>NC_134501.1:10679858-10985758 GCF_040206685.1 Ascaphus truei
CAGAATTAATAAAGAGAAGTAGTGAACAGAAAGTGGGCACTTGGGAGAACAAAAAGGTAACAGAGAGCGCAGGAAGAAATATGAGGTTAGCGAGAAGAGATCATGCACACAACTAAAGAGGTGGAGCGAGAGAACGCAGAGAGAAACGAGAGTGAATCTGAGAGATGCAGGGAAGACAGATAGATGAGTGAGGCCGTGTACAGAAGTCTTGTAGAGGAGAAATGAAAGAGCAGAGATTTGATGGTTGAAGTGAAGTTGATGGAGTGTCAGACAGAGGGAGTGAGAGAATGCAGATCATTCTAACGATGGAGTGGCAGAGGACAAAAAGCTCTCCTGCTGGACGCACCATCTTGAGGTTCTTCACCACCATCTCGTTGGCCAGCTCCTGCTCCTTGAGATCAACCTGCATCCCACGCATGTCCTTGCGCAACGAGCTCTCCTGGGTGTGGTGCTCCTTCTGGGCCATCCTCATGGACACGCTGCCCTCCGCCTTCAGCTCGGAGATGTTATTCTGATGCTCATACAGCAGGTGCTTCACTTTCTGCTTGTACACCTGAGGCAGAGAGCAGAGGGGGAGAGGTGACACACAGATGCCAGAGACACCTCTCTAGTAATAAACACCCCACGAGACCCTCCCCCCGTCACACAGTACCAGGCCACACTCCGTGTCATCAGGAGATCATGAGCCAGTCCATGTTTGTTTCTGCTCTAGCCTCGATACTTCTGGTGTTACACAGCCCTGTAACTATGTAACAGCCCTGTAACCATGCAACAGCCCTGTAACTACGTATATGAAAATTGATTACACAGAATATATTTGGCATAGAAAAGCCTTTTCTGATCTGTTATTTTCTTTATTATGGGTTTGCTGTCACACCAGGTGACATTAGCCAAAGCAAAGCAAGTCAACAGCTTGCACAGCTAACCATGGTAAAGGAAGTGCAAAGCCAAAGCCCCCATCCAGGGACAGCTGTTTGCCAGAACCGCTCTCACCTTATCTCCACTTGGTGCCGCTCCTCCGCCTCCTCCATCTCGCGGTCCTTGTTGCGCAGTTCGGATTTCTTCTCATCCAGCTGGCGCCGGGTGATCTCCAGAAGGTGTGGATCTTATCCCGCTCCAGTTGGAAGTAGTTCCGCTCCTCTCTCTCCCGGTCCAGTTCCTCCCGCAGACGCACTATGTGCTCCTCCAACTGGCGGGGGACACACAGAAAGGGGTGCAGGACGCTGTCAGTAACAGCGTTCCCATGTGTTGCGTCAGTGACAGGCAGGAGGGTTGTGTGGCTTATTGTGCTGCATTGTGACAAGGTGACACACAAAAGGGGACTATGTCTTATGGCAGGGAGTCTCAAACTCAGTTCTCAAGGGCCACCAACAGGCAGGTTTATGGATACCCCCGCTTCAGCACAGGTGGCTCAATCAGTGGCTCAGCTTTGACAGGGATATCAATAAAAACTGATTTGTTGGTGGCCCTTGAAGACTGAGTTTGAGACCCCTGTCTTGTGAGGTCTTTCCCTTCCACTGCAGTGACACAGACAGTAGGGACTTACGACCAATAAAGTCTGTCCCTCCCAGAGCAGCGTGATCGTGACCTAGACATTATGGAACTAGGGATTATTCCCTCCCACATGGGACACAAATAAAGGGACTAGTGAAACCTGTCCCTCTCATGGCAGTCTGCCACAGGCGTGACTCATGACCAGGGCAGTCTGTCCCGTCTACAGCATGGTGACACAGTGACAGACACAAAGCACTCAAGACCAGGGCATTCGGTCCCTCTCATGGCGGTGTGACACCGCGACTTACCTGCTCATTGCTCATCTCCTCCGTGGCGACCCCATCCACCACCGCAGGGCCCTTCTTCCTTAGCGGACTTCTTCTTCCCCCCTTCTTCTTTTTGGGAGGCTGATGGAGAGGTTTTCATTACAGAGCAGCTCAGGGACAGGACGCATTGGGTGGGTCAGTTAGTAAAGCCTCCCCGAATGCAAACCCAAACAGCTTTATCCACAATAAAAACCCCAGCGGCTTCCAATGCATGGAATACCCTGATCAATCTGGTGCAGTTCTAAGGTGAGAGATATGGGGGTGGGGAGAGTTTATATTATAACTGGATGTGACATTTGTATAACTCTCCCTCAATTCTTTATGTGATACTCGCCCCATTTCCCATTGCCAACCCCACATACTGCATTATTGCCCCATGCAGCCCTCTATATGCTACTTTATTGCCCCTGCATGTTACTTTATTGCCCCCCAACCCCTCTACATGTTACTTTATTGCCCCTGCAGCTCCTCTACATGTCACTTTATTGCCCCTGTAGCCTCTCTACATGTCACTTTATTGCCCTGCAGACCCTCTACATGTGTCTTTATTGCCCTGCAGCCCCTCTACATGTCACTATATTGCCCCTGCAGCCCCTCTACATGTCACTTTATTGCCCCTGCAGCCCCCTCCCCTCTCACCATCTCCGCTCCGGACCCGGCTGCTTTGCTAAGGACACAAAGTAACACGTCTCCTGGCAACAAGGTATCAGAGTCGCGCGAGATTCTTTCCCTGCACCCGACACTTCCGGACACACACACACACACACACACACACACACACACACACACACACACACACACACACACACACACACACACACACACACACACACACACACACACACACACACACACACACACACACACACACACACACACACACACACACACACACACACACACACACACACACACACACACACACACACACACACACACACACACACACACTTTGCTTGGAGTTCTGGTGTTTGAAATAATTATTCTGTGTACTAGGAAGTGTGACGTGAAAACGTGTGTCCTGATAATTGCCAAACATGAAACATCTGCCATCTCCGAATCATTTCAAAGTCAGATTGTCCTTTTTACACCACACTGTGGCGTCTGTGCGTCTGTGCGTCTGTGGTTCCTGAAAACCTGTTTTGAGATCTGGAGCAGGGAGCATTTTTATGGACACTTTTCAGATGTGGAAATAAAACAGCTTCTGATCCGTTCTTCCAGCTTCCCCTGAAAGTGACACCAAAGAGCCACTAACGCAGCGGGGAATTCTCTATTTTTAACCAGTTTCTGCTCATATGAATAAGTCATGGGCTTTTTACCCCTTTAATTAGTACAGACACACATTGGTATCGGCTGCTTTCCCTGGGAGGGTCCCAGCTCCTGTTGAGTGTAGATTTCTGCTCACTGTGATTCTGTCTGTCTCATTATTCTGTGCTATTAACCCTTTACTCAGCTGAGTTAAATAGCTTTAACAGCGAATGCCATAGAGGGGACGGACCGCAAATAGGCTGGATCATTCATTATATTATTAATTATAATGCTAAAATGCTAACATTATTTGTTATACTACTTTTTCTCTACCAATGGATGTTGCACTGGGTGTAATAACACAACCAGCCTCGTTCTATTCCTGATGTGAAGTTACAATCCCATTTTTCCAGTAGCTAAGGGGAGGGAAAAAATGACTTGCGCAAGGTCACATGGAAAGGGCACAGGGTCTCAAACCGGCCTCCCACTTCAGAGACCAGAGACTTCGCAAACAGAGATTCGCTTCCAGCTGCTCCAAAAACTAGAGCTGGGAGTGCTCAACGCCAGTCCTCAAGCCCCCCTAACAGGTCAGGTTTCCAGGATATCCCTTCCGTGTCCCGCAGGAAATGCAAAACACATTCATTTTTCTCAAGATAGAAAGAAGTGAAACTGACAGCGTTTTCACTGGGGCCACCGCGTGTTCCTCGTCTGACCAAGGCAGGTCTCCCCTTCCGTCCGGCTCAGCACTGCTGTCCCATTTCTCCCCGTGTCAGCGACCCTAAGTCTTGAAGTGCGATTGGCGGCGGATGACAAAATCCTCCGCCCCATGGCATTTAGCGGTTGCGGCCACCTCCTTGCTGCCGCCCCCCTCCTCCTGAACCGCAGCGTCCAATGATGCCACGGACGTCACGTTGCAACTTTGCCATGGAAACGCGACAACATGACGTCATTTGACGCTGCGGTTCAGAAGCAGGAGGAGGGCAGCAGGTAAGGAGGTGGCCACCGCAGCGAACTGTCTTCCCATCAGGCCCGATAGTGAGGAAAAAGTATACGGGGGCGGACATTTTTGCCGCCCTATTTATTAATATAATATTTTACCAGGAAGTAATACATGGAGAGTTACCGCTCGTTTTCACGTATGTCCTGGGCACAGAGTTAAGATGACAAATAGGACATGGTTACAAATACAGTTACATAAATGAACAGGGTATACAAGACATTATATACAAGACATTGCATTCACAGTTAAAAAAAAATATATATATTACAGGCGTATGTAACAGTTACAGACCAGATTAAAATGTTTGACAGCCTTAGATTTGAAAGAACTTAGACTGGTGGCGGCTGTGAGAGTCTCCGGTAGGTTGTTCCAGTTTTGGGGTGCACAGTAAGAGAAGGAGGAGCGGCCGGATACTTTGTTGAGCCTTGGGACCATGAACAGTCTTTTGGAGTCTGATCTCAGATGATAAAATGATTAGGCTTGGGCCTAATAGGAAATCCGAGTGTGATCAAGTAATTTCCAAGGAAACTGGTGGGCTACCGTGAGCTTCCCCTTTAAATATCTGGTCTTGCAAGTAGGAAATATCAGTAGGTACTTTCCTGGGGCGATGGATAAATTACTTTATCTCTGTGCCTCAGAGTGTAAAAAATACATTTCTCCGCTTACACCAAATGCAGAAAAATCCAGAGCGCAAGTTACCTGTGGTATGTAAAAAAATAATACAGATTAATATATAGTGTAATATGTACTCATTTGCATGTCATTACCCAGAATCCCTGGCTGCAGTGGAAAGGCAGGATTGCGGAAGGCGGTTGTCCGAGACGTGAAGGTGCTCACAAGTGACATTTTTATGTGCTGTACAAATATATGCAAATTAGAAGATGTATAATGCTGTCCCACCCACAAACCCAGAGACAGAATCAGGCTCTCGGGTTATTCTAAAGACTTTCCCAACAAGAGCAGGTCTTCAAAGAAGAGGGATTCTAGTGATCTCCAGGGTAGAAAGAAGAAGAGGAAGCATAAGATAATACCGTTTTTACTCACAAACAATGTGAAAAAAATCCCCTGTAGACCACTCATAGGATCATCTCAGGACGCTGCGTCTGTGCATCGTGGGAATAGCGGCACTAGGCTCTCCCCATGCTGTTTGTGATGTCCCTTCCGGGTGATGGCGTCACTGGCGGGGGCGTGGTGAATCCTTCCCCAGTTGAGGCAATTCGTGCAGTCAGCAGCAGTGGAAAACAGTAGCCCACGCGTTTCGCCCGAATATAATATATCACTATATCTCCTAAGGAAACTGTATATACATTTCATTCTTTTTTATATATATATATATATATATGGGGAACTTACGCTCTGGATTCTTCTGTAATCGATTGGAGATTCATTAGAAAGTCTTCGTTTCCCAGTGGATACATTTTGTATTGATTGTTTTTTATATCACTTAAAGCTGCAGTTCAGGCAATATCCTGCATGTGTGTTTTTTTTTTAATAAATCAGTTCTGTAGTAAGAAAAAATACTTTTAGCATTTTCTGTTTAAAAAAAAAAACAATTTTGAAAGACCAATTTTCTTGTATTCTATTTTTAAAAGCATGCTTGTTGCGATAGCAACCATTTATTTACATTCCCCATATTTAAAGATGTCGCCAAACTTAGCCGATCAATACACGGAGAACGAATTGACCGGCAGCTATGCAGTTCTTTAGGTAAGTAGAGATTGCACACATTAAACTATTGAAGTAAAAAAAAAACTAAAAAAAAAGACTGAACTGCAGCTTTAAGTGAGCTTGGCGCTCGTCTTTCACCTTTTTACTCCAAAATGTAACAAATATGTTTGGTTTCATATAAATGTACAGGAATGCTGACTGCGGTATACATCAGTATGTATGTGACTGCCCTCCCTGAATCCAGTCCTAGGTTATATACATGTGGTGTGCTGTCTGCATTCTAGATTCTCCTTGTTGTACAATATATTCTTCTATAGTAATCGAAATCCAATAAGAAAGGAAATAAATTGCAAGGCTGGATCTTTGTGCCTGTTCTGCGAGTATATGGTCAGCTGTAAAGACGAATTCTTTGTTTCATGGCAGAAAGGAAGGGACCTGGGAACGCCGTCACCATCACTGTGATGAAGTTATTGAGTGGGGTTGGAAGGAAGTTAATACCAGCCTGACATCAACACTGATACAGCGATGCAGGGAAAGTGGGCGGCATTAATAAGCAGTGCCAGGAGCCTGGGGGTTACCGGGAATATCAGGGGCTGTGATTCATTGTCAGCTCGCACCTCTCTCCCTGTGCAGTCTGAGCGTGTGATACTGTGTTAGAGACACACACTGCTCCGCGTGTTACAGACACACACTGCTCTGTGTGTTACAGACACACTGCTCTGTGTGTTACAGACACACACTGCTCTGCGTGTTACAGACACACACTGCTCTGCGTGTTACAGACACACACTGCTCTGTGTGTTAGAGACACACACTGCTATGTGTTACAGACACACACTGCTCCGCGTGTTACAGACACACACTGCTCCGCGTGTTACAGACACACACTGCTGTGTGTTACAGACACACTGCTCTGTGTGTTACAGACACACTACTCTGTGTGTTACAGACACACTGCTCCGCGTGTTACAGACACACACTGCTCTGTGTGTTACAGACACACACTATTCTGTGTTACAGACACACTGATCCACGTGTTACAGACACACACTGTTCTGTGTGTTACAGACACTGCTCCGCGTGTTACAGACACTGCTCCGCGTGTTACAGACACACTGTTCTGTGTGTTACAGACACTGCTCCGCGTGTTACAGACACACTGCTCCGCGTGTTACAGACACTGCTCCGCGTGTTACAGACACACTGTTCTGTGTGTTACAGACACTGCTCCGCGTGTTACAGACACACTGCTCCGCGTGTTACAGACACACACTGTTCTGTGTGTTACAGACACTGCTCCGCGTGTTACAGACACACTGTTCTGTGTGTAAGGGGGTCCACCCAGGTTCCCCTGATCTTCCTTTGCCCCCTGCCTTACCCCTGTGGCAGTGGGAGAAGGGGACGGCGATTTCTTCCGGTAGGCATCGCCATCTTGGTTGTGGCGCGAGGTTCGAGCAATGCGCAGAGGTTGGCACGGGTAGCGGTGGCCATTACAAGTGTGCAGGAGCTCTGGGAAGTTGCGCAGGCGCAGTTAAGCGTAGCGGCGGCCATTGCAGCTTCGCACAGGCGCAGTAGAGATCACGCACGAGGTCTCCATAGGAAAGAGGTCCTGAGTGGACTACATCTCCCAGCAGCCTCTGGGGAATGCCCCATGATCCCTGTCACAGGCAGCCAGCCAGCCAATAAGGCTGACAGATTCTCATGCTGCAAAGTTGCAACAATGTTGTGTGAAGACAGGGATTGTCAGTTAGGAGCTGGGACACAGAGAGGGGAGGGTGTGTTTGTGCAGGGAGGAAAGTAGCCTCATGCACTAGGCCAGAAGTCTCCCCTGAGTCCCCAGCTATGGCCCTACTCACCTCAGCTTGTGGTTACTACAGGGACTCCCCTTAGACTAGGGACAGGGTCCTGTAGAACCTAGACAAGTGAGGGTCCAGCCAGGAACCGTGACTATCCTGGCAATTGCTGTGAAGGTATAACATCCTCTGCGTTAGCAGAGATAAGAGACATTATAAAGGTGGATCACTCCATGCGGGAGCCACCCACCAGTGAGGCGGAGGCATCTTGGATCATCTCCTGGAGCAAGGGATTCCAAGCAAAGGTCATCTGCGCACCCGGTAGCAGGAGCACCGGGCAGGTATTATCCAAGTCACCAAGTGCACCACCTATACACTTCATCTTAGTGGGCAGCGCTGTCCCACACGTGGGTGGGGTTGTGGGACTCTTGGGACTTTGGGTGCAAGGACTTTGGGAATACTGTGTGCGGGTAAGGCCCTGCGAGGTGTGTGGATAGTTGTGCTTAGTAGTGTTACAGGGTGACACTGAAGTTATGTACGGTTGATGCATGTGTATTGTGTTTTATCTGCCCATATAGTAAACCTGTGTTATATATACCTTGGTATATGTGGTTCATATATGTGGGTCCTGTGTAGGCAACCTTCTACATTCATAGAATCCTACACAGGTGGAGGTGCTGAAAACCAAAACGTTCCAGAGATTCACCCCAGGCTCTCACTAGCGGAGGCTCGGGCCTCCTGTGAGCCTGACAGGTATAACGCACCACACCAGGTAACATTAAGTTCCCCGCACACACACACTATATGCGATTGGGTGGGGGAATACCCGTTACATGTGTTACAGACACACTGCTCCGTGTGTTACAGATACACACTGTTTTGTGTGTTACAGATGCACACTGCTCCACGTGTTACAGATACAGACTGTTCTGTGTTACAGACACACACTGCTATGTGTGTTACAGACACACCGCTCCGCGTGTTACAGATACACACTGTTCTGTGTTACAGACACACACTGCTATGTGTGTTACAGACACACCGCTCCGCGTGTTACAGATACACACTGTTCTGTGTTACAGACACACACTGCTATGTGTGTTACAGACACACCGCTCCACGTGTTACAGACAAACACTGTTCTGTGTGTTACAGACACACACTTCTCTGTGTGTTAAAGATAGACTGTTCTGTGTTACAGACACACACTGCTATGTGTATTACAGACACACACTGCTCCGCGTGTTAAAGATAGACTGTTCTGTGTTACAGACACACACTTCTCTGTGTGTTACAGACACACTGCTCCGCGTGTTACACATACACACTGTTCTGTGTGTTACAGCCACGTATATTCTGCATGCTCTATATGCACTATGGCTATGCTGCAGATACTCATTATTCTGTTACAGTTGTACATTATTGTGCATTTTATCTCTACGTTCTGCAGACTACGGATTTGCTCTGAACATTACAGATATATCTCTCTGCAATAAGCTGCATCAGCATCAGCAGCACACGCACACTGCCTGAGACACCTCTCCCTGTCCCTCTCCTCATCCCTCCCTCCCCGAGACACCTCTCCCTGTCCCTCTCCTCACCCCTCCCTGTCCCTCTCCTCACCCCTCCCTGTCCCTCTCCTCACCCCTCCCTCCCCGAGACACCTCTCCCTGTCCCTCTCCTCACCCCTCCCTCCCCGAGACACCTCTCCCCATCCCTCACTCCCTCTGTCTGCTCATTTGCAATGCAAGTCTCACTTAGCACTGTGGTTCTAGGGCTGGGCATGTGAGCAGAGCTCAATGTGTCTGTGCTGCGGGGAGGAAGCGCTGTCTGATGCTCCCCTCTGCCCTGTCTCTTCCTGCTCAGCTCAAGGAGTGTCTGAATGGAGCCCCAGCAAGGGCCTGGCAACCCAGGTGAGTCTCCTGCCATGTGTGGAGGGGGTGCTGGGGCAAGGGTGGGTCTCCTTTTCTTAGGGGTGCACCTCCCCATTGGGGTTTGCAGTCAATAAGTTAAGGGTTGAGATTTATTTTCCATCACTTGATGGTGAAAGTGAAAAGGTGGCAGGGGGAGGGGAGCGTAGAGATGCCCTGACTCGCTGCAAAACAGCCCACTTTGCAGAAGAGAGGTGCCGCATTGCTCAGGAATTAACCCCGGCAGTGCTGAAGTGGCCGGCAATGCAAAGCTAGTAAAAGGTTAAAGCAGCATTCTGTGTATATATTTGTATTGTATGTATGTCTCTTGTATGTAGTATATTTATTATGTATGCATATATATATAAATATATATATATACACACACACACACACACACACACACACACACACACACACACACACGTGTGTGTGTGTGTGTGTATATATATATATATATATATATATATACACACACACACACACACACACAACATCCCATTTTTACCATGTACAGAGCGTCATCGCCTTTGCGCCATCACCAGAGGCCAGGAACTAGTTATTCTACATTTCCACCTTTTTGTGCTAATATCTCACAGCCAGGCAGGATTGCATCCTAATCCCCCTCCCTTCTGCGAAAATCACATACCTAGAGAGCTTTACTTTAATTTAGAAGCACTGATTTATAGGGGGACGGAGGCTTTGCAGCCCCCCTGTGATGGGCAAGAGAGAGATCAGACTTTGCAAATGTTTGGTTAAACTTATTACACTTCCAACGCCCCTTATTCAATCTGCAGTGAATCCGTTTCCCAGCATTAGAGAGGAGATCAGCTCTATTCAATGAGTGAGACTAAAATCTTCTCCAGCTCAGGGACACCGCTCTCCCTGCATACAGCGTAAGGGCCTGTCTGCTATGTCAGAGTATATTCAGATAGAGGTAACAAGCCGAAACTTGGAATGTCACTTATTGGCACTATAATGGGCGAGTGACAACCAGTGACGGCGAGGGTGACAGTGACAGAGACTGCGAGAAGTGACATCCAGACAGAAAAGTCCCCAGGCGCTTATTGTAACATTTCAAAGCCCTATAAGCCACCGCATTAATCCCTGGAGCAGAACCTGTTAGCTGAGCGAGGGGAGGGGGTTTGGGGGAGGGACTGGGGGTACATATGGTCAGTGCCTATTGCCAGTGACCGCACCCTGCCTTCTAATTATTATATTAAAAATGTAGCGCAGTATAATGTACATTAAAAGTACTGATAATACACAGCTCCCCAACATTAACATCCAGGATCAAGTGGAACATCAGGAGGGGCCGATACTCCCCACACACCAGCAACAGCATCTGCAGCCTCCAATCGGTGTCCCCAGAGAGTGACGCGCTGAGTGTCACCTGGAGACGCCTCTCCGAGGGGAGCAGGGGTGGAAACGCGTCACACCAAAACAACCGGCACACGAGTGTCTTACACAGGCTGCCTGGGACATAGAGGGACAGGAGAGGTGTACAGGGCTGAGGGACTGTGGGGGGGATTATCCGGGTCAGTGAATTCTGCTGGGTTATGTCTCTCTGCTCCTCAGTGATATAAATGATATGTAGGGTGGATTAAGTTGTATCATCGTGCTACACACCCGGGCCCTTCCGCCTGACGCTGCCGTGTAGAGACGTGTGTCTCTGAGTTCGGGGCTGGCTACCCTAGGGTGAAGGGGGGATGGGGGGGATGGAGGGGATGGAGATAATCAAAAGACCAAGACGACAAGCTAAAGTAAGATGGGATGATGAAATGAGGAAATGTATTGGAGCAATCCTTGGAGAGGCCTTCGTTATGCAGTGGATCAACCAGGGCTGAAGATGATGATGATACGCACATCTATATGTTTATATAACCATCATCTTTAGCCCGTGTCTCCCCACTGCTGGATGTAGCGTCTCCAGTGATCTCCCAGGTGCTGCGGTTACAGCCTCTCTTCCCCACGTTGCTCCCACACATTTTCTGATTCCATCCTCCCTTCTTACTTTTGGTCCTCTTGGTTTTGTAATCTCTCTTTGAATCCTGTTGCATACAAACTTTGGCCATCGATGGCCGTTTCTTCTGGCGATGTGTCCAGCCCACCGCCATTTTCATTTCTTCCCCTTTGTAATGATGTCACAGACTTTTGTTTGGTTTTCGAACCCATTCATTCTTTTTCCCGTCTCTTCGTGTAATACCCAGCATGCATCTCTCCATACTTCTGTGCGTTGTCTGAAGCTTCTGAATTATCTTCGCATTTAGGATCCAAGTTTCACATCCACAAGTGTGTCTGTGTGTGGGTATAAATAAAGACATACACACACACACACACACAGACACACACACACAGACACACACACACACACGTGTGTCTGTGTGTCTGTGTGTGTGTGTGTCTGTGTGTGTGTGTGTGTGTATAAATAAAGATATACACACACACGTGTCTCCTGTCCCCTATAATCAGTGTCCTTTGTGTCCTGTGCAGAGCGGAGCAGAGAAGCAGAGGGCAGGCCTTGCCCTGTTGCCCCAGCAGAGGTGACTGTGCAGGAGCCTCAACCAGCGCTGGCGGTTCAGGAAGAGTTGGGGTTCCTGGCCCCCAGTTCCGGGCTCCTGCAGGTCACAGAGAGAAGGCGTAAGTAGCCCCACAAAACATCCCTGGGGACAAGTCCTTCCCCACCCAAATGACTCCAGTTTAGCTAAGCACAGAATCCGTCTGTTGTCTGCCACAAACAGGCTAGTGATAAAGAGAAGATGCACATTGTCATTTCAGCCGTGAGCTGCTTTACTGCGCAGTCCCCTTATACCCGCCCCCAAAGCTGCTTTACACTGCGCAGTCCCCTTATACCCCCCCCCCCCAAGCTGCTTTACATTGCGTAGTCCCCTTACACCTCCTCCCAAATCTGGTTTAC
Source organism: Ascaphus truei (assembly GCF_040206685.1). Taxonomy (NCBI): domain Eukaryota; kingdom Metazoa; phylum Chordata; class Amphibia; order Anura; family Ascaphidae; genus Ascaphus; species Ascaphus truei. The sequence continues at coordinate 10,692,215 of NC_134501.1, forward strand.
ACTGAGCAGTCCCCTTACACCCCCCCAAATCATCCATAGGTCTCTCTCTCTGCAGAGCCGCTCCGCAGTGTCCCCTCTCCCTCTCTACAGAACCGCTCTGCAGTGTCCCCTCTCTCTCTGCAGAGCCGCTCTGCAGTGTCCCCTTTCTCTCTGCAGAGCCGATCTGCAGTGTCCCCTCTCTCTCTGCAGAGCCGCTCTGCAGTGTCCCCTCTCTCTCTGCAGAGCCGCTCTGCAGTGTCTCCTCTCTCTGCAGAGCCGCTCTGCAGTGTCCCCTCTCTGCAGAGCCGCTCTGCAGCGTGTATTCTCTCACTCTCTGCAGAGCCACTCTGCAGTGTCCCCTCTCTCTCTGCAGAGCCGCTCTGCAGCGTGTCGTCTCTCTCTCTGCAGAGCCGCTCTGCAGCGTGTCGTCTCTCTCTCTGCAGAGTGTCGTCTCTCTCTCTGCAGAGCCGCTCTGCAGCGTGTCCTCTCTCTATCTCTCTCTCCAGAGCCGCTCAGCAGTGTCTCCTCCCTTGAGGTGCACTTTGACCTCCTGGATCTGACCGAGCTCACGGACATGTCTGACCAGGAACTGGCTGAAGTGTTTGCTGATTCCGACGATGAGAATCCGCAAAATGAGCCCCCACCAGGTAATGAGGGAGAGGGCACCCTGAAATCTGAGGGGATCCAGGGAGAGGGCACCCTGAAGTCTGAGGGGATCCAGGGAGGGGGCACCCTGGAATCTGAGGGGATCCAGGGAGAGGGCACCCTGAAGTCTGAGGGGATCCAGGGAGAGGGCATCCTGGAATCTGAAGGGATCCAGGGAGAGGGCACCCTGAAATCCTAAGGGGAATTTAAAATCTTAGGGAAAATCAGGGAGAGGGCACCCCCAAAATCTGAGGCGATCCGGAAGGGCAACACAAAATATGAAGGGAAGGGAGAGAGCACCTTAAAATCTGAGGGGAACCAGGGAGAAGGTACCCTACAATCTGGAAGAATAGCTGGGATGTAGAGTGGGATTAGAGGGAGCGCAGGCTCCTGGCAGAGGTTATTGATGAAGCCAAAGTGCCCTGATGATTCAGCACATCACCCGACGCTAATGATTCAGTAAATGGGCAGAGTGCAGAGCAAGCTGCGGAGCGGTGAGCGCTGAGAATGTGCGGAGCGGTGAGCGCTGAGAATGTGCGGAGCGGTGAGCGCTGAGAATGTGCGGAGCGGTGAGCGCTGAGAATGTGCGGAGCGGTGAGCGCTCAGAATGTGCGGAGCGGTGAGCGCTCAGAATGTGCGGAGCGGTGAGCGCTCAGAATGTGCGGAGCGGTTTGTGTGGGCTCCACATTCTGACCCATGAATTTGTTTGCTGAATTAGATGGAAAACGAGGCACTCTGAGTCACAGTTAGAGGTCTCCCACCCTCTGTGGTTTATTACCTGGGGGGGAGTGTCCTAGCTGCTGACCTCTCTGACCTTGCGCTCCTGCTAATCCCCAGGTCTGCAGCTGCCCCCCCTCCCACGGGCCGGATATCTGCGCTCCCCATCCTGGACTAGGACACGAGCGGAGCGAGAGAAGAAACATCTCAGTGACTCGGAGCTTCAGGGGGGTGTGCTGGATACCTTCCTCACTGCAGAGAGATCCAAAGAGAATTAAGTGGCCTTCACCCCCTTCCCCCAGCCCCCTGCTGCCCTCCCCTCACCCAGGCCAGGGAATGACGGGTGGCAGACCATGCCAAGAGCACAGCTCCAATAACTGCACTAACCACAGGGAGCGGGAGAGAGACCTCATAGGAGCCAACCTCAGCGGTAGCGCCAGTCCTCTGTGACCCACTGAAACTCAAACACAGCAGCCAGGCGGCATGTCCCAGAGCGCGGCAGGGTGAGTGTGAGTGAGGAGCGGTGAGCGCTGCTCATTGGGCAAAGGGTGGTTCCGGGGTCCAGAGAACGGGAGAAAGACTGTACACCCTACAGAGCCGGCTGTGTGCTGAGCGCTGAATACAATGTAGCACATAGATTCAAGTAAGAGCACTGGTTTGACAGGAAACATTGAGATGAATCCCCGTCCCGCAGAGCTTACAATCTAATTTGCGCAAATGTAACATTGAAGCGAGAGTGCGACGTGCGCAGTCCTGAAGCATCGCTAGGGATTCATTACCTCTGTGTTGGATCGATGCGACCGCTGCCAGGTCCCACCATCTAGCCCCACGGATCACACCCCACGTCGAGAGAGCGGAAAGGGGGAACAAGCGGAGCAGTGTGGGAGGTCTGGCAGAGCGTGGGGCGCACAGGGTGCTGTCCTGGGGACTGATTCCTAGTAACAAGCACAGTATAACATTCACATCGCCTGCCACATCCCAGGAACTGGAGACCTCCGAGGCCTCCCTGGGTCACAATGAAGCCACACCACTGTCCTTCAGTCCTTTGCAATTTCTACTCGGCTGGTACAGGTGACATCCTTGTGGGGAGAGGGTGCGCTTCATATACCCTCCTCTTATTACCCTACACGGGTCACGCATAATCAACCTCCACCCCTCAAATGCACGTCATGTGGCTGCACCCTAGAGCAGGGGTGTTCAACTCAAGCACCCCCCCACCAGGTCTTCAGGATATCCCTGCTTCAGCACAGGTGGCTCAATCAGTCCTTGCTGCAGCACAGGTGGCTGGGATATCCTTAAAACCTGACCTGTTGAGCACAAAGTTGGTTCACTAGTAACCCCTTGAATGCCAGAGAGGTCATCACTCCATTGCCTTGCAATGTGTTGCTGGCGTTCTCCGACTTTTCGCCGCCACCACTTCGTTAAAGTTAACCCCTAATGCTAATCATGTACCTTAAGGGCGAAAGGGCCGGCGGCTGGCTGTCCTAGGCAGCTGAACGGCGGCAAAAGGTCCCATTCCGGTTGCTGGCGCCTTTGGCACTCAAGGGGTAAAACTTTTGGGGCTTGACTAATCTCCTGGATCAGTCAGATTTACCCGATCCCTTCCGTGCAGGCGGGACCCCCACAGCAGAGCCCTGTGTCCGCAGCGGAGAGGTTGCTGCAGTAAGGCACTCCGGAGATGGGTCACCGTCGGCTACACTCAGGATAAAAGGATTTCATGGAAACCCAGCTCCGGGGTCTTTCCAGGGTTAGGAAGCGGGGGTAACTTTATTAATGACGAATCTATTCATTGTAACAGAGGTCACGGTCCCGGTGACGCCGGGACAGGAGCGCAGTGTGATCCTGCCCTGTGTGTCTCGTGTCTCAATAATGTTATCATCCTGACCCAGAGGAAGTTAGAGAACTGGAGGAACCACAGAGCAACTTTACCGAGCACAAGTACCCCCAGATACAAGCTCCCCGAACCTCAGCGTGCACGGGGTGTGTGAGGGTCACAGCTGCTGCTATAATAACCACACCTGCAGAGTAACGCCAGCTTACAGTGGGATAATGATCCAGGCCGGTCTTGTTCAGATCTTACTCTATTATACTAAAGGTGCTAACAGACTGGATCCTATCACACTGACCTGGAGTTAAGTACAGGTATAGAATGCAAACCCAGGACTGGATCCTATCACACTGTGACCTGGAGTTAAGTACAGGAATAGAATGCAAACCCAGGACTGGATCCTATCACACTGTGACCTGGAGTTAAGTACAGGAATATAATGCAAACCCAGGACTGGATCCTATCACACTGTGACCTGGAGTTTACAGGTATAGAATGCAAACCCAGGACTGGATCCTATCACACTGTGACCTGGAGTTAAGTACAGGTATAGAATGCAAACCCAGGACTGGATCCTATCACACTGTGACCTGGAGTTAAGTACAGGAATAGAATGCAAACCCAGGACTGGATCCTATCACACTGTGACCTGGAGTTTACAGGTATAGAATGCAAACCCAGGACTGGATCCTATCACACTGTGACCTGGAGTTAAGTACAGGTATAGAATGCAAACCCAGGACTGGATCCTATCACACTGTGACTTGAGTTAGTTGGTATGTAACATATACAGGCATACCCCGCATTAACGTACGCAATGGGATCGGAGCATGTATGTAAAGCGAAAATGTACTTAAAGTGAAGCACTACCTTTTTTCCACTTATCGATGCATGTACTGTACGGCAATCGTCATATACGTGCATAACTGATGTAAATAACGCATGTGTAACAGGCTCTATAATCTCCCCGCTTGCGCACAGCTTCGGTACAGGTAGGGAGCCGGTATTGCTGTTCAGGACGTGCTGACAGGCGCATGCGTGAGCTGCCGTTTGACTATTGGGCGATATGTCCTTACTCGCGAGTGTACTTAAAGTGAGTGTCCTTAAAGCGGGGTATGCCTGTACATACATACAGTAACACAGTGTCTCCTGGGAGCAGACGCCTCTCCCTCCCCCCAGCTTCCGCCACAACCTGCAGCTCCCTAAACCAAATCTCACCTCCAGCTCTAAATTTAGCTCTTCCTTCTGTTTCCTTGGATTAAAATATCTGGGTTATTTCGGCTCTCCGAGCACACTGCAGGGTGGACTTTATTCGAAGACGTGTGTGTTCTGCGTGTACAGTTACACAACTAGCAAATCCCTCACTGTTTATTAACCACTGCGTGTTAGCGACAGCTGAGATTTAAATCCGGGGTTTTTCCCCCAGCATCTGGTTTAAGATTTTTTCAGATCTAGACATGCAAACATAAATCTCAACAGCACAACATGAAGCACGTGATGCAACTTAGCAGAGGCTTCTGAATACATGTGGAAACCTGCTTCCGAGATTCCTGTGATTGAGAGGCAGGTCTTACAAAATTCACCAGGATGGGTGTTTGTTAAAGGCTCTGAGAATATTACTTTACATCAACATTTCTCCAAAGTATTTCACAAGTGTCCAATCAAATGAAAAGTAAAATAAATGGCCCTGCCTTTTGGATGAAGTGAATGGCTGCATCGCTTGGATGAGATTCTGCACACGGGTCCTGCTGTGTCCTGCCCAATAGGTGGTGAGAAGCTTCATGTATGTGCCGGTTCCTCGGGACCAGACCCCGAACCCACCAAGCAGGATACAGAACCCTCAGCCCAACATGCAGGACAGGAAACCCTGAGCCCAACCGCAAGAAAGGAGACACTGAGCCCAATACGCAAGACAGGAGACACTGAGCCCAAAACACAAGTTAGTAGACACTGTGCCCAACATTCAAGACACAGCCCAACACACAGGACACTAGAGCCTCAGCCAACTAGCAGAACAGGAGACCTTCTGCCACCTTGAACGACATGGGACCCCAAGTCCAACACGCAGGACACGACCCTCATCCAACTCGCAGGGCATGTGACCTGTAACCTATCACACAAGATACAATATCCGGAACCCATCCCACAGGATACTTTCAGCCCAAGAAATCTCTCCAACAGGAGACAGGAGCGGAGCACAGCCGTAAAGCAAAAGAGGACAGCTAAGGTGGTGACTAAAAGGGTTTATTGAACAACAGTATGCTTCTGATGGATCCTCTAACGTTTCAGCCCTCAGGCCTTTGTCAAAGAGTAGGACACTGGACCCTCAGCCCAACACAGATTACTTAAGACCCAGAAGCCAACACGTAGAACACAAGACCCAGAACTGAAAACACAGAACATGGAACCCTCAGCCCAACATGCAGGACACAGAACCCAATACACAGAACATGGGACCCTTAGCTCAACACGTAGAACACGGAACCCTCAGCCTAACACGCAGGATACAAAATCCAGAACCCAACACGCAGGACACTGAACCCTCAGCCTAGCACGCAGGATACAAGGTCCATAACCCAACACGCAGGACACTGAACCCTCAGCCTAGCACGCAGGACACGACCTAGAACCCAACACGCAGGACACGGGACTCTCAGCCATACAATGAAGACAGAGTAACCTCAGCCGAACACAAGAACCCAACACGTAGGACACGGGATGCTCATCCCAACATGTAGCTGTTAATGTGGCTTAGAACCCAACACGGACATCTCTTTATTAAAAGAAACAGAGGATTGTGGGTAAGGGTGCAGCCTCAGAATGGATTCTGGGGATTCCTTGAGCATGAGAGCAGAAATGTTCTTAGTTTACTGACAACAAAAGCAATTTAAAGTCGGCTGAACCTCTGCAGCATTGAGCACCTTTCCCAACTGAAATGGGCCTATGTACTGTAACTATATTGTCCCGACACTGACTGAGTGACCGGAGCTCGTCACACTGTGATGTTTCAGCACTTCATATAGCAGCTTTCTGTATAACTCATTAAAGATCAGTCCTACCGAGTGCCAGACTGTGGCCATTGTGTGTCATTATCCTACCTAGCAAGTGCCAGTATGTGCCCATGGTTGTGTCATTAACACTAAGCAGTGCCACCTACATCCTCATTGTGCTGTGAATGTGCCACCGGGTGCCTCATTACAGATCAGACCTCACTACTGCCAGGCTGGGTCCCTGCACCCTCCTTAGCACCCAGCTCACGTTTCATGGCAGCTCTCAGCGAGTGCTCACTCCTGCATGTTAAAACCCTCCACACATCCAGCCCACAGCGTCCACATGATGGATGTGTCTCCCCTGGGAGTAACACGCACAACCCCTCGTTCTAGGAGGAACGGCAAAATAAATGCACTGGGATGAGAGTTATGCAGTGCGAGAGGTTAATAATGCAGGTGTATAATGAAAGGGTTACATGTGATAGAAGTTACTGTGGGCCCTAAAATCAGGGGACAGGAAGATAAAACCAGCAGAAATAGAACCCCTCCCCCCCCCCCCAAATAAGGGTTAATAGAGGGGTGGGTAACTCCAGTCCTCAAGGGCCACCAACAGGTCAGGTTTTCAGAATATCCCTGCTTTAGAAGACAAAAATACCCAATGCTACATCCAATGCGGCAAAATACATAGATAAATATTACAATGTTAGTATTCTCGTGAGTAAGGGTCATTTAGTTAAACCCTTTGGCCAAAGCGTTATAAGCCTGCAAGCCACGTCACGACCAGTGTGCAGCCACATCACGGCACGACCAGTATGCAGCCACGTCACGGCATGACCAGTATGCAGCCACGTCACAGCATGACCAGTATGCAGCCACGTCACGGCATGACCAGTATGCAGCCACGTCACGGCATGACCAGTATGCAGCCACGTCACGGCACGAACAGTATGCAGCCACGTCACAGCATGACCAGTATGCAGGTCCTAACTCTACCTGAAAATTCTCAGTTACTTCTGCTGGAGGGTGGATGACCGCAGTGTACCTGTCCTGCACGGGAACATGAATGGGCGGGGGGAACTCAAACCCTGGGAGGGGGGGGGGGGCACTAACCTCCAAACTGATACCCGCTGAAAATTAATAAACACACAATCCAGCAATCTCTAACCCCAAAGGGTTTAACTAAATGACCCTTACTCATGAGAATACTAACATTGAAGTATTGTACTATGCATTCTGTCACATAGGATGTAGCATTGGGTATTTGTGTCTTGTGTTGTATGCAATTGGCCACACTCAAGAGCACTCCTTTTGCCCCTGGGGGGGGGGGGGGGGGGTGTATGTGTGTATATATGTATATATATATATATATATATATTATCTACAGCGTGGACTCAAACCTCCATATCAGAGCACGCAGGAGCTGTGTATTTGTACTATGCAGGCAGGGAAGAGGTTAATTGTGGCATCCTCTCAGGAGATTCAGTCTCTGCTTTTGACACCTCCACAGGAGCAGAGTGCATGGAACAGACAGCCAGGCACTGCAGATGGTAACTAATCAACACCTCAAAACACTAATTGAACAGTAAATAATGCAACTGCATGACAAGAGAGACTCAACTCTTGAACTGCCAATGTGCTGCAGGCCCCTCTGCAGATAACTGGTTAAATTGCAGTCCTCAAGGGCCCCCAACAACAGGTCAGGTTTCAGGACATCCCTGCTTCAGCACAGGCGGCTCAAAGACTGAGCCACTTCAGCTGAAGCAGACTGATTGAGCCACCTGTGCTGAAGCAGGGATATCCTGAAAACCTGACCTGTTGGTGGTGCTTATTTATTTATAAAATATTTTACCAGGAAGTAATATATTGAGAGTTACCTCTTGTTTTCAAGTATGTCCTGGGCACAGTTATGATGGCAATACATGGTTACAAATACATAGTTACATTACATGAACAGAGTTATACATTACATACAAGACATTGCATGCACAGTAGGCCTGGAGTTGGGGAGACACACACGTCATAAAATAACCTTTATTCTCAGTACAAGCACCTTCACATAAATATTGGTTTGAAATAACTATTTAAAACAATGTTACGAGAATGAGCGTGTCGCATGGCAGCGGCGAGAGGGGATTCTCTGTGAATCAGGATTCAGACTCATGATGAGGGGGTTTGTATCATACTGCCGAGAGGACACTGATCAAACCAGCAAACGGACCCTTTAATACACCCGTCTCTGTGGATCGGAACACAACCGCACCTCTTTTTTGGTGTGACAATTTAAAATAATAAAACAAAAAATAGTTTTGAGCGTTAATAGTGATATTAAACGTGGGGATCGATACATTTCCTGGGCATCTGGAGGTGAAATCCAGTCCTGGAATTTGGGGGAAAATATGGAATTTGGGGGAAAATTTACAATTGGAGGCCAGTTGTTGAGCATTAAACAGATAGAAATGATTGTGCAGTCACAACCCGCGTACTTAAAAAACAGACTGAGCATGAAACATGGAGATGCAGACAGACATCCTACCCACGGTATCACAATCTGGGAATACAGATGTGAACGCTGAATTAATCACATCTCTGGCTCCCAGCACAACTCCAGCAGGGCCGTGTCTGACAGTAACAGGCGCTGCTCGGAGGGCGTGTATACAATGGTCTTTGTTGTGGGAGGTAGAGCCCGGCTCGGGCCGCCTCTCTCCAGCACGATCACTGTTCTCCTGTGAAAGGCTGGGCTATTCCCTTCTGTTCCTGCTCAGTCAATTAGAAATAAAAAGCAAGAGATTTAGCCTGATAAATAATTACTGGCGCGGTTGTTGGGAGGTAGAAGCGCGCTTCTTGTATCCGGGAGGAAAGATTATTTATTCATGACCACAGCAGAGGGACGTTTTAGGGCCCAGGCTGCGGTCTAGGATTCTAACGACCGCACTACAATAAGGAGTCCGCCATCGCTACAAAAGTAGCGAATAACGAGAGGCCCAGAACGCACGGAGGGAAGCAGCGTACATATTATTCACAGGGTGCCTGCACACGCTCAACACAGCTCCGTGTGTACAAGGTGTTCCTGCAGTGCGAGACACCGCTTGTATCAGCGTAGTCCGACCTGTCGCTGGAAATAGAACTACTCAGTAACACATAAAAACAACCTGCTTTATACCCAGGGGGAAAGGATCTTCCAAATGTATAGATTTAAGGAGTCGCTCAGCTGCACCACAGACCTATCTAAACATACAAGGGCCGTGTTGCAGAAAGGGGTCCCTGAAACGTTTGAACAGTCTCTTCCATTCCTGTGCCACTTGTTCCAGGTGGCAGCGATGTCATTGAACCTGGTTCAGTGACGCTGTGAGGGCACCAGATAGACACCCAACTCTCTGCCCCAGAGTGCATGGCGTTAACCGTGTCACCGCGGAGGTGGGAGGATATTCACTGCTCGGCTGCGGCCTCCAGCCCTGAACAGGGTTACATGGCGGCATTCTCAGCTAAAGAAATGTTCTTCGGCACTCTGAACATAAAGGGGTGGGAACGGGAGCACCGCCGAGGACAGAGACCGCAGAAAACTCACATCTATAAAGTCATGCGCAGGCGGCACCTAATACCAGAAGCAAGGGTGACACATTCCTGACAGAACCGTATCAAGGAGACACTGGTTACACCGAACACTCAGCTGGTCTCTAAACCTCCTGTATCCCCAGTGCTGCCTGCAAAGACATGCCCAGGCCATGAAGGGGTTAACACACCTGTCAGTACTGGCCCAAGGGATATCATCAGTAGAATACTTGTGTTTATACAGCACCTTCCACCTAAAGCATGGTGCAGCCACAGCCGGAGTGGCATTGTGGCAGAGTATTTCGGGCACGCAGGTCTGCACTGGCAGGTCCCACATTAGACAACAGATAATGATCGGTAGTCTAGGGTTAACTGAGACAAGACAGTGATTTCGCCAACATTACAGCCACTGGAGTGCAAACCAAAACGTGTATCTGAGATGTTACCCAGCGTGCCCACACCGATTCCCTGCGTCAGTACTGGGGGCAGAGTATGCACATTATGTTACACGGGTCCACAAGCAGCTTGCAGCTCCGGGAATTAGGACCAGGGAGGAAGAATAGAATGTATAACAGTACTAAATGAAGGGAGCTACCATGTTACTACAGCTCAGCCTCGCTCCTGCATAACCAGACACAGGATCTGGGAGTGATCTCAGACAGAAGAACTCCCCCCTATAAGTGAGGCACATGTGGTAAGGACTGGAGTGCAGGGGAGAGTTACAGTCCCTTGAATGCCTGACACCCTCCCTGAGCTGCTGACCTATCTATGTGAGCATTTAATTCCAGGCCCATGGGGTAGGGAAGAGGTTATGCAGCTTTTTCCTGCCTCGTCTGCTCTTTCTCTTCCCCCCTCTCCTGGTTCCAATCCTTCAACCCCTCGGGGAGAGACGTGTCCTCCTCAAAGCTCCCCGTCCCCTCCACAAACTCTTCGTACGAGTATTTCTCGGGGAAGGGTCTGGGCCCCAGAAGCTCGATCATGTCCGATTTATCCAGGACTTCCTTCTCCAACAGACGCTTCCCAACCTGTGAGCAGAAGAGACGAGGTATCAGCTCGTGGACCTTTCCAGACAACACAGGGACCCCCTCTCCTAGTGTAAATCTGGTGCTGTTTTATGGACTCTGTTAAATGTCTGTCACATTGTTCAGAGCTTTACACACTGTGATACCCTCATACAGGAGGCGGCAGAACAGAAGCTTCTGCCGCATCCCTCACAGCCATCACCCTGGGGTCCCCTCACCTTCTCCACCTGCTCCTTGCACTGTGTCAGCAGCTCCATAGTCCTGTCGTAAGCCGAGCTGATGAGGTATCTGGCCTCCTGGTCGATGAGCTCTGCCGTGGCCTCGCTGTACGGCTTCTCCGTCAGCATCTCCCCCTGCCGCGGGAGATCAAAGGAGACCTGCCCCAGCTTCTCGCTCATCCCAAACTGCACGATCTGGGGGGTGAGGGAAAAGATCAATAGGGAATAGCCCCCACACAGCTGCCAGGGGCAACGGGCGTCACAGGAACGGGGCAACGGGCGTCACAGGAGCGGGGCAACGGGCGTCACAGGAGCGGGGCAACGGGCGTCACAGGAGCGGGGCAACGGGCGTCACAGGAACGGGGCACCGGGCGTCACAGGAACGGGGCAACGGGCGTCACAGGAGCGGGGCAACGGGCGTCACAGGAGCGGGGCAACGGGCGTCACAGGAACGGGGCAACGGGCGTCACAGGAGCGGGGCAACGGGCGTCACAGGAGCGGGGCAACGGGCGTCACAGGAACGGGGCAACGGGCGTCACAGGAACGGGGCAACGGGCGTCACAGGAACGGGGCAACGGGCGTCACAGGAACGGGGCAACGGGCGTCACAGGAACGGGGCAACGGGCGTCACAGGAACGGGGCAACGGGCGTCACAGGAACGGGCGTCACAGGAACGGGGCAACGGGCGTCACAGGAACGGGGCAACGGGCGTCACAGGAACGGGGCAACGGGCGTCACAGGAACGGGGCAACGGGCGTCACAGGAACGGGGCAACGGGCGTCACAGGAACGGGGCAACGGGCGTCACAGGAACGGGGCAACGGGCGTCACAGGAACGGGGCAACGGGCGTCACAGGAACGGGGCAACGGGCGTCACAGGAACGGGGCAACGGGCGTCACAGGAACGGGGCAACGGGCGTCACAGGAACGGGGCAACGGGCGTCACAGGAACGGGGCAACGGGCGTCACAGGAACGGGGCAACGGGCGTCACAGGAACGGGGCACCGGGCGTCACAGGAACGGGGCACCGGGCGTCACAGGAACGGGGCACCGGGCGTCACAGGAACGGGGCACCGGGCGTCACAGGAACGGGGCACCGTGCGTCACAGGAACGGGGCACCGTGCGCCACAGGACGGGGCGTGCGTCACAGGACGGGGCACCGTGCGTCACAGGACGGGGCACCGCTGCCCGGTAAGCATGAACTCTAACCCCATGGGAATGAGAACAGGGGCACACTTGTCCTATTACAAACAAGCCTACACATGCTGTCACCTCCCTACATACAATACTCCTACTGTTACCTGTGCATGCCATGCGCCCGATCTCTGCACACGTGCTCCATTACATACATGTTCTGTACACGCTTCCCCTCACCTGTGCGTATGCGCTCTGCGTGACTTTCTTCAGATCGTCTTGTGCCCCCGTGGTGATGCGCCCAAAGAAGAGCTGCTCCGACACGCGTCCCCCCAGCATCATGCACATGCGGTCAAACAGCTGCTCCCGCGTGTACAGGTACTGCTCTTTGGGAAGGTACTGTGCGTACCCCAAACCCTTCCCCCGGGGGATGATGGATACCTGCAGATGGGGAGAGACACCGGTGAGCGGAGGGTCTCATTTCCTCCAATGTCACGGTGTGTTTGCACAGGCAGAGCCCCCTCCCCTGATCTTTATGGGCTCTCTGATAATGACAGCGTGGGATAAGGATACCTTGAGCAGGGGGTCAGCATGCTCCAGGAACCACCCCACCACGGCGTGTCCGGCCTCGTGGTAAGCCACAGTACGCTTCTCGGCCGGCTGCAGGACCTGGGTCTTTTTCTCCAGTCCTGCAAACACCAGGGAAAGGTCAATCAATGGCAGATATATATGGGGGGGACGAGAGAGGAGGGCACATTGGTCAATGTGGGGAGGGCTACGGTCACTCGGTCTGACCCCAATCTGCACATCCCAAAACTACCTGTGTAACGTACTTGTGGTCTGACCCCATAACGAGCATTACAGGTGACATTGTACAGTGACAGCAGAGCATTCTCTGCCCTGTAACGTCACATCCTGTGGCAGTGCCCCCTGCAGGCGGTGTGGGGGAGGTGTGTGCATCCCCTTGGCTCACCTCCGATGACGCGCTCGATGGCCTGTTCGAAGTGCTTCTCCTCCACGTGTGGCTGCAGGTACCGCGCAGCTATCAGAGCCGCCTCGTTGCACACGTTGGCTATGTCAGCGCCTGAGGGGGGAGCGGGAGGTGAGGGGGGGTCTGTGTAGGACCCCGATACGTGCTGCGCTGCACATAGGAGCCACGCATCAGTTACCTGCAGCAACACAGCCCCCCCCACCAGAGGGGACACCACGAGACCCTCCCCCCTCGCAGGATGTGCGCCCCCTCCCTTACCTGTGAATCCGGGAGTCAGAGCCGCTAGCTTCCGGGATAAAGCGTCCTTACTGAGGCTCTCGGACAGCTTCAAGGGCCGCAGGTGGACTTTAAAAATGGAGGCTCTGCCTTTTATGTCAGGGGGACCTGGAAGGGGAGAGAAGAAGCAGATGCGCCTTTCACACGAGATGGTCGGCGCGGTGGGTGGCAGAGTTAACGCTGCCGCGTGCATCGCTGGCAGAGATCAAAGTGTTTGTTACCGATGAAGATCTGACGATCAAATCGTCCGGGTCTCATCAGGGCCGGATCCAGGATGTCCGGCCGGTTCGTGCCCGCGAGGATCACCACGTTAGTGCTGGTATTAAACCCTGAACAGCGGAGAAACAAACAGGAAGAGCTCAGCTTTCAGACCCGGGGGGGGGGGGAGGGGAGAAGCAGGAGGGGAAGGGGGGGAGCAGGAGGCGGGGGGGGAGCAGGAGGGACGGGGGGGAGCAGGAGGGACGGGGGGGGGAACCTCTGATGTTAGAACACGGAGGCCGTCTCTTCTGTTTTATTTACTTCCCGCTAGAAAGAAGATAAGAGTCGCACAGACCGCTGCTTATCTTTTAGCTACAGGGGTCTCATACTCCGTCCTCAACGGCCTCATGTATCATCACGACTTTGGATTAATTGTAACCTTCAGGATCGGAGCCTGTACACCCCGCCGCCTTCTCCCTCCCCTCCCTTTAACTCTCTGCTGCCAAAGGGGCCTGCGATAGAAGCTGCGCAGCGATCACTTTGTAACCGTGTTATTGTCGGATTTTTTCCGCGTGCTGAGAACCACTGTATGTATTTGTGACTTTGTAACCGCGTGTCCCGCGCTGGTGCAAGGCGTACGGATCAGCCCATTGCGGTGCGTGGTCATTGTGTTGCCTTGTTTCTGAAGCAGAGAACAGGTTAGACCTGGAGTGGCCAACTTTTATGGATATCCCCACTTCAGCACAGGTGGCTCAATCAGTGGCTCAGTTAAAGGCAGCCACCTGTGCTAAAGCTGGGACTGATTGAGCCACCTGTGCTGAAGCTGGGCTATCCATAAAACCTGGCCTGTTGGTGGCCCTAAAGGACTGAGTTTGAGACCCCTGTTTTAGAAGATGTGAATCCAAATGCCTAAGCTTTCACATATGGAAGGAAAGGACCACCGTAGAAAGCATAAAAATGCTTTTTCTAACATCAGAAGTGCTGTTTTTTTTTACAAATCTTAATTCCCCCCCCGTTTATCATGTCACTGGCATCAGCAGTTACCATGACAACCTCTGCTGTCTTAATGAGGGTAAATGACGGTGGCCATTTTAACCTCCCATGTGGGCACATTTCCAGCAACTGAGAAGTCAGCTACAAAATGTAGAAAGGGCGAGATTGGTAAAAACAGCAGGAAAGAGCCGATGCAAACACAAAGAGAGAGGAGAGAATTGCTGCTTTACACTCCCTCTTAGCGCCACACGTGTCCCTCTTAGCGCCACACGTGGGCGACGCTCACCGTCCATTTCCACCAGCAGCTGGTTCAGGGTGTTTTCCTGCTCGCTCTGACCGCCAAAGTTCCCTTGTCCTCTCTTCCTGCCCACCGCGTCAATCTCATCGATGAAAAGGATGCAGGGCGCATTCTTCCGAGCCATCGCAAACATGTCCCGTACCTGCGTGGGGCGATGGCGACAACCAGTGAGAGATGGCTCTGCTCCAGGGACCTCAGCCCGTTCACTCACACCCCCCCCGCCCCCCCGTACACAACCAGCGATGAGAGAAGGCTCCGCTCCAGGGACCTCAGGCTGTTCACTCACCCCCCCCCCCCATACACAACCAGTGATGAGAGATGGCTCTGCTCCAGGGACCTCAGGCTGTTCACTCCCCCCCCCGTACACAACCAGTGAGAGATGGCTCTGCTCCAGGGACCTCAGCCCGTTCACTCCTCCTCCCCCCCGTACACAACCAGCGATGAGAGATGGCTCTGCTCCAGGGACCTCAGCCCGTTCACTCCTCCTCCCCCCCGTACACAACCAGCGATGAGAGATGGCTCTGCTCCAGGGACCTCAGCCCGTTCACTCCTCCTCCCCCCCGTACACAACCAGCGATGAGAGATGGCTCTGCTCCAGGGACCTCAGGCTGTTCACTCACACCCCCCCCCCCCCCATACACAACCAGCGATGAGAGATGGCTCTGCTCCAGGGACCTCAGCCCGTTCACTCACACCCCCCCATACACAACCAGTGATGAGAGATGGCTCTGCTCCAGGGACCTCAGGCTGTTCACTCCCCCCCCCGTACACAACCAGTGATGAGAGATGGCTCTGCACCAGGGACCTCAGCCTGATCACTCACCCCCCCCCCCCCCCGTACACAACCAGCGATGAGAGATGGCTCTGCTCCAGGGACCTCAGGCTGTTCACTCCCCCCCCCCCGTACACAACCAGTGATGAGAGATGGCTCTGCTCCAGGGACCTCAGGCTGTTCACTCCCCCCGTACACAACCAGCGATGAGAGATGGCTCTGCTCCAGGGACCTCAGGCTGTTCACTCCCCCCCCCCGTACACAACCAGCGATGAGAGATGGCTCTGCTCCAGGGACCTCAGGCTGTTCACTCCCCCCCCCCGTACACAACCAGTGATGAGAGATGGCTCTGCTCCAGGGACCTCAGGCTGTTCACTCCCCCCGTACACGACTTACCCTGGCCGGACCAACCCCCACAAACATCTCCAGGAACTCAGAGCCGTTCACGGTGATAAACGGCACGCTGGCTTCGCCGGCTGTTGCTTTGGCAAGGAGGGTCTTTCCAGTGCCAGGGGGACCAGTGAGCACCGCTCCCTAGGGGGGAAAGGAGAGATGAAAAATAAATGACCAGAGAGAAGGTATGGATTAAGCATCCCAAGAAATCCACACAGAGTGGACATCAAGCTTCCCCCCCATCCCCCTCACAAAGCACCTAGGCTCCTACCCTGGGCACCCCCAGACCTGTACTCTCACCCCATCAATCCCCCGCTCCTCATCCTGCAGATCTTGGTACCCCATTCTCATCCCTCCCCTTTATCATGCTCCCTCTGCCCCTGGGGATCTTGGTGCCCTGCCGTCACTTTGCCCCTCCCCTGTATCCTGCCCCTCACCCTGGGGATCTTGGTGCCCTGCCGTCACTTTGCCCCTCCCCTGTATCCTGCCCCTCACCCTGGGGATCTTGGCGCCCTGCCGTCACTTTGCCCCTCCCCTGTATCCTGCCCCTCACCCTGGGGATCTTGGTGCCCCGCCGTCACTTTGCCCCTCCCCTGTATCCTGCCCCTCACCCTGGGGATCTTGGCGCCCTGCCGTCACTTTGCCCCGCCCCTGTATCCTGCCCCTCACCCTGGGGATCTTGGCGCCCTGCCGTCACCCTGCCCCGCCCCTGTATCCTGCCCCTCACCCTGGGGATCTTGGCGCCCTGCCGTCACCCTGCCCCTCACACTTGGGATCTTGGCGCCCTGCCATCACTTTGCCCCGCCCCTGTATCCTGCCCCTCACCCTGGGGATCTTGGCGCCCTGCCGTCACCCTGCCCCTCACCCTTGGGATCTTGGCACCCTGCCGTCACCCTGCCCCTCACCCTGGGGATCTTGGCGCCCAGCTCCTGATACTGTTTGGGATTCTTCAGGAAGTTCACAAATTCCATGATCTCGATCTTCGCCTCCTCACATCCGGCCACGTCCTTAAACTTCACATCAATGTTCCCCTTCAGCATCTTGGCCGTCGTCTCTCCCACCCCGAACAGCCCCCCGCCTCTCCCACCCCGGCTGGGCCCCATGGAGCCCTTGCGTACGCTGTACAATAAGAACCCAACTAGGAGCAGCGTGGGTATGAGGCTCATCAAGAAGGATCTACGGGAGACAGAGGGCGAGGAGAGGAGACAGAGGGTGTTAAAAAATGTACCATTCTTATTTATTTGGCATTCAGCCAGCAGGGCGACGTTCATCTCATGCAGCCACCTCCTGGGTGGAATGCTGCCAGAAAAACTCTGGAGGAACATTTCCCCAGAGGCTCCGAATCCTTTCATACTGCGGTGAAGGCCAAGAACAGATCCTTGCATGTCCAGGCTCACTCACTCCCGCCATGTCTGCACTCTCACTGCGCTTGTGGGCGCCCGCCACGTCTGCCGCTCTCACACACTCACCCGTCGCTCTCCGTAGAGTATATGACGGACACGCGGTGGGTCGGATCTATCCCCAGCTCCTGCTGCGCGGTGTCCAGGTTACGCTCAAAGCTGTCCACACTGCCGATGTTAAACCACACGTATTTCTGGGGGTCACATGGACAGTTAACCCCTGCACCCTCAGAAGCACTTATTCCTCCCCTGAGCTCTCACTGTCCCCTGTAACGAGTATATCACAGCAACAGAGAGATCACAAGCGTCTCCCTGCAGCCCAATCACTGACCCATAGTACATCACTGATGTTTATTTCCAGTCGTAATAAACTTGTATATAAAGTAACTCTTTCAGTGCTGGGAGGGGGAAACCACCACACTAATGAGAAATCTAACATGCACACCATTCAATAGGGTTAACCCTTTAATCCCCCTCTGTGGAGCAGTAACACACTGTACATCACACACCTCTGAGCTGGTTCCCGCTGCAGGAATCACTCGCACAAACTGCTTGTTGACAACCTCTAGACGGTCCACCTGCAGGAGAACAGAGGAGGGGGGAGAGGGGGAGGATACAGGCTGAGCAGGGAGAGGGCTGCACCTCAGCTCTGGGTGATGACAAGCGCAGGAAAATGGCAGGTATACCCTCTGCTACAAAGAAACAAAATCTCTCGGCCTACACGCGGGCCCCACCTTGTGCTCGGCCTGCACGCCTTGGGGGCCCCCCTCGCGCTCGGGTCGCACTCCGCACCACGGGCCCTCGCTCTGCTCCCGATGTTTTTATGTCTGTACCTTTCCTTGGAGGTATCAGGTTATCTCCGTGGGTCATGTGGCGTTACTGTACAGCTCTATGTCACACTCTCTGTGCATGGCTCTCTCTCCCAGCACGCTTTCTCACAGGCTTTGAGTGAGCGCTTGCTCTATGATGCTCACTCACCACTCCCCTTGCCAGGTACAGGTGCACAAACTCCTTCCAGTTGATCTCTCTCCCGGGATCTCGCAGATAGAACAGGAGAAATCCGCTGGCGATTCCGGTAGCCATGATAACCAGGTACCGGAAATCCTTATCATCCCACGGGAAATCGCCCTGCAAAGACAGCGGGAGAGATAAACAGGGGCACTGCGAGCCTGTGTCACCCACACACAGGGAGCTGGGCCGTTCTGCACAGGCATCTCCTACACTATCCCATGTCTGTGCGCCATCAATAAAAGAAGCAACCACTAAGGCCTTAAAAAGAACATGCTGCAAAATACAGAAGTGCAGAGTATATCTACAAACACCCAACGATCAAAACAGTCTGTCAAAAAGCATGATTGGAGTCCGCTAGTAATTAAAAAGGTGTGGACCTTTGCTTTCTAATCCCTCTAAAACACAGGCTTTCAACCTTTTAAGGACTGCGGATTTGCTATAAAAATATATTGCGGCTTCGCTGAACCCATCCACCTAACACACACACACACACACACACACACACACACACACACACACACACACACACACACACACACACACACACACAGACAGTGTAGGGCTTGTCATTTATTTTTTCCTGTCCAACAGTTAATGTCATTTATAACTTTACAGTTTGACATTTAATAACTTCAAAAACAAAATATGGCAATATATAAAACTGAATAATGAAGAATAAAATTGCCCATTGCTATCTCGAAAAGCCCAGAATTACACAGCGCACGGATTGGAAACCATCGCTCTAAACTACCGCCCAATCTCCTCCTGTAGTAAATGGAATGATAAATCCCATGGCTCCTATTAATGCATAATATGGTTAACCCTTTACAATGATTAACGTCCATCAGAAACCTGCTCTCTCTCTCCCGAAAGCCAAGCTGTTTGTCAGATGATGGTTGGGTCGCTCTCTAGGTGCTGTGACAGCACTGTGTGCCCTGTGAGCTCGGGCTACTCGTTCTGTTTCACTTTATGTACTCACCTTCTGCAGCCGTCTCCACCACAAGGCCTCATCTTTCTTGCCATCGCCCTTGTTTTTGTTGCTCCCCCCGCTTCCTTGTGACGCAGAATCCTTTGCCTTATCTATTGGGGAGAGGGGGGTGGAAGAGTGGTTTAAGGAATAGCAAAGGATGCTGCAGAATTCAGCAGAGTGGTAGAGCTGTGTGTTTGTAGGAGGGTGCAGTACAAGGGTAACAGTGTGTGCTTAGGGGAGGCTACAGGACATGTTTGAGGTGCAGTGACAGAACTGTGTGTAGTAGGGGAATAGTTTGTAAATATCACGTGGGCTCCTCAAGCCTCTCATTATACAAATTGTTATTACCCAACTAAACACCAAAGAAAAATCTTGCTAGCAAGCAGAAGCTACCTAAAATCAGGCACGCAGAGAGTATATCATAAAATTAATTACTTCATACAAAATATCAGAGACAGATAAATAAGGCAAAAAAAAGTCAAAAGAAAAAACACAAAGAGGTCACTATTCTACACCGAGCTGAACCAGTCAAAGTGCAAACAATTCATGGGGGGACAGAATTAATACAGCATCCTATGGATCACATCGATGGAGCAGCAAGGAAGGCTGGATCTCCAATTGGAATTACAGCCCAATACCACAGTACTATAAAAAGGTGTTGGTGCAAGAAGATAGTCAAAGAACATTGCTCACAAAGATACCACACCAAAGGAGAAATAATCCCTACATGAGTGCAATAGATAGATCAATACAGATCCCAAAGTAAAATGGTATAGTTCTCCAAAGTCTCCAGATAAGCTTTTTCTTTGGCGTTTAGTTATGTGATTATTTTAATATCTCGGAGCACAACTACATACTATTCTAAAGTAGGAAGGAGAGATATGTTGATATCAGTTTGCCTTATTCCTCTGATGATCAGATTATATGAGATTGAAATCATTATTACCGCCTGCTTCGGGACCGGTGCCCTCTGGGTCTGAATCCTTCTCATTCTTCCTGAAAAACTTCCCAAACCCTTCAAGAAAAGAAAAGAAAAGAAAAGAGCAGGAAGCTTTAATGAACACTCGCAGACTTCAGTGAGAGCTCTTCAGGAGCGCAAGCAAAGTGTGGGAACAGGAGAGGAGAGAGGGATAGAGAAATATGGCAGCGTTGCAAGAAGAATGGAAATGGAGTGTCAGAGAGGAAGCATGACAATGCTGAGCATCTCTTGGCTGCAAAACAGGGGTGAAAATAGATTGGTGCGTGTTGCGGGCCAATAAAGGGTTTGAGAGACAAATCAACACTTATATGTGATATCCACAACGGTCCTCTGTCCCATAAATCGGTCCCTTCTAGCACCGGATCAGACAGGGAGGTCTGCTGGACCCTTGTTGCCATCCCCAAAACGAAGATAATCAGTGTCCGTGTCTGGCAGGGAGATGAGCAGGAGGCACGTACCCTTGGGTGGTTTAGACCCCAGACAGGACACAGCTGGGCTCAGTCTCCACGTAGGGCTGGAGTGTGTCGCGATTCTTCTCTTCACAAACCGAATCAAGAGGCACAAACATCAAAGAGATGATTTAGTCCCTAAATATATGACAGCGACATGGATACCAACGAGATGATGCATCAGTTTGTAATTGTATGTGTAATAGCCCGTCCCACTGAGCAAGACCCAGGCCCACAGGGCACTGCTGGACTGAGGGGCCCACACGCCCAGTCCTGGGATTTAAACTCACACCCCTCAGCATTCTGGAAATTGTAGTTATGACCCATTTAATAAAACCCCAGAATCCCCTCGGACAGGAACAGAAATCCAGAACTGGAGCCAACGGTCTGACAAGCTCTGCAGTCAGGTCACAGGGTCACCCTGCAGCCCCTCACACCCAAGTGTATGCTGGGAGTTGTGATCACTCAGCCCCCCCAACACTCCGCTCCTGTCACTCAGCCGCCCCCTGACACGCCGCTCCTGTCACTCAGCCCTCCCCCCGACACGCCGCTCCTGTCACTCAGCCCTTCCCCCCGACACGCCGCTCCTGTCACTCAGCCCTTCCCCCCGACACGCCGCTCCTGTCTCTCAGCTCCCCCCCCCGACACGCCGCTCCTGTCACTCAGCCCTTCCCCCCGACACGCCGCTCCTGTCACTCAGCTCCCCCCCCCGACACGCAGCTCCTGTCACTCAGCCCTTCCCCCCGACACGCCGCTCCTGTCACTCAGCCCTTCCCCCCGACACGCCGCTCCTGTCTCTCAGCTCCCCCCCCCGACACGCCGCTCCTGTCACTCAGCCCTTCCCCCCGACACGCCGCTCCTGTCACTCAGCCCTCCCCCCGACACGCCGCTCCTGTCACTCAGCTCCCCCCCCCCCGACACACCGCTCCTGTCACTCAGCCCTCCCCCCCGACACGCCGCTCCTGTCACTCAGTCCCCCCGACACGCCGCTCCTGTCACTCAGCCCTCCCCCCGACACGCCGCTCCTGTCACTCAGCTCCCTCCCCCGACACGCCGCTCCTGTCACTCAGCCCTCCCCCCGACACACCGCTACTGTCACTCAGCCCTCCCCCCTGACACGCCGCTCCTGTCACTCAGCCCTCCCCCCGACAAGCCGCTCCTGTCACTCAGCCCCCCCCGACACGCCGCTCCTGTCACTCAGCCCCCCCCGACACGCCGCTCCTGTCACTCAGCCCCCCCGACACGCCGCTCCTGTCACTCAGCCCTCCCCCCGACACGCCGCTCCTGTCACTCAGCCCCCCCCTGACACGCCGCTCCTGTCACTCAGCCCCCCCGACACGCCGCTCCTGTCACTCAGCCCCCCCCCGACACGCCGCTCCTGTCACTCAGACCCCCCCTGACACGCCGCTCCTGTCACTCAGACCCCCCCTGACACGCCGCTCCTGTAACACAGCCCCCCCCCCCGACACGCCGCTCCTGTCACTCAGCCCTCCCCCCGACACGCCGCTCCTGTCACTCAGCCCTCCCCCCGACACGCCGCTCCTGTCACTCAGCCCTCCCCCCGACACGCCGCTCCTGTCACTCAGCCCTCCCCCCGACACGCCGCTCCTGTCACTCAGCCCTCCCCCCGACACGCCGCTCCTGTCACTCAGCCCTCCCCCCGACACGCCGCTCCTGTCACTCAGCCCCCCTGACACGCCGCTCCTGTCACTCAGCCCTCCCCCCGACACGCCGCTCCTGCCTCCTCACCTGCCGCAGTCCCGCTCCGCCGGTCACGCACCTAAGCCGCAGGGCGCGGGATATCCCGGCCGCGACCAGGCGTCCGATCCCGTGACTCATCTCCCCGCTCACTGTACCGGGACTGGGGCAATGTCACTCCGTCTGACTGCGCCCGGCAACCAGGCTGCGCCTGATACCGTACAGCGCGTCTCGTCCAATAGGAGAGTAGCATTCTGCACAGGCGCAGTATGGACACCCTGCGGGGGTCCTTCAAGGAAAGTCCCAGTGTTCTGCACCTATTGAACACCGGGTAGGAACCAAGACGAGACACTTTGGTTCCTTATGCCCTGCTGATTGAAGCAGCAATGTCAATATTATTTATATATATATATATATATACACACACACACACATATGTAGCCCTGTTCCCCCTCCCCCCCTTCGGCTGCGGTCCCAGGGCCTTCTGTGCATTCAAGCACCGCCCCTCAATGGGGCTGGGCCCAGTACGCACCTTTGCGCGGAAGGTGCAACCGCGCCATACTACAAGATTTTCCAAAGACAGGGAAATTGAGTTTACAGTTTGCCCCTGCAAATAACCTCACTACTCCCCCCTGTTGCAATCTCTCCCTCTCCCCGCAGACCTCAGATCGCAGTGAAGCGCTGTGCATGCGCTGCACCCTCGAGCTACAGTGTTGACTGGGACCGCAGCCTACGGGAGATCAGACTGCTATCAGTGTATGGTGCTCACCTGTAGGTCTTCAGGAGCCGTGAGCCTCCGCAGATGGTATAGGGAGTTTAACAGGACAGCCTTTATCATCCTTCTTGACATGGCGCAGCGCCTCCAGCCGGTGAGGCTCCTGCTAAAAACGGGAGCTCCTCACGGGCACCTTCTCTGGACCCAGAATCAAACAGCACACCATGGGCAGTACAACAGTCTTTATTTTGGTCAGGCTGCTCCACAGCATGTGTATTTCCTGGAGCAGACCAACAGAGCTTGAGGCCCCACAAGCCCGTCCTTAGCTATCTTACCCCCTGAATGGGATAAGGGGTAAGCCCTTCCACTCCACAGGGGAAGGACCAAGAATTTGGGGAGTGTGTCATCCTTTGTAACCCTGGGGATGGCTTGTGACCCTGCCCCATAACAGAGCAGGTCCGGTACTGACAGGCATCACACCACGGGCATGTGAGGTATGCTCAAATGTCTGTATGATTGAATTCTTATCTTGTTGTGACATAGTAGCAATACATTTTTCCCATTTTTTTTTAAAATTCTCGGTTCTTAACTCTTTATTCGTCTCAGCTTCTAATTTGTCCATCATCATCAATTTATTCAGATAATTGTTTAAAATATCTTAAGTGGGGGGTTCAGGCTTTATCCGTTTCACATCACGGTTTTCCTTGCTGCAAGCAAGACAATCTCTGCTAGCCTGGGGACATTGTTCCTTACATTGACCTCTTTCCAACTTTCCCTATTTCCAAACAGAAAGGCTAAGGGCTCTTTGATTGTAGTTACCCCAATAACCTTTTGTATATACTGCAGAACTTTATCCCAAAAAGCAGAAATAGCCAGACAATTCCACAAACAGTGTTTTTTAAATCTGCTTTTTCCTGGGAAAAATCTGTTCTTTTTCTGCTAACTTTCTTTGCATGTCATCTAACCCAGGGGTGCGCAAACGGGGAGGCGGGATTTTGTTGGGGGGGCATGGCGGTAGCAGAGGCCCCACTCTCTTCCCCTAGGCATTTAAGTTAAATGCCGGGGGGGCCACGTGAGGTGTCATGGAACAAGAACTACATTTCTGACTCACTCCCCTCTCTCCTTTGCAGCTTCTGCCTGTCAGATCTTATTCCCAGCTGCATGGAGTTTGCACACAGACTGTGCCTGTGTAACTTGCAACAATGTTGCATTTCTTGCCTCCTGGCATGGAATCAGTGAGCTGCTACTGCAGTTTCTGAGATCCTCACCAGAATGGGCTAGTCTGCCCTCCCTCCTGTTTGTTCAGAGATAGTCTGCCCCTAGACTATTCCCTTTACCCACACTGCCCCTCACTTCCTTCTCCACCCTGGAGACAGCGAGTACAAGACCCTTCTCTGTTCATCCCCCATGGTGAGGCCATCTCTTTTTACCGGTTTCTAACTAATAATCACCACTACATACCATCCACAAGTATCTGTATTCCGCTGCCTTTCCCAATAAAGTGGAGGAAATATTACAGGGCTTGGAGTGATTTAAAAGGGAGCTGAGTTAATGCTATCGGGAGCCATTCCCACATCACACGTGACCCTAGCTTCAGAAAATGAGGCCTCTGCAACCTCAACTTACCGGGATTCAGTAGTCTTCTGAACGTGTCGCCATGGCAACGCGGAGTCACATGACGGGGCGGGTCACATGATGTGATATGCCCTGCGGTGTCATTTGACGCCGGGTCACAGAAAAGGGGGGGTGGCGCGAGCGCTGGGGCTGGCACACGGGGGGGGGGGGGGGGGCGCAGCTCCAAAACTTTGCGCACCCCTGATCTAACTTAATAGGGACTGTTAGAGGACTACTGATAATCCGCCTTGCTCTCAGGAACTGACTATAGGGCAAGCCCCTAACTGTCCCTGAAGTGTAATAGGTTGTTCTTATCTGTTTTTTTAATTAACACATCTGATTCCAGTTTCTGATTTTGGATAGAAATAGTCGTATCCAAATAATTGATAGATGTTTTATCCATCTGTGATGTAAAACCGATAGTGTCCCTGGCGTCGTTCAAGTCCCCAATAAAAGTCAATACGTCATGCTCTGTGTCTGTCCATATGAGAAATATGTCGTCAATGTAACGCACCAATATACGCCCATGTGCTCTGAACAACCGGGGATGAAACACAAATTCTTCTTCAAATTTGTTCATAAAAATGTTGGCGTTTGTGGGGGCGACATTGGATCCCATGGCCATGCCCTGCTTTTGAACATAGTAACTGTCCTCAAATAGGAAGTAATTCTCTCTCAAGATTATCATAAGTCCACTATGAACATCCTTTCTTTTGGTGTAAAGTAACCTTCTGCATTCAGTGCTAATTTCACTGCCTCTAACCCATCATCGTGGGGGATTGATATGTACAGGCTGTTGACATCTAATGTTACCAAAATTAGTTCCTCATTCGTGATTGGAAATTCCCTGATCTTATTTAAAAAGGGAAGGGTAGCATCCTGGATGTAAGAAGCAGAGCTGAAGACCAAGGGATGGAGTAATTTGTCAATAAACACTGCTAGTGGTGGGAACACAGAGTCTGTCCCCGATACTATGGGGCGGTCGGGTGGTTTGGTAGAGTTCTTATGTATCTGTGACAGAGTATAGAATACAGGTATAATGGGGTCTTTCTTCTTTTTTGTTTCAATCTTTTTTATTGCGTATACAAGGATTTACACATTTTTACAGTTCATTCTTCACAGGGCGGTTGAGACAGATTACAGTTAGTAGTGTTCACATCACAAACTGATAATTAACATTTTCATTCTTTGTATTTCAATTCTAAGTACATTTAGTGGTTTGACATTTTGTACGTGATTGTTTTTCATCTGAACCCTAGCCAGATTCACCTCCAATTCGAGGGGATCTGTAGGCGTGATGGGAATAAATGAAAGGCCTTTGTTAAGGACCTTAACCTGTTCAGTGGAGAGGGGAATATTGGAGATATTTACCGCTAATGGTATGACCTTGTCTGCATGCCTCTCCTCGATGTTTCCGTCCTTCCCAACTCGACTTTGCCTGCCCACTGGGTTTTCTCTGCTCCCAAAAAGTCACCCATGTGGACGATTCTCTCTTTCTCTCTCATTACAAATAGTAAGTACATTTTTTTTTACAGACTAGGGAAACAGCACATTGCAGGGAATAAGTGCCAAAAAAGTGGCTCAATAAAAATCCTGAAGGACCTGTTTTAGGGGTTCGAAACGTTTTTTTTCCTGTTATGTTTTTTGCTTAATACACTTTTTTTGCATTTATTCCCTGCAATGTGCTGTTTCCTTATTTACACTGGATATATATCTCCATTGGGAAGCCGAAATGTTGAGCTAGTCAAGACAGATTTATTATACAATTTGTTCTTCAAGACACATACATACTTTATGGTTAGGTGCTCCTATTTTTATAGAAAAACCCTCCTAATTTAACATAATGTAACACAATATTATACACAGTAAATGACGCAGTTCCGTTGTCCCTTATATAGTCCCAGTGTCCAATGTAGCAACCAAATGGGTCCATGTTAATGCCGGCACGCATTGGAGTGCTTATCTTAAGATGGTGGGTAATCATGTTGCAGGGCTGTTAGGGGTGAGATGTGAGATGTGTCTATATGTTCACGACTGATACCCAGACTTTCAGGAACAGGTCTTCCGGCTGTATGTTATCCGGTTTTAAAGCAGCAGTCCAAGCTGCCGTTTTTTTTTTAAATTTCATTTTTTTTCCTTTCAATATTTGCATCCATACAATCCACACATTGATAAGTAATTAGCTAAGTTGCAGATCGATCTGTTCTCCTGTGATCGACCGGCAAAGACGCGGCTCAGGGGTTCACTGAAAGTCTCTCAGTGCAGCAGAAGAGGACCAAAGATGCAAAGTTCGGTAGGGAAGATAATGTGACCAGGCAGTCACTAGATACAATTGGTGCACTGCTAGAGAGAGGGCAGGGCTCAAAAAGGGGTGTTCCAGAGCCTGTTTCAGAAGAGGAAGTGACTTTGTAAATGGTTGCTATAGAAACAAAAAAGCTTATTACATTATAAAACATTAAAAATGCCATTCAGTTGTTTTAACATAAAATGCTACAAGTATTTTCTCATAGTACAGAACTGATTTATTAAAAAAACAAAAAAAAACCACACATGTAGGATATTGCTTGGTCTGCAGCTTTAACAGCTCAGTACGTATCCAGATCTGCTACCGCTTTGCACCTCAGTTCAACAGCTCTCACAACCGACTTCTCTCTCTCTCCCTCTCTCTCCAACTGTTACAACTATCATTCGCTCTCTCCTCATGACGTTACACTCGTCCTATCCAATCGCATCTCTCCTGTCTTCTGCTGCCAGGCAGATCAGGGACAGTGTCTCTCATTACTTATCGTACTGTGTGGTAGGTGGAGCAGATTAAATCTGTCTTGTCTACAATATACATATTTATAGCAGGTGCTTCATTACTATATACAAAGAATCGAATAATACACATCTTATTGCTAACTTGACCTCTGCATATGGTAAATTGTGTCTCCTTAGGAGGTGTCACTTGCTGGGTAGCTCCTCTATCCCATACTGACGTAGCGTATAAAGTGCACCTATTCTCACGTGCCAAATGTTGGATGGTCTGCAATCAGATACATTGTACGTGAACGCCTGACCCGCCAACTGTAACTGCTTGGCCAGTATACTACTGTTTTTGGGCAATGCCCAACCTGCTTGTACTGGTTTTACCGTGACAAATATACAAATAGAATCTTTGAGGATGCTGATAGGCAAACTGGGGGGCACAAGATTGTTCAGGGGGGGGAGGGGCGCGGCGGTTGCAGAGAACCTGCGCTATTCCCCCAAGGCATTTAAATGAATGCCGGGGGATCGCATGAGGCCTCTTCAACTTTACTTACCTTATCTTCGGTGACGCGTTGCCATGGCAACATGGTGTCAAATTACGCCGCGGGTCATGTGACGTTACGTTGGCATGGCACCGTTTCGTCACATGACCCCGCGGCGCCATTTGATGCCGAAGGAGGTAAGGGAGGCAGGGCGCTAGCAGGGAGGGAAGCAGTAAGGGGGGCGCACCCTGGAAACATTGCGCAGCCCTGGTATAGACAAGGAGTAGCCAACTCCAGTCCTCAAGGGCAACCTTACAGGTCAGCTTTTCAGGATATCCCTGCTTCAGCGCAGGTGGCTCAGTGGAAGACTGCCGAAGCAGGGATATCCTGAAAACCTGACCTGTTCATAGATCTTGAGGACTGGAGTTGGCTACTCCTCGTATAGACCATGTGGTCCTAAGAAGCACTGAGGAAGATCCCTCTGGAGGCAGAAACGTTGAAATGTTTAGCATTGACCTGACATGACCTTTAATTTGCTTTATACGGCAAACTGCCATTTATTCCCCTTTAAAACCATAAACATCCATTGCAGACACTGAATATTCATATATATAAATATAAATATTCCTATATGCATAAAAAAACCTTTCTGTGCTCCGCAACGTGTCGCTACAACCTTCCAGCGCTGGATGGGTTAATGTGACTGTCACCACTCTATGGTTCTGGTGGGGAGAAGAGCGCCGCTCTTGCCCGCCTCACTTCCGGTCGCCCGTGTGACGTCACGTCACCAGCGCGGGAGCGTGCGTGTCAGCGATAAGATGCCGTACGCCAACCAGCCGATCGTGCGCCTCACCGAGCTGACGGACGAGAACGTCAAGTTCATCGTGGAGAACACGGACCTGGCGTGAGAGACCCTTTCTATACGTGTCTAGTACCCCGGGGGGGAGGTCACAGCCGGTGTTATGGTCACAGGCGCCTATATACAGCCGAGTGCCAGAGAAGTGGGCCCGTCACGCCTGGTTGGGTGTGAGGGACACGGGCCCTGCTGCCGTGTACCTTAGTGAGGATCGCCCGGTCACGCTGATAACGGGCCGCCGCCATGTGTCATGCCATTACCCCCCTGCGGCACCAGAGGGTCCGACAAGGCATTACTTTGCTGCCCTCTCTGGCGTTGAAGGGGTTAAAGTGAGGGTCACTGTTGCGCACATCACTTGCACCCGTATACTTTACTGACTTCTACTTGGAGAGGAGCACCCTGTTACACCCAGGTCCTGCTCCCATAGTGACTGCGTGTACGTAAAGTGAGGAGCAGCCTGTTACACCCAAGTCCCGCTCCCATAGTGACTGCACGTACTTAAAGTGAGGAGCACCCTGTTACACCCAGGTCCTGCGCCCATAGTGACTGCGCGTACGTAAAGTGAGGAGCACCCTGTTACACCCAGGTCCTGCTCCCTTAGTGACTGTGCGTACGTAAAGTGAGGAGCACCCTGTTACACCCAGGTCCTGCACCTATAGTGACTGCGCGTACGTAAAGTGAGGAGCACCCTGTTACACCCAGGTCCTGCTCCCTTAGTGACTGCGCGTACGTAAAGTGAGGAGCACCCTGTTACACCCAGGTCCCGCTCCCATAGTGACTGCGCGTACGTAAAGTGAGGAGCACCCTGTTACACCCACGGCCCGCTCCCATAGTGACTGCACGTACGTAAAGTGAGGAGCACGCTGTTACACCCAGATCCTGCTCCTTAGTGACTGCGCGTACGTAAAGTGAGGAGCACCCTTTTACACCCAGGTCCCGCTCCCATTGTGATTGCGCGTACGTAAAGTGAGGAGCACCCTTTTACACCCACGGCCCGCTCCCATAGTGACTGTGCGTACATAAAGTGAGGAGCACCCTGTTACACCCAGGTCCCGCTCCCATAGTGACTGCACGTACGTAAAGTGAGGAGCACCCTGTCCCTGTTACACCCACGGCTTGCTCCCATAGTAACTGTGCGTATGTAAAGTGAGGAGCACTCTATTGCACCCAGGGCCTGCTCCCTTTGTTACTGCACACCACACAATAATAGGCACTACATCTGTGTTTAGCAGAAGCGCTGCCTCTCACTAGTCTGTATATAGTAGCTGTATGAATAACACATTCCTGTATACTGTACTTCAATAAATTCATCTACTTAATGTGAGAATTAATAGTTCATCAAACGCTCTCATGTCAGAAATGTCTGCTTCTAAGGCCTCACAACAGTGGGATTTGTGGCTCTAGAGGGAAGAAACATGATATTTTAGTGTTGGGTGCTGACAGACTCCATTGTATTACTTTTTATTTGTATGGCACTGCAGCTCGGTACAGCGTGGGAGGAAAATAACATTGTATAGTGAGTACATAGAAGTTAAAGCAGCAAAACACGCAGCACCGCACAACTTATTTTTTATTACAGGATTGAAGCAGGGTGGCTCTGGAGCTGAACCGTGTTAATCTCAGCTCTGGAGACCCCATGCTACCAGAGATACTGATCTCTCTGTAAGGGGGTGCCAGTATCTGCGAGTTTAAATGTTCAGGTCACGTGGGCCAAAAGGAAGCAGCAGGGGCTGACGTCACAGATTCCTATTGGTCCATGTGAAGTGGGAGATTTAGGCTGCCATTTCATTAGGCACACAAGCTCCCTAGCAGCAGAGATTATGCCAACCCCGAGGGAGATAAGTATCTGGAGGAAGGGGGTCCCCGGAACGGAAATGAACACAGTTCAGCTCTGGAGACCCCCTGCTTCAATCCGGTAATAAAACAAAAGTGTGCAGTGCTTCATGTTTTGCTGCTTTAAGACAAACTGGGACCTTGGGAAGGGGATACCTGCTTGGGAAGGGGATACCTGCTTGGGAAGGGGATACCTGCATGTTTTTGCATGTTTTAGATTGTATGTTTTTATATGATGCATGAAACAGCTGGACACTGATGAATCCATGTGAAAATGCTTGGGTTGACAGTCATGCCTTTCATCCACATTATTGGGCACAAGTTTAAGTATGTCAGGTCAGACCAGGCACTTTTTTTTTGTCGTGGGGAATGCTTTGCATAGATGCCAAATGTGAAACACGTCCGTATATTGCCATATAACCTCAATGGGCACTCGCCATATCACATGGGGAAAAACTGGAGCAAACTGTTAGGACGCATGTGAGATTTTTTTGGAAATTATGCTCCAATATTGTCGTATACTGTACATCACCATACTGTATATCTGTCTGTAAAGGTTTAATCCCTGATAAATGATTTAGAAACAGTGTTCTGTAAATAAATTAATCCAATCAGCCTCCTTAAATAAATGTAGCCATGCTTAAAAAGCAACAATCATCCAGATGGAACTCATTAGATACATGTGACTGCCATTTGTATACTTTGGTGCTAGTAAGGACGCCCCTTTAATTCAACTCATGGCTTCTATGTATCACGGCTTTTTCACCCTGCACCTATGCATCAAAGCATTCTGATATGTATTGAAGTGTGCATCTCTCTTCTTTGCCTTTTTATTTACCCTTAAAAAAAAACTCCCTGAAATCTGCAGTGGCGTGTCTAACATGCTGCATCAGATGTAACACACCGCTGTTACCTGTGCTGCAGGTCTGCTCCAAATACCATGCGGATACATAGACGCACGCCCATGGTTATAAACCTTACAAGAAAAGGAGAATGTATGGTTGTTTAACTGCATCTGGCCTTGTGTGCAGTAAAGCAGGACACTTTATAAAGGTTTAACCCCTTCAATGCGGGAGGGCTCAGAACTTCTTGCTGTGCAACGCATTCTGACCCGTCCTCAGACTGAAAGTCCGTTTCTATTTGTATTTCAATTTTAATCGACTACCCCCTTTGAAAAAAATAAAACTTTTTTTTTTTTTTAAGGAGCAGTCCATCTTAGGAACATGGATATTGTAGTGGTTGGTTTGATTTGATACATTCAAGACCACAAAACTTGCATATTCATAGGGTTTTTTTTAAATTTAAAAGCACCAACTTTATATGCAGCACATTACATAGATCCATAAGAGTACTAATAGAGGCTAGTGCATTATATATACAGTACAAGTAAACATTGTGTGTAAGCTCTTCGGGTCAGAGAGTCCTTTCTGTCAATCTATGTAAGTAGTTTGAGACGTGTGTCCGTCCGTCCGTCCGTTTTGATATTTGATGTTTTCCGAGTGAATAAGTGTATATATGAATAAAAATTTCTCAATCAAAAAACTAAGTAGCAGTATATCTTTAAGTAGCAAAGACAATCCCTATGTCCCTTTTTTCTCTTTCAGGATTGCTAATTCCATCCGAAGAGTATTTATAGCAGAAGTCCCCACTATTGGTAGGTTCAGCTTTTCGGTCTCCCCTCTGTTTCACTGGTTACTGTGTATGATCACTACAGTTGCTCCTTTTGTAGATAGGACTCAAAATGTAACTCCCCTCCAATGCTCCTCAAAGTTTATGATTTGCTACCAAGGGGCCCATAGCTGCAAAGACTGCCAATCACCTCTCAGCTTCCAACACTTGTATATGCAAGGCATTGTGGGGCACGACTTCTGGAAGCAGAGGTGATTGCTAGCTCTGCTTGCGACGCCCTATAACACATGCAGTTTATTGTATGCGAAGGTATGTATAGCACCATTCATGGACTAGATCAAACCTCACTTAAGCTAAAACTTTTACCTATCTGGAAGCTGGTTACATTGATAAGCTATTCAACATCTAAATTCTATCGCTAGGTATTTAAAAGGTGCGGAATAAAGTGTGTCCGGAATAGACCGCTCAAATCTGGCACAATTTTCTATTCTGCCTCAGGCTGGTAAGAGAATAAGTTTTCCGATATAATATAATTGGAGGATACTGTACAGTACAGAAACATTGAGATGTGCGCACGTGGCAGGCCAAAGAAAGTCTGTAAATAATTTAACAGTTTAATTATCTTCTAAACAAATCTTATCATGCTAATAGCAAAGATTTGGCTGCTTTATTTTAAATAAATACAATTTCTTAGGAGCCTCTGAATGGGAGAGGCGGGGGTGTTTGACAAACAATTGTTTTTTTTTTTTTTTTTAATGTCACGGCTATTTGGTCCTAAGAGGAATTGTCCCTTGAACCTTTGCTTTTCTTTACAGCTATTGACTGGGTGCAGATAGATGCCAACTCCTCTGTCCTGCACGATGAATTCATAGCACACAGAGTCGGTGAGTAGAGTGAGGAGATGCAAACTGTGTAGGGAAGGGAGACCAATCAATATGTAATATCAGTGTAACCCCTCTTTACTTTCACTTAGACTAGCACTATACACTAAGGTGGGAGCCTAAGTCTTGCTCCCCGTTATAATAGTGTGAACCCACGTACTGGACATGCATCCCAAAAGCCAGATATTAGAACACGACACCTGGCCTTGAATAACAAACGTATTTATAGTAACCTTATATTACCACAGACAGGCATACAGAAATATGATCCCCAGAGGATCATGTACATAGAATTACTGTGTTTTTAAACGTTGCACACTCGTGTACCAATGTTTCTCCCTATATTTGTATAGCCCCGTGTCTGAAGGGGGGACTGTGTGTTGGTACCGGCACAATGTAGGAGCTCTTATCTCTGAGAGTGTATCCGTGGCAGGCCAGTTCTTCAAAAAGCCTTTGATACCCTTCTGTATTGTGGGATCCTTGCTTTATTTACTCGCTGCACCTGTTACCTGATTTCGTCCTGAACTCAGACGAACCGTCTCGGTTCTCTCTAAGAGAATGCTAGCCCTTTTTCTCTTAACTTTCCTTTACTCCTTGCTGCTCCGCTGGGTTTCCATGCAGGAGAGACTGACTCCTAGTCTGTCCTGAGATCACTCGGACTCCACCCCAGACTGACTACATGCTGTAGCAGCCCCTCTGACAGATTTAATCCCTCTTTGTCCCTCCTCTTCCACAGCCTTTCCTATTGGCTTCTTCTCTGTCTATCATGAATCATGTGTCCATGTCACACTGGAGAAGAATCTGCTAGGGGGCAGTGTGAGTGTATCGCATACACCATGCACAGGGTTACATCAGGATGCACTCCGATTGGAAATACCATATTCATAGATGCCGGGTGTACCTGGTAGCGGTGTGCCATGAACCGGCAAAGATCACAGTGTGGCACAAATCGGTCTTGCAACAAACACATTTTGTGTGACTTACTGCACCGTAATCAGGACACGACAGATGGAGGTGTATACGGGCACCGAGATGTCGACACTACAATAAGAGAGCAACGTTTTTGTTAGACTGATTGAGCCACACGGTATTCTTTGCATTTCCTGAAGAACACTTCCATGCAGACGTGTGGTACCACTACATTCTAAAGCGTATTGGTCAGCATCAGTCCAGCTACACAAGCAGAGGCTTAATAAATACACTCAGGCCTCTCGCATCCATTGCTAGAAGTAACATTACAAATCTAAGATAAATCTCTCCCTTGGAAATGGTGTGTAGCCTGCCTTTAAAGTGGGGGTGATTTGAATTGAGAGAAGGGGTGTCTTGTTACTGCCTAATACACTCTTATGTTCTATGTGTGACATGTCTTCCCCAGGGCTTATACCTTTGACCAGCGATGATATTGTGGATAAGCTGCAGTACTCCAGGGTATGTGTTTCTACCTTCTAGCCAAGTGCTATAATTTGGGAATAAACATTGATTGCCTGCATGTTTGTGTTGTCCGCTCCTTGTGCCTTTTTTCATTCATAAATTAGGCCTATAACGTTGAGTAATCAATGCGCTCCATTTAGTACCCTGCATGGACATTTTTTAAATGGGACATCATGATTCGTGCAGGTTGTCAAAGCAGCTTTTAGAATATCCCATGTGTCCACAAGTTTATGGGGAGGAATTCAGTTTCTATTTTCATTTGACACATTCTGTAAATGTTTTTGCCAAGTGGCGCTTAAACCCAGCCTTTAATCTTTACTGCAATCTTGATTTATAATGCCATACCATTAATGTCACCTAAAGAATGTGTCCCCTTGAAAGCGAGTTTAAAACAGATGACCAGCCTTATTTGTATGCGTTGTAGCCTGTGTTTACATTGCAACTCCTGTTTATTCTCACTTATTTTAGCCCACTAGGCAGAGCAGAGTTTTCCATACAGACTACAAAGTAAATCTGTAGTCAAGGCAGTAAATCTGCAGTAAATCTGCAGTAAATCTGCCTTATCCTGACCTGATAATATTCTTTATCCAACTCGGTGAATTCATTGTAAGAAAATAGTGACAAAGAGAGAGGCTTTTAGCAGCCATTCTAATTTAGGGGTTTGGCTCATTTTGTAAGAATTAAACACAGTTTTAAAAAAAAAAGAATCGTCAGGGTAGAAATAACTAGAAGTGAAATCAGACATCCTATAGCACCACACGAGGAACCTTCATTTTTATAAAGGACATTTCTAAACATTATAAAGGTCATGCAGGTGCAAGGTCCTTGGTACATTTGATAAAAGTCCTACAGCAGTGAAGGGGTTAAGGTGCAATTCTCTACTGGAGAATGTTGTTTTCCATCCTTGCATACATCCATATCCCTGCTGCCTTTCTTAATCTTTCCTAGAGTTGGAGAGTAGAGTTCCTATCCTGCTGTCTAGGATAGAACAACATGGCAGCTAGAAACAGACAAAGCTTTAATTTCAGTCTGAGGTCACTGCCCTTACTTAAGAGGAGCAGCTAATACAGTGAGAATAAGACAAAAGGAAATAACGTGTCTCCCCCGCTGGTGGCAATCCTTAACGCCAACATTCTTTGTAAATGATTGGCTTAGAAATTAGTGTCAATGTAAAGAGGGTTAAGGCTGCACTCCACAAATAAGATAAATATACAGTTTACCGGTGCTGCTGGTTCAAGGAAGTACCTGCCAGGCAAAATCCAAAATACACTTTGGAAAAAGGAGGGATCCAGCGCTCCACGGATTTCTAGATAAGTAAATTTATTGTGCCACACGTTTCGACCAGTAGGTCTTTCTCAAGTGACTAGGCATTTGAGAAAGACCTATTGGTCGAAACGCTGTGTGGCACAATAAATTTACTTATCTAGAAATCCGTGGAGCGCTGGATCCCTCTTTTTTTCCTTAGAAATGTGTAGCACTTGTAATCGCCCACTCTGTCGTATCATGTTCCTGGTTTTATGTTCTGTTGAGAGGGACTATCCTGGGCAACACAGGAACATCACACGAGAGAGAGACGTTAAAAGATGTAACATCTACAACGTGTGATTGCTGTGGGAGTAGTTTCACCGTAACACCTACTTGGTAAAGAACCAGTTGACGAGATTGAAACCATTGAACAGATCACGGCCACTAGTTCACTTGGGTAGAAGGCGAGTACGGTATCAGACATTTGGTCGCGGCAATGACCAAGTCGTGCCGGCATTTGCCTGCCGAGGGACCCCTCGCCGCTGCTGTTCTGCCACTGGACACTCCGCCTCCGGCCGTTTCACCAATAAGGTAAGTTAACTGAAGGAAGTTTAGCGGGTAGGGGGTTAAGGATAGGAGTTTTGGGCTAGGGGATTGCGTTCGTATTAAAGATTAGGGTGTTTTAGGGGAAAGGGTAAGGTTAGGGGCTTACTTTGGCAGCGAAACGGCCGACGGAGAGATGTCGCTGCGGCGAGGTGAGTGGCGGCTAAACGGTCAAATTTCCTAGACCGAGGTGGGAGTGTGTTACACGCTACCTATGGCAGAGGTGTTAACACATTCACGCTCATTGGGTGGCCTGTAGTTCTAATGAGAATCACATTTTTAGCTGACCGTAACTGTTCTTTGTCTATAAATGCCCTTGTGCCCAGGACTGTACGTGCGATGAGTTTTGTCCGGAGTGCTCAGTGGAGTTCACTTTGGACGTCAGGTGCAACGAAGACCAGACGCGGCATGTCACCTCGCGTGACCTCATCTCGACCAACCCCCGGGTCATTCCGGTCAGTACCAGACTCCATGTCTCTTGGCCAGAGTGTATCTCTCCATCACAAGTCTGCTCAAAAGCTGGACCTTTCCAGCTGGAAATTGGTGCTGGATTTTGAACATTCCAATCTGTAGTCTTGCGGAAATTGCCAATTTTGGCAAAATCCTTAAATTATGCAGCAACAGTATAGTAAATTTCGTGCTAGGTAGCCATCGATCTAGCTTGTTGTCTCTAAATATTTTAATTGGGTAATGGGGTCACCGTTTAGTTATCAGCTTGAATAATAATAAGCCGGTCAGTAGTAGAGATTTTTTTTATCTTGATGGAGATGTCTAGACAATTAAATCTATACAAAAGCAAACTGGATCACTACTCAAAAATAATGAAGGACTTACGTTTTGCTTTTGGTCTCACCAAGTTTCTTCTTTAATCTATAAAAAGCCGCAATACAGACACATCAGAACACACAGGGAAAGGAAATCCAGCATTTCAGTGAGGGACTCTGATTAGGGGCACACGTGTCCACAGGGACTATTTAAATCTCCTTGGATGGACATTATAATCAAGCCTGATGAAGGGGCCAGGGGACCTTGAAACGTTGCTGTATTGTGCGCACATAAGTGTGTGTTTGATAACATTTCCTCTCCCTGTGTGATCTGATTTTTATGTATTGCTGATTTTTTGGATACATTAAAGAAACTTGGTGAGACCAAAAGCAAAATGTAAGTCCTGCATTATTATTTGTGCGTGCTGATCCAGTTCGTTTTTTTGTATAGTTGTATGTATCTTGCGGTGTGGATGCAAGATCATAGCACCTCTAGTGGAATTGTGTTAGGGTAAATGCTAGTTAATTCTATTTTTTTTTTTTGACCATTAAATCTAACCAGTTGAAGGCTCTTCTGCATCATCATTGTGTGACACGGAGTATCCCAGTGTGGTTACACCGCTGTGATTTGTGATCCCTGTCTGTCTCCCATGAACTTCTCACCTTGCAGGTTACATCACGAAGCAAAGACAGTGACCCCAATGACTACGTGGAACAAGATGGTGAGTTTGGGAAGACGCAGGGAGGTGTGGGAAGGAGGAGAGCATGTACATTTCTACTGGAATAGCAGGTTATTGCCAGCACTTCAAATTATTACAAAAACTGAACCATTTAGTAGATATATGCAGAAATACAAAGATTTGGGGACTAGCCCCATCATTAGCACAATTCAATTATAACATGGCTTTTTTACATTGCCGCCACTGGGCAGATTCACTATGACCCGGTGTAGGGTATTGCACAATGATCCAATGTTAGCTGCCATTCAAGTAAATGGCTGTAATTGCAGGATCACCGTGCGTACGCTACATTATCAGATAGTGGGATAATACCACATATCATGTTTACTCTTTGGTCCAAGGAGCCATTGCACTTTTAAATAGAACCCACACACACTGTCGTAGTAATAGGTCTGAGGAGCTACCTTATCCAACACCACTGTCCTCATATCCCCGCAGACATACTGTTGGTGAAGCTGAGAAAGGGACAGGAGCTGCGACTCCGAGCTTATGCCAAAAAGGGCTTTGGGAAGGAACATGCCAAGTGGAACCCCACCGCAGGGGTCGCGTTCGAGTATGACCCAGACAACGCCCTGAGGCACACGGTCTACCCCAAGCCTGAGGAATGGTACAGTGCAGAGACCAGGGGGTGGGGGGGGGGAGGAGAAATGGGAGTAACATACAATATGCACAGAGGAATGCAGCCGTGTCCTGCGCCCATTGAAATGGCCGGGTTGGCTCCATTGGATGGGTTTGAACATTCATCCTGTATGGACTCTAAGTGATTCTTCTTCCCAGGCCAAAGAGTGAATACTCTGAAATTGATGAAGAAGAGGCTCAGGCTCCATATGATCCCAATGGAAAGCCAGAAAGGTGAGCTCTATCTGTGGAATGTTAATGGAAAACGCAATGGTGTAAGAATATAGGGCGTGGGGGGAGTGGCATGTAGGGGAAGGCGGCTGTGAACGCTCAACACTGCTATTCTCATACAAGCGGTCAATGCCACCTGCTCCTTTCTGTAACTTGTGATTCAATTTGCCACGTTTTCCCCACCAGGTTGTGAACTCGTCTGGTTAGCAGTCTCATTACATATTGTACTTTTTTTTCAATGTCTTGACATCTCATTGCTTCATGAATGTAGGTTGACTCCTTATAGTAACTCTCGCCCTTCTTTATAACGCCCCACACCCACTGCCCAGGTTTTATTACAACGTGGAGTCGTGTGGATCCCTGCGGCCTGAGACCATTGTGCTGTCGGCTTTGTCCGGTCTGAAGAAGAAGCTCAGTGATCTCCAGACTCAGCTCAGCCATGAAATCCAGAGTGACGTTCTCACCATTAACTGAGCCCCTCTCTGCCTTCCCTTATTGTATTTTTTTTTTTATATAATAAAACATTTTCTCTCTGACCTTGCCACCCGTTGCTATTATTGACCAGGACATGTATTGATATGATTTATTGGTGCATACATATTAACCTTGTGTGTTTCTGCATTTCAAGAGGAAGATAATGAATATTGACAACTCAATGGATTTGGGTATTTTTTTTTTTTTTTTTAAGTGCAAAATTAGCTTTTTACAGAAATTACACTTCCATGTCTTCATAACACCACTGCTTTGTCCTTCCCTAATATCTTCTCGCATGCTCCTTAAACTCTGGTCTGGAAGGGGTAGAAGTACATAGACATGTCCACTGTATCTTGTATCCACTGAAACGTGTAATGCACAGCAAACAGTCTTCATTTAACAAAGTCACACAGAGCATCGCGTAACCCCTTCCTTGCTAGAAAATGTTGCAGAGCATTGTTTAATGATTTCCCTGCTAGGGACTCGCAGAACGTCTTTTAAACAGGTCTCTCTGTGCTAGAGCCCCGCGGAGCGTTGCTTAGCACTGTCTCTTCCCATTAAGACATGTAGATTATCAACCCCTTCCTGCTCATCTAGCTCCTCCGCTAAACTGTGGCACTGGTGCAGAGGCGGAATCATTTCACTGAGAGGCAGATGTAGTCAATTTCCTTTCACACGCTGAGGACTTTCGGTCACACATCCGCCTGGTGATGGGGTCCGAATCTCTGCCGCTATGTGATCCTATAATAGAAGAGAGTGCAAACCAATCATATTAAAACATGATGCTTATTCACAAATCGCCTACAGACATCGCTACATTTCCCACCCCCTGTAACCAATGCTTCCTGCTTCCGTTCTGCAGCCGGCATGCTAACATTTATCCGTCACGGTCATCACCTTAAGCACAGTCCTGCTGACTCCAGCGTTGTCTCCTTCTACCCAAATAGCCAGCTATGACCACTCCCCATCCAGATCAAGAACTTTACACACAGCACACACGTGTGAAAAAGGAAAACCAGTGCGTACCACTTCTAAATATCAAAACAATTTTAAATTACACGAAAACCCTTAAGTCTCAATGTTCCAAAGCTTTGGGGTGTACATTATTGCTAACTATATTTTGACATTCAGAAGTGCTCTGGAAAGCGAACCACTCCTGTAGCTGGCACTTTGACCCTCTGACCCTCTTTCCTTCCCTCCCCCTGCTGTCAGATGTCTGGCACTGCATTCTTCACTGTATCATGTGCTCTATCGTCCCATTCTGGTCGACAAAGCTGCCAGGACTCTGATGCCTGCGGCTCCCCCTTCTGGTATCACTGCCTTTCTAC
This sequence comes from Ascaphus truei, assembly GCF_040206685.1. Classification (NCBI taxonomy): domain Eukaryota; kingdom Metazoa; phylum Chordata; class Amphibia; order Anura; family Ascaphidae; genus Ascaphus; species Ascaphus truei. The sequence continues at coordinate 10,732,917 of NC_134501.1, forward strand.
ACCCACTTCAGGTTGACACTCACGGCTGCTGCTGGAAGACTCTGCATTGGTCTGGGCACTGGTAATATGGTGCCAGTAAGCACTGCGGGGCAGCATTGAGGTGTTGGGACAGGTGTACGAGATGTTCTCTGCATCCTTGTTTAAACGCTGAGGAGGTAAGCAGGTGAACATTAGCACAAAGAATTTCTCAGTCCCCCGAAGAGGTGGAGCAAAGGCAAAAAAACAATGTATATGGGCAGGAGGTTGGGGAGGTTAGAAGGATAGCCAGGATAAAGAGGGAGCATTATAGTGGGTAAGATGCAGTGGTTTGGGACCAATAGTGGTTGAGGTGGGGGGGAGGGGGAATTGGGTTTGAGGACGGAGATGTAAAGGGGGTGGAGGGGCAGCGTCGTCGAGAACTTTGTAAGTCAGTTAGGTTTTATACCTATTGTATGCACAACATAAACTGATAGAGCATACTGACTCCCTGAAGCTGCACTCACACACAGACTGCCATGGGAGATTGTCAGGCTCCTGAGTTTACTCATGGTTTGAGGATACTACTGGTCAGACTGGCCAAGTATTCCAGAAGACTTGGCCAGTCTGCATCTCATGTGTCTTCCTAATAGCAGGAGTTCCTCTGGGTACCAGTAGGCCAGTCTGAGTCTGGGCAGCTTGCAGGATAAAGTGACAAGTAATGATGCAGAGTAGGGGAGGCAGATTGGGATGGGCAGATTAAAGTGCGAGAGGCAGGTTCTACAGAGAAAGAGAGAGGTGATGGGGGTAATCAGTCTGTCTCTCACCCGGGAGTTTTTCTCCATCTCCATCAGGAGGCTCTTGTGCTGCTCAGCCAGCGTTAGAACGGCTTTGTGCACTCGTTCATAGATCTGCTGCCCCTCCAGCGTCTGGAAGGTGTACAGTCCCTCGCTGATCCCACACACGCTGATGCACACATTGTGTTAACAGTGAAATCTGATGGTCAGTTTCTCACACCGTAACCATACATCTTAGAACAACATGTGTTAGAACCACAGTCTAATACAATGCAATGTTATGCATAAAACTTCATGGTGGAAAACCATCGCAAATATGCCGCAAAGACTGCACCATGGGACCTAGTAATTAAAGTCTCCCTGGTGTTAAACATTGTAGAGAGACAGCATCACCGAATTAATTAAAACACCCCTGTGCACCTACTACTCACCCTTGGAAATCACCAAGGCACACACACCAACCTTACCCTATAACTAAGACAGACACACACACACACACACACACACACACACTGAAATGCAACATATTTGGAATATTTATGCTCATGAAGAACTTGGCACAGCTGCGCTAAAAGGGGAAAAAAAAAGTAACGCCACACTTCCTAATAATACATATACCTGCGCCAACATACCAATGTAGCGTTGCCCTAACGCTTCCACAAATCGCTCATCGCAGACCCACACAAATACCCGGAAAATGGAACAACGAAGAATAATACATGGACCTGGACTGGCACAGATCTATTTCATCGCGAGTTGCAACAAAGTAACCACTGCCCTTAAATGTTGGCAGAAGCGTCTCCTCATTTCTGCACTAGATCTGCTGTTTTTTTTTTTAGGGGAAACAATTCTGGAACCAAAAGCAAAGACAACCTGATTTAGAGCTAAACTATTCAGCTTTAAGTAAAAGGAAATGTGATACAAAAAGGTATTTCTCTTTCTTCCAGCCTTGTTACTGATAATTTACAAAATCTCTGTATGAAATTTCTTGTTGATTCCCTCAAAAAAAAAAAAAAAAAAAAAGGTGCTTCAGCTTAGTTCCCATCAGTTGCCCGACTATAGCACGCCTCTATTCTTCCAGACACGCACCTTAAACCACACTACAGTACTCCCTGTTCCTGCTTAACACATCTCCACTCTGCTGTTAACCCGGTCCACACAATTTCTGCTCTGTAGTTGTCTCTGCTATTCCTGTACTCATATGTACCTGTACATACAGTATATTAATTTCTTGAATTTGTAGTAAGGGCCTGCACACACACCTTATCGTTACCCTATAGAACTGCCTGCTGTTTCTGTACTATACTCACCTCATCCTTGCCCTATACAACACTCCCTGTTTCTGTACACACGCCTCATTCCTGCCCTGTAGCGCTCCCTGCGGTTTGACCCCCTGCACATGAATCCCTTCCCTTTAGCACCCCCTGCCGCCTCTGTACTATACCCCTGCACATATCTCACCCTTTCCCTATATCGCTCCCTGCTTTTAGTACGAAGCCCCGGCACACACCTCATTCCTGCCCTGTAGCACTCGCCATGCACACTCGTCTCTGGTTCAGGGCCTCACCGTTCTGCCTCAAAAGTGAAGCGCGAGGAGTCGCTGCCGTAGCGGCGCAGCGCACAGAGTGGCCAGGACAGCAGCTTGTTGCGGGGGTTGTGCGGATCCCAGAGGTAGAGGTTTTCCTGGGTAATTTGCATCTTGCACTCTCCATACACGTCCAGGTGAGAGGAGGGCAACAGAAAGACACTGAAACGCTCTGCAGGGGCAGAACAGCAGCAACATTACACTGAAACGCTCTGCAGGGGCAGAACAGCAGCAACATTACACTGAAACGCCATAGTATTAATGTCACACATACAAAACCCTTAATGAATTACACACTTAAACTTCACCCTAATGCACCAATTCCCAACAAGGTTAGGGAACACTTGGGGGATCTGTAAATTTACAGACTTCTAGGGAGTCTCGCTGATGAGCATCAGTGCTCTTCCCTGGCAAAGCCATTTTTGGCCTGGAAACCCATATCTCACTGATTTTGGTAGGTGGAGATGGACATACACAGTGTCCCTAGTGAAACAAGTGGTTTATCAAGATGACGCTCAATTTAAACCCGGTGTAATTTTTTTAAATAAACGCAATTAACGCAATACTCCAAATAAGTGCTTCAGTGAAGAAATAATGTGATTTTAGTGAAAATAAAAATAATCGTGAACTGCAGCTCAAACCCTTGTAGAAATCGCTTCTTCAAGCCTGTGTTCTGTAGTCCAAGTCTTGGGGAGCGCATATATGGGGAAAAAAATATAAAGAACACGAAAATAGTGTAGTATGTCTAGAAATGGACAATTTAGATTCTGAGTATTCTATAGAGTGTGCACTCACAAACTCAAAGTTCTTTTAAGCATATCCATAAAACTGCGGCAGTGTTGTATCCTTTAGCGTCAGACGTCTGTTGTGTGGCACCTTTGTAGAGAAATTAAAACCACATAGAATAGACTGATAAAAAGTATTTATCTAGGACAGGTAAAGTACTGCACTCACATGAGGCTGGTTTTAAGCCGGCATATGATAGACGAGACAAGTTGGCACCGGCTGGGGTTGTATGGCGTGCACACCACTCTTCTCCACAGCTCGCTCGCGTCTCCTGCCGCGCCTCTGCGGCTGAGCTGCGCTCCCTTGTTGTGGTACCCGGATGTTCTCTGGGTTAGCAGCAGCTTTCAGCAACACCGCAGTCAGCGTCCTGCACAGCGAAGATAGTACTCGTCTGGTCACAACGCGTTTCACCGGATCCCCGGTTTCATCAGGAGTGACGTCGATATCGCTAGGATGTCCTTATGTGCCCTCACCGACCACAGCGATTGGCCATTATTGGAGAAGTTCCCCAGAGAGTATCTGATGCATTATTGGCTACAGTTGTAACAATATAAATGCAACTTCATATACAATGTATCTAATCCTCAGTATACCACATATAAAGAGGTCCAAAGATTCACATATAACAATTTATTATTAATACATAATGCTAAAAATATATTAAATGAAAGGTAAAAAAATGATAAAAACTAATAGGAATGGAGAGTTGGATGACTGGAATAGAAAATTGTCCAACACCAGACACACCTAAAAAAAATTAGATAAAGAAATTGAGGAAGTTAAAACTGAGTTGGGACCATTAGATAAGATATCTGATTTCAGTAGTAGAGACGCAAATTTGCAGAATAATCTTGATACACTGGAAAAAGGTATTATCTCTACGAAATCAATTTAATGATTCTGCAAACGGAATAGAAATTATTTGGGACAACTGTAGCCAATAATGCATCAGATACTCTCTGGAGAACTTCTCCAATAATGGCCAATCGCTGTGGTCTGTGAGGGCACATAAGGACATCCTAGCGATATTGACGTCACTCCTGATGAAACCGGGGATCCGGTGAAACGCGTTGTGACCAGACGAGTACTATCTTCGCTGTGCAGGACGCTGACTGCGGTGTTGCTGAAAGCTGCTGCTAACCCAGAGAACATCCGGGTACCACAACAAGGGAGTGCAGCTCAGCCGCAGAGGCGCGGCAGGAGACGCGAGCGAGCTGTGGAGAAGAGTGGTGTGCACGCCATACAACCCCAGCCGGTGCCAACTTGTCTCGTTTATCATATGCCGGCTTAAAACCAGCCTCATGTGAGTGCAGTACTTTACCTGTCCTAGATAAATACTTTTTATCAGTCTATTCTATGTGGTTTTAATTTCTCTACAAAGGTGCCACACAACAGACGTCTGACGCTAAAGGATACAACACTGCCGCAGTTTTATGGATATGCTTAAAAGAACTTTGAGTTTGTGAGTGCACACTCTATAGAATACTCAGAATCTAAATTGTCCATTTCTAGACATACTACACTATTTTCGTGTTCTTTATATTATTTTCACATATATGCGTTCCCCAAGACTTGGACTACAGTGACCCTGTAATGTTCAACAGACACACTACAAATCAAACCATAGTACAGTCGAACTGCCTTCCAACTACAGTATATTGCAGTGACTCTGGCCCCTTCTACAGTATATTACATTGACGGTGCCCCCTCCTGTACACTTCCACCTCCCCTACTGCAGTCACAGTGCCCTCCTTCCTTTATCACCTGTCTGTTCATTCTGCACTCCAGGTGTGAGCAGATCCGGCTCTCCTAGGTTGTAGTCGGTGACTCGGGCTCCTGGACACTCCACAGACAGGACCTTGTACCACTCCTCTGCTTCCAGCTCTATGAGAACATACACTGTCAGCACAGAGACCCAATGTACATGTACATAATAGTGGGCAATATATGTAAAACTACATATAGGATCCAGTGTACATGCAGAAAATAGTGTGCAAATACATATTCCTGTGAGTGTGCCAGTGTACATGCAGATAATAGTGTGAAACAGGGAATAAGTGTGAAATTGCACACAGGAATCCAATGAATATACTGATATTATTGTGCAAACCAGAAAATGCATATAGAAATCCAGTGTACATGCAGAGAAGAGTGTGGAACAGGAGACACGAGTGACAATACATAGGAACTCATTGTACAAGCAGATAAGTGTGCAACTAGAAATACTGGAAGCATGACAATACATGCAGCTCTCTGTCTATATAGGTAAAGGCACTTTCTTGCAGATTCCCTGTGTGATGTTCCTCTTTATGCACTGCTGACAGACAAGGGTTAAAAAAAGACACCCTTTTTAATCTCTAATTTCTGCATAGTCCAATGTTGGGGGCGGGGGGAACCATCAACCATCATGCCAGAGTGCGAAGCTTGGCTAGTGTCAGTTGAGGAAGGCTGACCAACAGAGCTCGAAGGCTGTGTCACCTCAATGAGAGGGTATAAAAGAGGAGCCTTGGCATGTGCCGTCTTCTCTTCTGCATGAGACAGTTCACAGATAGCATTAGAAGGTACTTGTCTGATAGTATCCAAGGCAGTAACGCCCGACAAAGCGAACAGAGCGAGCTGGGAAGCAGACAATAAGTACAGCTGGGGAGCAGATCATAGGTACAGCTGGGGAGCAGATCATAGGTACAGCTGGGGAGCAGATCATAAGTACAGCCGGGGAGCAGATCATAAGTAAGCTGGGGAGCAGATCATAAGTACAGCCAGGGAGCAGATCATAAGTAAGCTAGGGAGCAGATCATAAGTACAGCTGGGGAGCAGATCATAAGTACAGCCGGGGAGCAGATCATAAGTACAGCCGGGGAGCAGATCATAAGTACAGCCGGGGAGCAGATCATAAGTACAGCCGGGGAGCAGATCATAAGTACAGCTGGGGAGCAGATCATAAGTACAGCCGGGGAGCAGATCATAAGTACAGCTGGGGAGCAGATCATAAGTACAGCCGGGGAGCAGATCATAGGTACAGCTGGGGAGCAGATCATAGGTACAGCTGGGGAGCAGATCATAAGTACAGCTGGGGAGCAGATCATAAGTACAGCCGGGGAGCAGATCATAAGTACAGCTGGGGAGCAGATCATAAGTACAGCCGGGGAGCAGATCATAAGTACAGCTGGGGAGCAGATCATAAGTACAGCTGGGGAGCAGATCATAAGTACAGCTGGGGAGCAGATCATAAGTACAGCTGGGGAGCAGATCATAAGTACAGCTGGGGAGCAGATCATAAGTACAGCTGGGGAGCAGATCATAAGTAAGCTGGGGAGCAGATCATAGGTACAGCCGGGGAGCAGATCATAAGTACAGCCGGGGAGCAGATCATAAGTACAGCCGGGGAGCAGATCATAAGTACAGCCGGGGAGCAGATCATAAGTACAGCCGGGGAGCAGATCATAAGTACAGCCGGGGAGCAGATCATAAGTACAGCCGGGGAGCAGATCATAAGTACAGCCGGGGAGCAGATCATAAGTACAGCCGAGGAGCAGATCATAAGTACAGCCGGGGAGCAGATCATAAGTACAGCCGGGGAGCAGATCATAAGTACAGCCGGCGAGCAGATCATAAGTACAGTAGAAGGTTGGGTTCTTCTGCTGGGGCCTCTCTGCTGCACCTGCTATCCTAAGAGCCAGACTCTTCTGTGGACCAGCAAAGAACTGTGACTTATCTACCATACCCTCCAATTGTACCTATTTACAGTAGCAGGTAGAGTCCCGGTTTTCCCATGTCCTGTACATACCAGCGGTATGTTTGTAAGGCAGTAAGTAGTTCAAGCTCTGAACCCTCAGCTGATTAAAGCAACTGGGAGCTGGATGACTGGTCTAAGGCCTCGTCCCCAGTGATGGCGACCGAGCTCGCGCCGCGAACAAAGAGACGGCCCTCTATGGGGCCGGCCCCAGTCGGTGTGTGCCCGTGCGTACGAAGCGCCATGGCGCAACGACATTGCCAAAAGACAAGAAATTTGTCTTTTGGCGCTGCGGCCAAGCGATGGCTACGTCACGACGGCAGTTCAGCCAATGAGGGCGTACCAGCCACGTGATGTCATGGCGACGCCCACGCCAAGAGGGATCTGAAGTCCTCAGATTGCTCGGGGTGATGGCCATGATCGCCACCAGGCGCTCCGCTGCTCGCGCGCTCATTGGGGCCGTAGCCTAATGATCAGCTGGTTAGGGGGAAGGAAACACCACTTCTATGGTGTGTATATCTATATTAATAAAAGCGCGTGTGTGTCTGTCAGCGCCATAGCTCCAAGACACCTGAACCTTTGCATGGATACGACGGGGACCCTAGGGATTTGCACACAGGGGTTATTTTTTAGTTTGTGACTTTTCCCCCTCTGTTTTTAACTCCTCCGCTTCCGATTGGTTGTTCCCTCTCTCCGTGAGGCTGCTGATTGGTCGGTTTCGGGATGGGAGTAAAGAGAGGGAGGTGGGAGAGGTCACCGAGGGAGTGTCAATGGATGGATGTCACTAATTTGGGGTGGGTGTCCCAGTGGTTGGGGGTGCAGCCTCACTCACTGGAAGGTGGAATTATTGATTGGGTTAAAGAGGGCGCCATTATCGATTGATTCACAATTTCAAGTCTGCAATGGAAAAGATAACTCCAGAGTATTGCAACCCGCGGGAAGCCAGGTCCTTTAGCTGGTAAGTATATAAAAACACATTATTGGTAATATTATCTCTGCATATGGTAAATGACATGTGTTACTGTCCCCCCTGTCACTGTCACTTGCATGGAAGCTCCTCTATCCTGCAAACACATGGCGAATACAGTGTATTTATTCTCAGGTGCCAACTATTGGAGGGTCTGATCTACTCCATTCAGGGAGCAGTTACTACAGTTAGCGTTAGCAGAGATGTCAAACGCCAAGGTTTCCATAAATGAGGTTAGTAGCTTTTGAATGGAAACGTGACGATGTTTTTATCAATGAGACTCAATTCAAGTCAATGGGAGTTATTGCCCGATTGGCGCTATGCCACCTTACTGAATACCCGCCTATGATACCACCAGTGATAAACGACCAGCGTGACTGACTCCAAATCAGCGAGATGCACAGACAATACGTGAGTTTCTATTCACACGCCATTTAGAGACCGCAAACACCTATTCTGCCCCGTCAGGGGTATATTGGGGTAGTTGTCATTAAAGCACAGTTTTTAAAGGGCACACATTTGTTTTAAGTGCATGGAGTGTACTTCTGAATACACACTGTAGTTGTGGCAGTGTGTTTGTAGGGCCATTAAAGGGTCTGGTCACTTGGCTAGAGTGCTTTATTTGGGTCTTGGTATTGTGCTGGTGAAGATAAAAGAAATTAAGGGGAAATGAAGGGGAGGAAGGGAGTAAAGACCTGGTGGACCATAATATACAAGGGAACAGTAAAAAGGTGCCCACAGCAACCAGAAAAAAACCTACACCTTTTGGATTCAAGGAGCTTTTCCTAAAGCAGCCACAGGCGCCCCCTGCTGGACCCCAAGTAACTCAAGACTGTGGCATGAACTGTAAATATTGTAACCCACTATACATGCAAATAATAGGGTGCAACCAGATATACGTGTGAAAATACATATTGTAACCCACTATACATGCAGATAATAGGGTGCAACCAGATATACGTGTGAAAATACATATTGTAACCCACTATACATGCAGATAATAGGGTGCAACCAGATATACGTGTGCAAATACATATTGTAACCCACTATACATGCAAATAATAGGGTGCAACCAGATATACGTGTGAAAATACATATTGTAACCCACTATACATGCAGATAATAGGGTGCAACCAGATATACGTGTGCAAATACATATTGTAACCCACTATACATGCAGATAATAGGGTGCAACCAGATATACGTGTAAAAATACATATTGTAACCCACTATACATGCAGATAATAGGGTGCAACCAGATATACGTGTGAAAATACATATTGTAACCCACTATACATGCAGATAATAGGGTGCAACCAGATATACGTGTGAAAATACACATTGTAACCCACTATACATGCAGATAATAGGGTGCAACCAGATATACGTGTGAAAATACATATGGTAACCCACTATACATGCAGATAATAGGGTGCAACCAGATATACGTGTGAAAATACATATGGTAACCCACTATACATGCAGATAATAGGGTGCAACCAGATATACGTGTGAAAATACATATTGTAACCCACTATACATGCAGATAATAGGGTGCAACCAGATATACGTGTGAAAATACATTTTGTAACCTACTATACATGCAAATAATAGGGTGCAACCAGATATACGTGTGAAAATACATATTGTAACCCACTATACATGCAGATAATAGGGTGCAACCAGATATACGTGTGAAAATACATTTTGTAACCTACTATACATGCAAATAATAGGGTGCAACCAGATATACGTGTGAAAATACATATTGTAACCCACTATACAGGCAAATAATAGGGTGCAACCAGATATACCTGTGAAAATACACATTGTAACCCACTATACATGCAAATAATAGGGTGCAACCAGATATACGTGTGAAAATACATATGGTAACCCACTATACATGCAGATAATAGGGTGCAACCAGATATACGTGTGAAAATACATATGGTAACCCACTATACATGCAGATAATAGGGTGCAACCAGATATACGTGTGAAAATACATATGGTAACCCACTATACAGGCAAATAATAGGGTGCAACCAGATATACGTGTGAAAATACATATTGTAACCCACTATACAGGCAAATAGGGTGCAACCAGATATACCTGTGAAAATACACATTGTAACCCACTATACATGCAAATAATAGGGTGCAACCAGATATACGTGTGAAAATACATATGGTAACCCACTATACATGCAGATAATAGGGTGCAACCAGATATACGTGTGAAAATACATATGGTAACCCACTATACATGCAGATAATAGGGTGCAACCAGATATACGTGTGAAAATACATATTGTAACCCACTATACATGCAGATAATAGGGTGCAACCAGATATACGTGTGAAAATACACATTGTAACCCACTATACATGCAGATAATAGGGTGCAACCAGATATACGTGTGAAAATACACATTGTAACCCACTATACATGCAGATAATAGGGTGCAACCAGATATACGTGTGAAAATACATATTGTAACCCACTATACATGCAAATAATAGGGTGCAACCAGATATACGTGTGAAAATACATATTGTAACCCACTATACATGCCGATAATAGGGTGCAACCAGATATACGTGTGAAAATACATATGGTAACCCACTATACATGCAAATAATAGGGTGCAACCAGATATACGTGTGAAAATACATATTGTAACCCATTATACATGCAGATAATGGTGTGAAACCCATTGGAATCCACTATACATGCAGATAAGTGCATAACCATAAATAAGTGTACATATACATATTATATACAGTGCCCGGTGCAATTTCAGATACAAGTGTTAAAATACATCAAATGGAGCAAACGTGTCACTAGATAATGGTGTTCACCCCGATATTGATGAGCAGCGTGCTGCAAGCTCCTTCGGCACCGAGGGGGTTACATGCCCAGGGTCAGTCAAAAATGGCTCCTCACCTGAGTCACATGTGAAGGTGCGGGCCAGGTCGTCGCAAAATATGATGGCCACCGCTTGCCGCTTTGTCTCCTTTGGCAGCCGCATGATGCATTTAACATTACTAATCTCTGTCACCTACAGAGAGAGTCAGAAACTGGACCATGAAACCCAACTCCATTTAACACCCCCCCTCCCCACATTTACTCCCTACAGAGGACCTCCAGCCTCTTAGCAGTTACCCCTCTACTGCAGCTACCCCAGCGGCCGAAAGTGCCTTCCAAAGAATAGCGGCACTCTGCGGGCCAGGAGGGACAGCAACGCATTGTTAAATATTGGGGGAAAGCCGTGTAGATGGCATTTTAGAAAGGGTTGTTGAAAGGGCCAGTGATGGTGTGTGATTATGCCAGGGGCCAGTGATGGTGTGTGATTATGCCAGGGGCCAGTGATGGTGTGTGATTATGCCAGGGGCCAGTGATGGTGTGATTATGCCAGGGGCCAGTGATGGTACCATGGGCCACACTGATCAAATACTAGTACGTTCTATCAAAACGTATTTTTTTGTTGTTCAAAGCCCCAGAATCACAGACTTTGGTCCTACATGGGTAACAATACTATTACTCTGGTAGGGCTTATATTTGTAAAACTGTATTCTCTATTATAGATAATGGATAACATTCCAGAAAACTTTTACAATTATTACATTTAAAAAAAAGTGACACACATGGAGTGCTCATTTGCATGCCATTACCCAGAATCCCAGACTGCAGTGGAAGCATTGTATGTCAAGAGATAATGGGGAAAGGCAGGTTTATGGACATGTCTGAAGCATGTGAATGTGCTCACAAGTGGTATTTTTTTTACATTTATTTTGTTATAAATAAATAAAAATGGTATGAAATAACATTATTGCATGTTGAACAGTTAAAGATCAGGCATTCCCAAATATCTTTGGGGGAACCTCAGTGTTCCAAAGAACCAAATCGAATCACCAAAAGCTGGTCTCCCTGCAGCTCCCATCCCCACTCCCTGCAGCTCCCTTCCCCACTCCCTGCAACATTCCCATCCTGACTGGTAGCAGGCACTGTTGGCCATGCTGCTTCGGAAAGCGGTCTCACCTTGGGGGAAGTCCGCAGGAGAACAGACCTCTCATCAGGGTATTTCTCCAGCCGCCAGGGCCCCTTGCTAGAAGATTTCCTCAGCACCAGCCAGCAGCGCCGGTAAATCTAGGGAGTAAAGTGATAGGAGTAAGGGGACGGCAGCAATGGTTGCAACACGCTGGTAAGTTGATGCTAAGAGTCAATGTATTGGTCCGTCCCTTTGGGTCAGTGTATGACCTGTATTGTTATGCGAGTGGGTATAGGTAATGTAACATTGTGTCTTGTACGTGTCGCTATTTCTTTTGTTTGCTTCAATTAAATCCAATAGTTGACCCTGTGTATAAGATGAGTGTTATATGCAAGATACGTCAATAAGAAGTTTTCATTTGCATGTCGCCAAAGAAAATCCGGTCATCTCTTCAAGAAGCAAATTGGTCTAATAAGGGGTATTCAAGGCCGAGGCAGTTAATGCGGGATCAAGATCCAATACCCCCTTATCGGAGCTTCGTGAATGCTGGGTGCTGGCCTACAGTATTTGTTAGTCACAACTCAAGTTGCCCAGAGAACAGTGTACTGATGAACCAAGACCTCATTCTATACAGGGGTGACGCGGTGAGTGGACACAGCATACTGCGTATACCCCTCTCAAATACAGAGAGCAATTTCTTGAGTTTGTAGGAAAGTGGTCATAGTGACGGCAGCAGACATTAAAGGTTCAGTTCCACTTACTGGGTCACACATTTTTTTTTATTCAACTAATTACTATAATCAGCTTCCTTTATAAAGATTTCAACCGCAAAAAAAAACTTAAAAAGTCAATGTTTTACTTATTTGTGACCAGCGTTAAATGAATAGGCTTTTTCTCCGGGCCTGCCGAATTCGAGTATATCAGCCATTTATGGCGCCTCCCCCCACCCCAGAAAATCTCGTGCCCCCCGTTTGCGCACCCCTGCACTATGGGGCAGGGATTCCTTGTGTAAAATAAATACTATTATATTCGTACATAATGTTTTAAACTCGTAATGCCTCCATAGTGACCAAATGCTTTGGAGTCTTTCCCCGATCGTTACCTAATCTCTCTTGTGATAAGATTGTGTATAGCACAGATTCATTGTTGACCTGAACTTTTTCTCTTCTCTTGCTTTGTTTGGCTAACGATGGCAGTGATTAGTACTGTTTAACGAGATAATGGGAAAGAACAATAATTACCTCAGAAAATTAATATTGAATAAGAAAATATAAGGATGCTCATTTTTACCCGAGCACCAATTTAGTGAAAATTAGCATTTGTGGTATTGGAAGCGAATTTTCTAAAGAAGCCTTGACTATTAAATGTAATGGTTTGGCTATTACTGAACTTAGCTCCTTCAGGCCTGTAATATAGTGGGCGCGCTTGTGAGCGCGGAGCCGGCCGATCGGGGGGGAACACTCCGAAAACTATGTTTTTGAGCTGCAACCGTTCAGTGTCTGCAATGTATGTATGTGTGTGTGTATGTATTGTTCAAAGTGAGGCTCCCTTAAGTGTTTACCTGCCCCATCGCTCACAGCAGCACGGACCGTACACACAAAAAGTGTGCGTCACGTGCACGAGCGTTTGCACAGGCACGCGCGTGCGCCCACTATATTACTGGTATAGGAACTCTTGGATGTATGCAATCAGTGCCGGGTGCCTTATTTACTTTAATTTTATCCAGCCGCCTATGCACTTCTTCCTCAGTTATCCAATTGTTTGTTAGTATAGAGGTTGTGACTTCCTCCTGCAGCACTACTATTGCAATTGATTCTTCCCTGGTAAATACAGAGGCAAAGAATTTGTTTAAACACCTCTACTTTTTCCTTATCTCCAATAATTTGGCTGCTTATCTCACACTGAAATGGTTCTATACTTAATTTTCTTATTAAGGTAATTAAAATAACTTTTTAGGGTTGATCTTACTTTCTATTGCAATCCTTTTTTCGTGATCCATTTTTGCCAATTTGATTGACCTTTTGCTACATTCCTTATAATTCTGACATCATGCCTCTGTCCCTTCTACGCCTACCCGTTAGCCATATTGGTGTAAACTTGTTTCTTTAATATTCATTACTCATGGGCAGTGTTCGACAAACCTATACATTTGCACGCCCCGGGCGAGTGGATTTAGCATCGTGACGAGCTCCTATTGGCCCAAGCAGCACACGTATGATACTAGGTGGCGAGTAGATTTTTTTTGTTCGGCGAGTAGATTTTTTGGTGATTTGTCGACCACTGCTCATGGGTATACACTGATAAGTGTGCTTTTCGCGCGTACCGTGGCCGGAAAACGCACCCGCTTCAAGCGGGCGACGTCACTATGGACCTCGCCTAAGTCTTGCTACATCTGTTGCGCTTCACAAGCAGCAACATACGCAACAAAATAGCATGAGATGTAATACATAATTGGAATAAGTAAATATTAGGTGACGGCACTCACAATCTTTACTTCTGGTTACTGATCAGACTGTACCTCTCCCTGTGCAGATTAACATCATACCGACTATCCCTGTTGCTATGTTACATTGCCCGGCCGATTTAGGATCAGACAAGATCCCCTTGCTACTAGGCTGTTGTCAGGGCAATACCACTGAGCAGAACAGCCATATAATTGCACTTTCTCACGTTAAATTAGAACTGCTGTAAAGATCTAGTCTTGATAGGTCCCTTCCAAGCCCCCTCGAACGCCAGGTCACTAATAAAGACATTGTAGAGAACTAGTCGTAGAACAGGTTACTCCCTTCTTTGTAGTGTACTCCATTTACTACGACTCTCTACTGTCCAATGCTCAGCTGGTTTATCCTGAACTCATCAGGGTCAAATGCTAGGTGTCTCACAAATCTGTTGACCGGTGTCAACAGCTTTGCTGAGATCTAGATAAGTCCACTGTAACCACTCAGGACTACTGGTTTGGTAACCAGGTCAAATAAATCGATAACATCTGTTTGACATGATGATCTCTCCCCAGTGACATGTTGCCTGGGACGTTGTTGTAGAGAAGATAGAAACACAGCTGAAGGATATAATTGACTATCATTTTCCTAAACACTCACTGGTTTATTGGTTGCCAGCTTCATGTTTGTTTTTACTCCTGTGAATTAGGACATCTGCTACTTCCTCCCATCCAGTGGGACCTCTCCTCTCAGCAGAGGCTGGATAAACAAATATGCTATGGGTTTTGCCAGCGTCTCTAAGTTTGTTCAATATTTTTGAGTGTATCATAAACCATATTACACAGACTAAGGGGGCAAACTTTGACCGTCTTGTAGTGATGTCAACCAGCAAGGACTGAAATCAGTGAGATATGTGGGGGTTTTTGGCAAAAAAAAAAAAAAAAGATTTTAAGGAAAAGTGCTGATTTCTATCATTGAGATTCTACTGTTTTTTTTGTTTTTTTTAAATATCCTGCGTTTTCACCATATTCATTAAGAATGATCTGTGCATTAAAATTTGACATCTCATTTGAATGCACTTGACAATGCACTTGACTTGGTGGCAATACCGGCAGAAAGCCACATTCAGAAACCTCGCCTCCCTCAGGCAGGCGAAATATGGCTTTCAGAGGAGTGGGGAGAGTTTTTGCCCTTATCGCAGTTTAATGAACTTTGAGACCAATTATGCTAAAAAAATAAATCAGTGAGACTGATTTATACAGAGACACAGAACGGGCATGGAAACGTCACACGCTGCTCTAACACACACACACACACACACACACACACACACACACACACACACACACACACACACACACACACACACACACACACACACACACACACACACACACACACACACACACACACACACACACACACACGTATGACAGAACCGCCCAAGCTAGGCTAATCAGAGGGGCATTTTTCAGTCATCACATACCTCTGAAGGCAGTGGACACATTCTGGTGGTACAGAGCACTGCTACTTTTTAATTTACAACTCCAGAGTATCACTACCTTTCTCTTAAAGAACCTGAGTACCACTCATTTTTTATTTACAACTCCTCAGTACCACTCATTTTTATTTACAACTCCTCAGTACCACTCATTTTTATTTACAACTCCTCAGCACCACTCATTTTTATTTACAACTCCTCAGAATCACTCATTTTTTTGCAACCCCAGGAGTACCACTGCTTTGTCTTTTTTTACGACGAGCTTATAGTCCCACTTGCTATGTAAAGAAACATATTTCCTTTAGGAAGCCTCCCTCCCTTTCTGTATCCTAATCTTACATCCTGTATACATCTTTCTGAAATATTGTCCAAGTAGCTTTTCCACATGGTTAAATAAAATTGTTTATGTTGGACCCAGCACTGCTACTTTTTTAAGCAACCCTTTCCATCCAAGGCACAAGCCATAATTCAGTTTAAAAGAAAAAGTTACATTTGTACAAGAACATTTCAAAATGACACAGGCCTCATATAAAAGGTGTGTACAGGATAAAGGTTGAACATCTATCAATACACAGGGAAAACACAAACACTGCCCTACAAAACCCACAATTTATAATGGAGATTCAGTGCTTCCACACACACAGGCACAGATCTACAACGCTGTTAAGTCACTTATTGTGGGGTTACCCGAACTTATCATGTTTACACTAATGGTGTATCGTCAAAGCACTACTGACCTTCCTTTGTCCTGTAAAGACCATAGCGTGAACTATAATGGCCGTTAATTATAATGACATGCAAATTAAGCATTAGCATACCACTAAAGTTCCATAAAGGTAGGGACACTACGTTAGCTGTCAAACCTATACTTGATGTGGCTGAAATAGACATACATTTAACTAACAGCGTTATTTCCTGGTGGTAATGCCTTCTCACTATCTCAACGTGAATTAAAAACCCATTTCAGGGTCTGGAAGGCATACTTAACTTTATTGGATGATAACACCACATTATGCCGCTAAGCCTAGGCCAGTGATATGTTGTATGGATGTTTTTGCATATAATTAGCTTTGAAGATACACGTTGACCGCAGAGAACATCACGTCTGTTCCTGTTTTAGATACCATCATGTCCCGAGCCCCAATATAATGGTGCCTTTGTGGACCTAGTCCAATGCCCTCCTAAGTTTTCTATTTATATTTCAATTAAGTTTAGCAGAGAAAGCATCTCCCTTTTGGACACAAAACCAATAGGTGAAGTTGGGCTGGCAATCTAGTGGTTTATATTAATTGAAAAGCTGTTAACAGGCTGTCCATGCCAATAAAGGCTGCAATACAATGTAAAGCAAGCATGTCAAACTCAAATGCTAACAAGGGCCAAATAAACAAGGTTTAAGTCTAGGTGGGCCGCAAAAAAAAACAACTTACATTTTCATAGAAACGTAGGTTTATTTCGAAAAGTAGTGTGTGTGTGTGTGTGTGTGTGTGTGTGTGTGTGTGTGTGTGTGTGTGTGTGTGTGTTGACCTCACTAACCGAACCAAAAAAAAAGCCAGACGTGAATGACTTCTGAACACATTAACCAGTGTCAGGATGCCCCCTCTTAACAATTTCCAAAGCACCACCTGGGATCTTACCTGATCCGCAGTCCCTCAAGGTACTATACTGGAGGGGAGGTGTTATCTACCTGTCTTCCGATGTCTCCCGTGTGAAACTTGAGTCAGATCTGGAAGAAAGCAGAATAGGTTATTTCGGTGTAGGTACAGTGCAGTTAAGATAAAACAGAGAGAGTGGGTGAGGGTGACAAACAGAGGGTGGGAGAGAGAGGGTGGGAGAGAGAGGGTGGGAGAGAGAGGGTGGGAGAGAGAGGGTGGGAGGGAGGGGGTGGGAGGGAGGGGGAGAGAGAGAGGGAGAGAGAGGGTGGGAGGGAGGGGGAGAGAGGAGAGAGAGAGAGAGAGAGAGAGAGAGAGAGAGAGAGAGAGAGAGAGAGGGTGGGGGAGAGAGAGAGAGAAGGTGGGGGAGAGGGAGAGAGAGAGGGTGGGAGATAGAGAGGGTGGGAGATAGAGAGGGTGGGGGAGAGAGAGAGGGTGGGAGAGAGAGAGAGGGTGGGAGAGAGAGAGAGAGGGTGGGAGAGAGAGAGAGAGGGTGGGAGAGAGAGAGAGAGAGAGAGAGGGTGGGGGAGAGAGAGAAGGTGGGGGAGAGAGAGAGAAGGTGAGGAGAAAGAGAGAAGGTGGGGGAGAGAGAGAGAAGGTGGGGAGAGAGAGAAGGTGGGGGAGAGAGAGAGAAGGTGGGGGAGAGAGAGAGAGAGGGTGGGAGATAGAGAGAGAGGGTGGGAGATAGAGAGAGAGGGTGGGAGATAGAGAGGGTGGGAGATAGAGAGGGTGGGAGAGAGAGAGAGAGAGGGTGGGAGAGAGAGAGAGAAGGTGGGAGAGAGAGAGAGAGAGAAGGTGGAGAGAGAGAGAGAGAGAGGGGTGGGAGAGAGAGGGGTGGGAGAGAGAGGGTGGTGGGAGAGGAGGGTGGGAGAGAGAGGGTGGGAGAGAGAGGGTGGGAGAGAGAGGGTGGGAGAGAGAGAGAGAGGGTGGGAGAGAGAGTGGGAGAGAGAGGGTGGGGGAGAGAGAGTGGGGAGAGAGTGGGTGGGGGGAGAGAGAAAGAGAAGGTGGGGGAGAGAGAAAGAGAAGGTGGGGAGGGAGAGGGGGAGAGAGAGAAGGTGGGGGAGAGGGAGAGAGAGAAGGTGGGGGAGAGGGAGAGTAGGAGAGAGAGAGAGGGTGGGAAAGAGAGAGAGGGTGGGAAAGAGAGAGAGGGTGGGAAAGAGAGAGAGGGTGGGAGAGAGAGAGAGAGGGTGGGAGAGAGAGAGAGAGGGTGGGAGAGAGAGGGTGGGAGAGAGAGAGAGGGTGGGAGAGAGAGAGGGTGGGGGACAGAGAGAGAGGGTGGGGGAGAGAGAGAGGGTGGGGGAGAGAGAGAGGGTGGGGGAGAGAGAGAGGGTGGGGGAGAGAGAGAGAGGGTGGGGGGGAGAGAGAGAGAGGGTGGGGGGGAGAGAGAGAGAGAGGGGGGGGGAGAGAGAGAGAGAGGGTGGGGGAGAGAGAGAGAGGGTGGGGGAGAGAGAGAGAGGGTGGGGGAGAGAGAGAGAGGGTAGTTGACTGACTCACCGGGCCTGTTGGCGGCCCTGTCCTCATTCTCTCTCTACTTCCCCCCCATTTTCTCTCACCCTCTCCCATTGTCTCCCCCTATTCTCTCTCCCTTCCCTCCCCCCCCCCATTCGCTCAATCCCCTCTATTCTCTGTCTCCCCACCCATCTCCCTTCTCCCCCCCCATTCGCTCAATCCCTTCTTCTCTCTCTCTCCCCCCTCTCTTCTCTCCCCCCCCCCCCCACACACACACTCCCAAATACATATAAAAAATACCCCCACACTCCCGAATACATATAAAAATAACCCCACGCCCCCGAATACATTTTAAAAATACCCCCACTCCCCCGAATACATTTAAAAAATAGCCCCACATCCCCAATACATTTAAAAAATAGCCCCAACTCCCCAATAAATTTAAAAATAGCTCCACCTCCCCAATACATTTAAAAAATACCCCCACCTCCCCCCTCATCATGATCTCATCTCCCCAGACTGGCCCCCATGCCCCATCATCGTATTCCCCACCCCCTGCCTCCCATCTTTATCTGCCCAGGCTGGCCCCCATGCCCCATCATCATATTTCCCCCCCCCATGCCCCATCATCATATTCTCCCCCCATGCCCCATCATCATATTCCCCCCCCCATGCCCCATCATCATATTCCCCCCCCCATGCCCCATCATCATATTCCCCCCCCCCCATCATCATATTCCCCCCCCATGCCCCATCATCATATTCCCCCCCCTCATGCCCCATCATCCTCTCCCACCCCCACATGCCCCATCATCCTCTCCCCCCCCCCATGCCCCATCATCCTCTCGGCCTCTCTCCTCTCCCCCCCCCCCCCCCCCCCCCCCCCCCCCCCCCTTGTCCTTACCTTATTCCAGGCAGGAGGCAGTCTCACAGATGTCTTTTGCAGCTATCTCAGCTGTTGGCTCCGCCCCCGCTGTCCTCCCACACACGGCATGTGTGCAGGATGACTGCACCCGGCCACCGTCCGACTCCAGTCCCAGCAGGCCAGCTACACACACACACACACACACACACACACACACACACACACACACACACACACACACACACACACACACACACACACACACACACACACACACACACACACACACACACACACACACACACACACACACACACACACACACACACACACACACACACACACACACACACACACACACACACACACACACACACACACACACACACACACACACACACACACAGAGAATGCAGTCTCTCCGCCGGGGTTTTGACTCCGCCCCCGTGTCCGCCGGGGTTTTGACTCCGCCCCCGTGTCCTCCCACACAGGCACGAGTGCAGATTGACTGCACCCGGCCACCGTACGCCTCCAGCCCCTGCAGGACAGATTTTACTTCCGCCGTGCTGCTCGCTTCCCCCACACCCGCGCTCGCTTCTCCCGCGGCCAAAACTTTTAACCGCCGCCCACATGCTCGCCAACACACGACTGCCACGCTGGTTGTGAGGGGGCCGCAAAAATATCCGTTGCGGGCCGCATGTTTGACATGCCTGATGTAGTAAAGTGTACCTAGTTTTAGAATACACTAGCTGAGAGACCCGGCGTTGCCCGGGATGTAAATGCGTAATAGGAAGTATTATTTATAAATGGTGGAACAATAGGTGACTATTTGTTGGAAAGGTTGGATAATAATGTTGAAAAGAAAGATGGAATAAAATGTAATACGATGTTGTAAAAATGGTTTATTGTAAACACACCACAGTACAATGTATATTTTGGTGACATAAGTGATGTAAAAATGTGAGGCGTGTGTCCTGCTAGGGTGTGAGCGTGTGTGAGGCGGCGGGTGGGTGTTCAGTACGGGTGGCGCGTGGGTAGTGAGTGCTGGCTGTGGGTCGGGGTCCTGCTAGGATGTGAGGCGGCGGGTGTGTGGCGAGTGCGGGTGACAGCTGGTCAGTGATATTGTTGCGTAGGGGCAGGATGCGGCAGGTGTGTGTCGAGTATGTGGGGTGGGTGAGAGGCGGCGGGTGTTTGTCGAGTGTGGCAGGTCTGTTTAGTGCGTGCGGCGGCTGTGTGGCGCAGGGGATGTGAGCGGTGGGCGGGAGAAAGGCAGAGGCGGGAGGGCGGACGAAAGGCGTTGAAGGAGGGGAGGTGAGGTCGGAGGGGTGGTGAGGATGGGTGGTGAGGGGGGGGTGGTGGGGGATGGTGAGGGGAGGTGAAGGGGGGTGGAGGGGAGGTCGGAGGGGAGGTGAGGATGGGTGGTGAGGGGGGGGTGGTGGGGGATGGTGAGGGGAGGTGAAGGGGGGGCGGAGGGGAGGTGAAGGGGGGGGTGAGGGGAGGTGAAGGGGGAGAGGTGAAGGGGGGGGTGACGGGAGGTGGAGGGGGTTGCCGGGAGGTGAAGGGAGGGGGGGGGGGGAGGTGAAGGGAGGGGGGGGGTGACAGGAGGTGAAGGGAGGGGGGGGTGACAGGAGGGGGGTGAAGGAGGCAAAGGGGGGGGTGGTGACAGGAGGTGAAGGGAGGAAGGGAAGGGGGAGGTGGAGGAGAGGAAGGGGGAAGAGGGAGGTGGGGGAGGAGGAGAAGGGGGGAGGTGGGGGAAAGGGTGGAGGGGTGAAGGGGGAAAGGTGGGGGAGGAGGGAAAGGGGGGAAAGAGGGGGGAAGGGGGGAAAGAGGGGTGGAGGGGGGGGAGAGGGGGGATGGGGAAAGGGGAGGTGGAGGAGGGGAAGTGAGGAGGGTAAGGGGGAGGTGAGGAGGGTAAGGGGGGAGGTGAGGAGGGGAAGGGGGGAGGTGAAGGGGGGGGAGGTGGAGGAGGGGAAGGGGGGGGTGGAGGAGGAGGGGAAGGGGGGGGAGGTGGAGGAGGGGAAGGGGGGAGATGGAGGAGGGGAAGGGGGGAGATGGAGGAGGGGAAGGGGGGAGATGGAGGAGGGGAAGGGGGGAGATGGAGGAGGGGAAGGGGGGAGATGGAGGAGGGGAAGGGGGGAGATGGAGGAGGGGAAGGGGGGAGATGGAGGTGGGGAAGGGGGAGATGGAGGAGGGGAAGTGGTGGGAAGAGGGGGGAGGTGGTGGGAAGGGGGGAAGAGGGGGGAGGTGGTGGGAAGGGGGGAGGAGTGGGGAGGTGGGAAGGGGGGTGGTGGGAAGGGGGGGGGAGGTGGTGGGAAGGGGGGGGAGGTGGGAAGGGGGGGAGGTGGAAAGGGGGGGGGAGGTGGTGGGAAGAGGGGGGAGGTGGTGGGAAGGTGGGAAGGGGGGGGAGGTGGTGGGAGGTTGTAAGGGGGAGTGAAGGGAGGTGAAGGGGGGGGGGTGGAGGGGAGGTTAAGGGGGGGTGGAGGGGATGTGGAAGGGAGGGGAAGTGTAGTGAGGGGTGGGTGAGGGGAGGTGGAGGGGGGGTGGAGGGGAGGTGGGAAGGGGGGGTGGAGGGGATGTGGAAGGGAGGGGAAGTGTAGTGAGGGGTGGGTGAGGGGAGGTGAAGGCCGCTCACTCACCCGTCCGGCAGCTCCCACGTGGATCTGAGGCAGCGTGTTGTGGCCGCTCCCCCGCTGACTGTAGCGGCGCCGGGGGGGGGGGGGGGGGGGAGGGGAAGTGAGTGAGGGGAGGTGATCACTCCGCTCCCCCACTGAGTGTAGCGGCGCCGGGGGGGGGGGGGTGGAGGGGAAGTGAGTGAGGGGAGGTGATCACTCCGCTCCCCCACTGAGTGTAGCGGCGCCGGGGGGGGGGGGGTGGAGGGGAAGTGAGTGAGGGGAGGTGATCACTCCGCTCCCCCACTGAGTGTAGCGGCGCCGGGGGGGGGGGGGTGGAGGGGAAGTGAGTGAGGGGAGGTGATCACTCCGCTCCCCCACTGAGTGTAGCGGCGCCGGGGGGGGGGGGGTGGAGGGGAAGTGAGTGAGGGGAGGTGATCACTCCGCTCCCCCGCTGACTGTAGCAGCGCCGGGGGGGGTGGAGGGGAAGTAGTGAGGGGAGGTGAAGGGAGGGGAGGTGAAGGCCGCTCACTCACCCGTCCGGCAGCTCCCTCACCCGTCCGGCAGCTCCCTCACCCGTCCGGCAGCTCCCACGTGGAGGGGGGGGGGGGGTGAAAGCGCGGGAAACAGGGAGAGGCGGAGGGAGAGGCGGAGCCTCCGGGACCGGTGGGGAAGAGAGCGGGAGATGTGCTGCTAACACTGTGAGCCCCGCTAATGTATGTAACACCGTGTGTGTGTGTGTGTGTGTGTGTGTGTGTGTGTTTTTTTTTTGTTTGTTTTTTTGGACCTTTGGCCCGTCACTCCGCCTCAGGCCAATGAGAGGTGTGCGGGGGCGGGCCAAGGGGGTGGTGTGAGTGTGTGAGCCCAATGAGAGGTGTGCGGGGGCGGGCGGGCCAAGGGACCAATGAGATTGCCGCTAGGGACACCGGACATCCAGGCAGGCAAACATACAGTGCTTTCACTAATATAGTATAAAGATGTGCCAACCAATCCCGCACAATGTGCATGATGAGTAGAGTGTAAAGTAGTAAAGCATATATACTAAGGGAACGAGTCGATGTAAATCCTGTGCATACAGCATATATACTACTAAGGGAACGAGTCGATGTAAATCCTGTGCATACAGCATATATACTACTAAGGGAACGAGTCGATGTAAATCCTGTGCATACAGCATATATACTAAGGGAACGAGTCGATGTAAATCCTGTGCATACAGCATATATACTACTAAGGGAACAAGTCGCTGTAAATCCTGTGCATACAGCATATATACTAAGGGAACGAGTCGATGTAAATCCTGTGCATACAGCATATATACTACTAAGGGAACGAGTCGATGTAAATCCTGTGCATACAGCATATATACTAAGGGAACGAGTCGATGTAAATCCTGTGCATACAGCATATATACTAAGGGAACGAGTCGATGTAAATCCTGTGCATACAGCATATATACTACTAAGGGAACGAGTCGATTTAAATCCTGTGCATACAGCATATATACTAAGGGAACGAGTCGATGTAAATCCTGTGCATACAGCATATATACTAAGGGAACGAGTCGATGTAAATCCTGTGCATACAGCATATATACTACTAAGGGAACGAGTCGATGTAAATCCTGTGCATACAGCATATATACTACTAAGGGAACGAGTCGATGTAAATCCTGTGCATACAGCATATATACTAAGGGAACGAGTCGATGTAAATCCTGTGCATACTGACCGGATCCTCCCTATGTATGTGAGAAACTCCCTTAAAAAGGAGCAGTTCCACCTGCCATTTTTTTTACATAGATGGGAAGGAAGGGGTCTCCAGTGCTGAACTGCGTTTATTTCAGCTCCGGGGACCTTCTGGTTCCCAGGATATGTACCGTGGAAGGGGCCGCCTGTAATATCTTCTCCAGGGGGAACAAAAGGGTGTTTAAATCTCCTGTGTTGCGTGGGCCAATAGGAAGCGATGACACTTCCTATTGGCCCGTGTGACCTGTGAGATTTAAATACCAGGAAGTAACAGTCAGCACATTTCCCAGTACATATCTTGGGAACAAGGGTATTGCCGGAGCTGAAATGAATGTGGTCCAGTTCTGGAGACCCTCTGCTTTGCACCTATATATAAAAATTGGGCCAGCAGCAATTGCTGCTTTAACATTCAATTCAAAATGTATCCTCTTTCAAACTTTCTTCCTGAAGAAAATCCCTCATCCCAATGCCAGTCAATGAAATATGCGATTTCCCACATTTTACTACCGAATCTCACTCAAGAGTTTTCAGGTGTTGGTCAGTATGGCCAAAACAGTGGTGATGAGTGTTCAGAGTTTCTGAGAAATGATGGATGCAACATCTGGACGACGAAATCATGAAGTACTGGTGAAGTGTTTTATAGACTGGAAAAGACCATCTTGACCCATGAATGGGAGATAAAAAGGTCTAGTTATGCACTAATTGAGAAGGTCAGATACTGTAGTTCTTCCGCTTAGAAGCTCCACGCAGTAGGGTCCTCCTAATGACTACCTACTGTACCAGTTTGTTAATGTTATAATTGCATTATTGCCTATACACCCGCCATTGTACTCCGATGCAGAATATGTTAGGGCATTATAAATAAATGATAAGGATAATAAAACTTAATTCAGTGTAGGAGGCTCTGCTATTTAGTGCAGGCAATATAAAGAGACTTGTCTTGAAGTGTATGTTGGCAGAGCATGCTAATGGACTGAGGGGGTTATTTATTAAACGGCGATAGTGCCGACCAGGGCGCTGTCACACAGACGTCTTGGGGTTTCCGAGCAGTAGTGCCCGAAATCTGCATCCCCCCCCCCAGGACTACATGGCCTGGTGCAGGAATGGGTACAAAGAGCATGAGACGTGGTCTCCCAGTGCAGCCTGTTGTTACCTTGCTGTGCACTGGATAAATCTTAGTGCATGAAGTGACCAGGCGTCTAGTTGCAGATTCCATGCAGTAATGGAGAGGTTGGGGGAAAGTGAATGACTGTATAGCTGTGCATTGCAGGGAATGGCTGGAGGAGGAAGAATTGCATGCAGTGAAAGGAATGAAAAAAACAGTGCAAAGTGGGCAATGGAAGGGGTCATCGAAGGCTAGTTTGTCATAATGGGGGGAATGTATTGTTCTGCGTGTCTAGTTTAAGATGTGGTGAGGGTACGGGATTAGCACATGCAGTAATGGCAGTTACACAGTCTAGTTATGTAGTGCAGACAGGTGGAAAGTTGAGACGTTAAAGTGCACACATTGCACATAGATAAAACCACTCTTCTGGAATGGGTGACAGCGAGAGAAGAGTTATCAGGGAACCTGGCTTTGCGATACGTGTGCTAGAGCCTGGATGGAAGGACAATATCATAAAAGGTTCTGAAGGGCTGTTATGGGGTATATAGTGACTTACCGACAGCTGTAAGATACAGATGAGCAAAAAGGAAGAACAATAATTATAAAAGTGCTAAACCTATATGTTGCGGCCATACCAAAAAAGAGAGAAACAAAAAGGTAGCACTGACAACTTACTGCTTGGTCATTTTCACCACAATCAGACACTCCAGTCCATACGTGAAAAAATAAGCGTTGCCATATATTGTGGAGCATGCAAAGGAATAACACGACGTTTTAAGCCTTTAAGGACTTTTTCTTTCTGACTCACCTGTAGAAACGCCTGTAGAGGCTTGAATAGTCGTGTTCCTACGTTGCATGCTCCACAATAAAGGGCACAATGTATTTCAACATATGGACTGGAGAGTCTTATTCTGGTGACAGTGACCAAGCAGTGAGTTGCGAGACTGCGGCCCTTTTCTCTTTTTTGTCTGTGTATAGAGACTGTCCATGCATTGCTCAGTGAAGAGAGTGTTGTGCTAATATATGAGAGATAGAGGATTAGTTCCAGCAATAATGTGGTTAAGTAGCGTACAGGTGCACAGCGCGCAGTGATGATGGATGGAGACTCCCAGATCATACTTTACCAGAACGATACATTGAGATATACATCTGCTTTTAAAGAAGCTGTTGCATTGCAAGCAGTGATAAAGGTGCGAGTCTCGCCATATATCCATTGCATAAATTGTTGGTTGGTAAAGCTCAAGCTGAGCACTGCATTCAGTAACATGCATTGCGTGAGGAGAGCAAAGATCTGACCATGCAATATATACAGCAATAGGGATTAAGTGATGCTCTGCATGTATATAGTCCAACAGCACAAGATAATAATAATAATAATAGAAGGTTGTGGTATTAGTCAAGCAGTAATATGAAGTATCAGCAGATGTGGTGTACTGTATGTAGTGGAGTCTGCAGCCATACAAGATCTCACTGTGCAGTGGGGGAGAATGTAAAGGTGCAGTAACTACACGGATGGTGAAAGCTGTCTGGCCATGAAGACTACTCTTGTGATATAGGTTATAGGTCTGGCCATGGCCTGATGCCATCATTAAGTAACAGAGGGAATGGATCGAGGTGGATACAGTGTCTTGAGCATGAAGTTATATAAATGAGTAGGAGACCTGGAAATGCTCCTATTTACGTGACATATAAGGTATCCATGGAAATCACTGAGCTATGTCAATTAAGTATTTATAGCTGGGATAGAGGATAAAGGTCTAGCTGTAAAGTGAATATTTTAATGGGAATGAGTAAGAAGTCTGGTTGTGCAGTGATTTGGAAGGATGTTAGAGGATGTACAGGTACTGTACTGTGTATCAAGTAATAGGATGTAGAGGGTCTGGCTGTGCAGTATAGGAATACAAGGGGACACATTGTCTGCCCCCATAATGCATGGAAAAAAGGGTGGGGCAAGCAGAACCCTGGCTGCACAGTACATGCAGAAAGTAGGGGGCACGTGGTCTCGCTGTAAAATTCATGCAGTAATGAGGGGCACAGTCTCAATTTGCAGTGCATGTCGTAATGGGGGGGGGGGGGGTATACGCTGGGAACCCATGCAGTAATGGAGGGATATACTCTGGGAACCCATGCAGTAATGGGGGGGATATACTCTGGGAACTCATGCAGTAATGGGGGGATATACTCTGGGAACCCATGCAGTAATGGGGGGATATACTCTGGGAACCCATGCAGTAATGGGGGGATATACTCTGGGAACCCATGCAGTAATGGGGGTTTACGCTGGGAACCCATGCAGTAATGGGGGGATATACTCTGGGAACCCATGCAGTAATGGGGGTTATACGCTGGGAACCCATGCAGTAATGGGGGGATATACTCTGGGAACCCATGCAGTAATGGGGGGATATACTCTGGGAACCCATGCAGTAATGGGGGTTATACTCTGGGAACCCATGCAGTAATGGGGGGGGGTATACTCTGGGAACCCATGCAGTAATGGGGGATTATACGCTGGGAACCCATGCAGTAATGGGGGGATATACTCTGGGAACCCATGCAGTAATGGGGGGATATACTCTGGGAACCCATGCAGTAATGGGGGATTATACGCTGGGAACCCATGCAGTAATGGGGGGAATATACTCTGGGAACCCATGCAGTAATGGGGGGGATATACGCTGGGAACCCATGCAGTAATGGGGGGAATATACTCTGGGAACCCATGCAGTAATGGGGGGTTATACTCTGGGAACCCATGCAGTAATGGGGGGGTTATACGCTGGGAACCCATGCAGTAATGGGGGGATATACTCTGGGAACCCATGCAGTAATGGGGGGATATACTCTAGGAACCCATGCAGTAATGGGGGGATATACTCTGGGAACCCATGCAGTAATGGGGGGATATACTCTGGGAACCCATGCAGTAATGGGGGTTATACGCTGGGAACCCATGCAGTAATGGGGGGGATATACTCTGGGAACCCATGCAGTAATGGGGGGATATACTCTGGGAACCCATGCAGTAATGGGGGTTATACGCTGGGAATCCATGCAGTAATGGTGGGGGGGGGGGGTATACGCTGGGAACCCATGCAGTAATGGGGGGATATACTCTGGGAACCCATGCAGTAATGGGGGGGTTATACGCTGGGAACCCATGCAGTAATGGGGGGATATACTCTGAGAACCAATGCAGTAATGGGGGGGATATACTCTGGGAACCCATGCAGTAATGGGGGGGATATACTCTGGGAACCCATGCAGTAATGGGGGGATATACTCTGGGAACCCATGCAGTAATGGGGGGATATACTCTGGGAACCAATGCAGTAATGGGGGGGATATACTCTGGGAACCCATGCAGTAATGGGGGGGATATACTCTGGGAACCCATGCAGTAATGGGGGGATATACTCTGGGAACCCATGCAGTAATGGGGGGATATACTCTGGGAACCCATGCAGTAATGGGGGGATATACTCTGGGAACCCATGCAGTAATGGGGGTTATACGCTGGGAACCCATGCAGTAATGGGGGGATATACTCTGGGAACCCATGCAGTAATGGGGGATATACTCTGGGAACCCATGCAGTAATGGGGGGGGGGGGAGGTATACGCTGGGAACCCATGCAGTAATGGGGGTTATACGCTGGGAACCCATGCAGTAATGGGGGGATATACTCTGGGAACCCATGCAGTAATGGGGGATATACTCTGGGAACCCATGCAGTAATGGGGGGATATACTCTGGGAACCCATGCAGTAATGGGGGGATATACTCTGGGTACCCATGCAGTAATGGGGGGATATACTCTGGGAACCCATGCAGTAATGGGGGGATATACTCTGGGAACCCATGCAGTAATGGGGGGGATATACTCTGGGAACCCATGCAGTAATGGGGGGATATACTCTGGGAACCCATGCAGTAATGGGGGTTATACGCTGGGAACCCATGCAGTAATGGGGGGATATACTCTGGGAACCCATGCAGTAATGGGGGATATACTCTGGGAACCCATGCAGTAATGGGGGGGGGGTATACGCTGGGAACCCATGCAGTAATGGGGGTTATACGCTGGGAACCCATGCAGTAATGGGGGGATATACTCTGGCAACCCATGCAGTAATGGGGGGATATACTCTGGGAACCCATGCAGTAATGGGGGGGGGGTATACGCTGGGAACCCATGCAGTAATGGGGGTTATACGCTGGGAACCCATGCAGTAATGGGGGGATATACGCTGGGAACCCATGCAGTAATGGGGGTTATACTCTGGGAACCCATGCAGTAATGGGGGGTATACGCTGGGAACCCATGCAGTAATGGGGGATATACGCTGGGAACCCATGCAGTAATGGGGGTTATACTCTGGGAACCCATGCAGTAATGGGGGGATATACTCTGGGAACCCATGCAGTAATGGGGGATATACTCTGGGAACCCATGCAGTAATGGGGGGATATACTCTGGGAACCCATGCAGTAATGGGGGGGGGATATACTCTGGGAACCCACGCAGTAATGGGGGGTTATACTCTGGGAACCCATGCAGTAATGGGGGGGATATACTCTGGGAACCCATGCAGTAATGGGGGGAATATACTCTGGGAACTCATGCAGTAATGGGGGGGGATATACTCTGGGAACCCATGCAGTAATGGGGGGATATACTCTGGGAACCCATGCAGTAATGGGGGGATATACTCTGGGAACCCATGCAGTAATGGGGGGATATACTCTGGGAACCCATGCAGTAATGGGGGGATATACTCTGGGAACCCATGCAGTAATGGGGGATATACTCTGGGAACCAATGCAGTAATGGGGGATATACTCTGGGAACCAATGCAGTAATGGGGGGATATACTCTGGGAACCCATGCAGTAATGGGGGGATATACTCTGGGAACCCATGCAGTAATGGGGGGATATACTCTGGGAACCCATGCAGTAATGGGGGTTATACTCTGGGAACCCATGCAGTAATGGGGGAACTGTGTCTCTGTGCAGTTTATGCACTAATAGAGGGGGCGGGGGAGGAGGGGAGGTGGTTAAACACAGTCTGGCTGTAGTAATGGGGGACACAATCTAGCAGTGCATGTACAGGGGGCACAGTGTCTGGCTGTGCATGTACAGGGGGCACAGTGTCTGGCTGTGCATGTACAGGGGGCACAGTGTCTGGCTGTGCATGTACAGGGGGCACAGTGTCTGGCTGTGCATGTACAGGGGGCACAGTGTCTGGCTGTGCATGTTCAGGGGGCACAGTGTCTGGCAGTGTATGTACAGGGGGCACAGTGTCTGGCTGTGCATGTACAGGGGGCACAGTGTCTGGCTGTGCATGTACAAGGGGCACAGTGTCTGGCAGTGCATGTACAGGGGGCACAGTGTCTGGCAGTGCATGTACAGGGGGCACAGTGTCTGGCTGTGCATGTACAGGGGGCACAGTGTCTGGCAGTGCATGTACAGGGGGCACAGTGTCTGCCTGTGCATGTACAGGGGGCACAGTGTCTGGCTGTGCATGTACAGGGGGCACAGTGTCTGGCTGTGCATGTACAAGGGGCACAGTGTCTGGCAGTGCATGTACAGGGGGCACAGTGTCTGGCAGTGCATGTACAGGGGGCACAGTGTCTGGCAGTGCATGTACAGGGGGCACAGTGTCTGGCAGTGCATGTACAAGGGGCACAGTGTCTGGCAGTGCATGTACAGGGGGCACAGTGTCTGGCTGTGCATGTACAGGGGGCACAGTGTCTGGCAGTGCATGTACAGGGGGCACAGTGTCTGGCAGTGCATGTACAGGGGGCACAGTGTCTGGCTGTGCATGTACAGGGGGCACAGTGTCTGGCTGTGCATGTACATGGGGCACAGTGTCTGGCTGTGCATGTACAGGGGGCACAGTGTCTGGCTGTGCATGTTCAGGGGGCACAGTGTCTGGCAGTGTATGTACAGGGGGCACAGTGTCTGGCTGTGCATGTACAGGGGGCACAGTGTCTGGCTGTGCATGTACAAGGGGCACAGTGTCTGGCAGTGCATGTACAGGGGGCACAGTGTCTGGCAGTGCATGTACAGGGGGCACAGTGTCTGGCTGTGCATGTACAGGGAGCACAGTGTCTGGCAGTGCATGTACAGGGGGCACAGTGTCTGGCAGTGCATGTACAGGGGGCACAGTGTCTGGCAGTGTATGTACAGGGGGCACAGTGTCTGGCTGTGCATGTACAGGGGGCACAGTGTCTGGCTGTGCATGTACAAGGGGCACAGTGTCTGGCAGTGCATGTACAGGGGGCACAGTGTCTGGCAGTGCATGTACAGGGGGCACAGTGTCTGGCTGTGCATGTACAGGGGGCACAGTGTCTGGCAGTGCATGTACAGGGGGCACAGTGTCTGGCAGTGCATGTACAGGGGGCACAGTGTCTGGCTGTGCATGTACAGGGGGCACAGTGTCTGGCTGTGCATGCAGTAATGAGGGGGAACACGTCTGCGCAGTACATGCAGCAGTGAGGAGGGGTACACTTGGTCTGTGCATGTAGTAATGGTCGGCTACACTGTATGGTTGTGCATGTAGTAATAAGGGGGGCGTACACTGGCTGTCTGTGCAGGGGGGGTTACACTGACTGTGCAGGGGGGGGGGTACACTGGCTGTCTGTGCAGGTGGGGGGTACACCGGCTGTCTGTGCAGGTGGGGGGTACACCGGCTATCTGTGCAGGGGGGGGGGCACCGGCTGTCTGTGCAGGTGGGGGGTACACCGGCTGTCTGTGCAGGTGGGGGGTACACCGGCTGTCTGTGCAGGTGGGGGATACACCGGCTGTCTGTGCAGGTGGGGGGTACACCGGCTGTCTGTGCAGGTGGGGGGTACACTGGCTGTCTGTGCAGGTGGGGGGTACACCGGCTGTCTGTGCAGGTGGGGGGTACACTGGCTGTCTGTGCAGGGGGGCGACGACACTGGCTGTATGTGCAGGGGGGGGTACACTGGCTGTGCAGGGGGGTGACGACACTGGCTGTCTGTGCAGGGGGGGTACACTGGCTGTCTGTGCACGGGGGCGACGACACTGGCTGTATGTGCAGGGGGGGAACACTGGCTGTGCAGGGGGGTGACGACACTGGCTGTCTGTGCAGGAGGGGGCACTGGCTGTCTGTGCAGGGGGAGTACACTGGCTGTCTGTGCAGGGGGGGTACACTGGCTGTGCAGGGGGGGGGGGACGACACTGGCTGTCTGTGCAGGGGGGGCACTGGCTGTCTGTGCAGGGGGGGTACACTGGATGTCTGTACAGGTGGGGGGTACACTGGATGTCTGTACAGGTGGGGGGTACACTGGCTGTCTGTGCAGATGGGGGGTACACTGGCTGTCTGTGCAGATGGGGGGTACATCGGCTGTTTGTGCAGGGGGGTACACTGGCTGTCTGTGCAGGGGGGGTACACTGGATGTCTGTACAGGTGGGGGGTACACCGGCTGTCTGTGCAGGTGGGGGGTACACCGGCTGTCTGTGCAGGTGGGGGTTACACTGGCTGTCTGTACAAGGGGGGGGGGGTTACACTGGCTGTCTGTGCAGGTGGGGGGTACACTGGCTGTCTGTGCAGGTGGGGGGTACACTGACTGTGCAGGGGGGAGGGCACTGGCTGTCTGTGCAGGGGGGGGCGACACTGGTTGTCTGTGCAGGGGGGGGACACTGGCTGTCTGTGCAGGGGGGCGACAACACTGGCTGTCTGTGCAGGGGGGTTACACTGGCTGTCTGTGTGTGTGGGGGGGGTACACTGGCTTGCTGTGCAGGGGGGGTACACTGGCTGTCTGTATGTGTGGGGGGGTACACTGGCTGTCTGTGCAAGGGGTACACTGGCTTGCTGGGGGGGGCACACGGTTTGTGTTACAGGGACTTATCCCTGTTTAATTAAAGCAGCCTCAGAGCTCTGAGAATCCAGCAGAGAGATAGCTGATTGCAGCCACTCAACTAACTAGTCTCCACCTGGACTAATGAGAGCTCTGTAAAAAGCCTCATGTGAGAAACAGGAGAGAGATTTTTCCTTAGCTCACATTTGGGCTGACAGAAGGAGAGCAGAGAAGCCTGCACACAGACACCGTCTTGAGCACAAAGACTGTACTGAGATCAAGACACCCAGACACCAGAGACCTATATTTCCTGGACACAGAGGAACCAGGAACCTGCCAGAGACTGACATGGAGGGCCACCTGCATAAGGTACCTCCTGAGACTTTGGGGTGATAGGCTGGTAATGGGAATATCCCTCCAGTCCTTCAGATAGGGTCTGGGGCAGTAATGTAGCCCTTACACGGGGATAGGGGTTTGTTATTTTGTCGGTTTTTGTATGTTTTGCCTGGATAAAGGAACAGGCTCAATAAAGCCAAGATATAATTTCACCCTAAAACAGTCTCCATTATATGAACCTCTGCACACATCTCTTACAGTCTGTCTGGGCAGGGGGGGCGGGGGTACACTGGCTGTCTTATCAGGGGGACACTGGCTGTCTGGGCAGGGTGGGCGGGGGGACACTGGCTGTCTTGGCAGGGGGACACTGGCTGTCTGCAGGGATGGGTACACTGGCTGTCTGCAGGGGGGGGTACACTGGCTGTCTGCAGGAGGGGGGGTACACTGGCTGTCTGCAGGGATGGGTACACTGGCTGTCTGCAGGGGGGGTACACTGGCTGTCTGCAGGGGGGGTACACTGGCTGTCTGCAGGGGGGGTACACTGGCTGTCTGCAGGGGGGGTACACTGGCTGTCTGCAGGGGGGGGTACACTGGCTGTCTGCAGGGATGGGTACACCGGCTGTCTGCAGGGGGGGTACACTGGCTGTCTGCAGGGGGGGGTACACTGGCTGTCTGCAGGGGGGGTACACTGGCTGTGTGTGAGGGGGGGGGGGGGGTACACTGGCTGTGTGTGCAGGGGGGGGGGGTACACCGGCTGTCTGTGCAGGGGGACACTGGCTGTCTGCACGGGGGGGTACACTGGCTGTCTGCACGGGGGGGGGTACACTGGCTGTCTGTGCAGGGGGGGGTACACTGGCTGTCGGTGCAGGGGGGGTACACTGGCTGTCTGTGCAGGGGGGGGGGTACACTGGCTGTCAGTGCAGGGGGGGTACACTGGCTGTCTGTGCAGGGGGGGTACACTGGCTGTCTGTGCAGGGGGGGTACACCGGCCGTCTGTGCAGGGGGGGTACACTGGCTGTCTGTGCAGGGGGGGTACACTGGCTGTCTGTGCAGGGGGGGTACACTGGCTGTCTGTGCAGGGGGGGTACACTGGCTGTCTGTGCATGCAGTAATGACAGGGGGCACACTGGCAGTGCATGCAGTAATGACAGGGGAGGCACACTGGCAGTGGATGCAGTAATGACAGGGGGCACACTGCATGCATTAATGACAGGGGGCACACTGCATGCATTAATGACAGGGGGCACACTGCATGCATTAATGACAGGGGGCACACTGCATGCATTAATGACAGGGGGCACACTGCATGCATTAATGACAGGGGGCACACTGCATGCATTAATGACAGGGGGCACACTGCATGCATTAATGACAGGGGGGCACACTGCATGCATTAATGACAGGGGGCACACTGCATGCATTAATGACACAGGGGGCACACTGCATGCAGTAATGAGGGGGGGCACACTGCATGCAGTAATGAGGGGGGGCACACTGCGTGCATTAATGAGGGGGGGCACACTGCATGCAGTAATGAGGGGGGGCACACTGCATGCAGTAATGAGGGGGGCACACTGCATGCAGTAATGAGGGGGGGAACACTGCATGCAGTAATGAGGGGGGGCACACTACATGCAGTAATGAGGGGGGCACACTGCATGCAGTAATGAGGGGGGGGCACACTGCATGCAGTAATGAGGGGGGGGGCACACTGCATGCAGTAACGGGTGTGCAGAATGTCCATGCAGTAACGCGGGGGCACAGGGTGCGCCCCTCGGCTCTCACACACCCCCAGCTTCCTGCTCTTCATCCTCACGTAGCCCTGCCTGACGATGTCCGTGGAGTTGGTGGCCATGACGCAGCTCACACATGCCCGTCTCTCATCCTCCCCCCCTCGGCATCCTTCTTCTCCGGCACAACAACAGAGCAGGCTCCGCGTCTCCCTCTCACATCCTCCTCCTCCTCCTCCTCCTCCTCACATCCTCCTCGCCTCTCCTCTCCTTCTCACATCCTCCTCTTCTTCTCACATCCTTCCCCCTCCCCTCCCTTTTTTTTTGTCTCTCCCTCCCCCCCCCTTTCTTCTTGTTCTCTCCCGATCGCTGCGCTTCCTCCGCCTCCTGTCAGACGCGGACTGAACCACTCTCCCCTGGGTGAGGGGGGGATGCTGTATACGGTCTGGATCCAACCAACATCCTCAGCGCCCTGCCTCCCTCACTGTATTTATGTATCGGCAACAGTGTACGCAGCGCTGTACCAAATGACAGCGTGCATCAATGGCAAACAATGGGGATAAGTGCAACAGGCAAATGACCACATAAATATGGTATGTACAGTATGCATGTCTTTATTTATATAGCGCCATTAATGTACACAGCGCTTCACAGCAGTAATATATGTGACAATCATATAAATAACAAATAATACTAAGAACACATAATGGGAATAAGCGCTTCAGACATAAAAGTGACATTTAGGAAAAGGAGTCCCTGCCCCGAAGAGCTTACAATCTAATTGGTAGGTAGGGAGAACGCACAGAGACAGTGGGAGGGCGTTCTGGTAAGTGCGTCTAGGTTTATGTCTGAGGTGTAAAGTATCAGTCACGGAGCTACTCATATTGCCGCTGGTAATGGATCTGTTGCATCCAAATAAAGATTTGTTACTGGAACATATGTGCAAAGCGTTTCTTCTTGTATTGAGCTGCCGTCCAAATAGCGCACAACGTTTTCTGGCGTCGAAGGCCCCTCGTCAGGTGGGCACAGTGATACACGATGCAGCGGGCGAGTTAGCATCCAAAGCTTTGTGCTTTTTAAAGTCCCGACACACGATCGTGTCTGCACCAACCTATAATTACCAAGCGGGTAAGATAATGGAAAATGAGAGCAAAGGGAGACCCTTCCTCACCCAAAGAGCTTACCATCTAAGTGGCACAGTGCAGTGTGTTGGGAGGTTTACAGACACACTAGGAGTATACGTGCATCATTAAAGTGTACCTGGAGTTTATTCCCCGTGAGAGAGATATACATATTAATTAGCAGATATAGGTCATAGGGAACACAGATGGGAGAATCTTGTAACCATTAACTCCTTTCTTGCATGAAATTGCTTCAGCAACTGTGTTGGCCTGAGAATGTGTTAAAGAAGTGTAACCTCTTCATTGCCAGAGACTTGCCTGAAAAACAATGCAGAGCATCGCTTAACCCTCTTAGCTGCTGGAAGGGTAACATAATGCCTCCCTGATACACATCTGCAGAGCATCAGGGTTACCAGGTGTCCAGTATTGAACCGGACTGCCCTGTGTTTGGACACAATGTCCAGTAAAGAATGAGAGGTAATACTGGACATGTGTGTGTATACCGGTATTACCTCTCTGGACATAGTGACCTGACCGGCTTGGGGGGCTGCGGGATTTCCCCGAGCAGGGCTGTTGCTAGGGAGCTGGGCAGCTTCCTTCATCCTGATTAGCTTCTGCTGGGTAATGCAGCCAATCAGGAGGAGGTGTCAGGAGCCTGGGGGTGGGGCCAAGGAGAGGAGGAAACAGAATGGAGCAGAGAGAGGTGTGCGTGTCTCGAGCACGTCACACCTTTCACCATTGTGTCCGGTATTTTTGGAGAAGCCTCCTGGCATCCCTACGCCAATCTGCAGAGCATCTCGTGGTCTCTTTTCTGATAAGGATCACAAAAGCATTACTTATTCCTTCTGGGATACAGGTCTGCAGAGCATTGCTCAACTGCCTTCCTGAAGCAGTGCATCGCGTAACCCCTTCCTTACAGACTATGTTCCTGTACAACCTCACAATGCATCTCTTAACCCCTTCACTGCCTGCAACATCTAAGGGTTACAAATGAAACACTCTGACATCCATTTATTTCCTTGTGCACGGTCTCTTCCTGGCTCTGTCCCAAAACGTCTCTGAATGAACGCTCTCACCGAGATGATTGTTTAATTGATCGATGAGACAGCGCCGGGCAGTCTCAATAAGTGTTTGATTGTTCTGCATCTGACTGTTTTATTACTCTGTGTGTGTGTGTTTCCTTCCTGAGAGAAGGGAGCAGGAGAAAGAGGTGTGTGGCAGGCTGACGTATGTGAGAGTGCAATATGTGCTCATCCATGAAGAGTGTAAGAGAGAGAGAGTGTGAGGGGATTAGGAAAAGGAGTGCACATGTTTTTTATAGGTGGTGCGTTTACTGTCACCGCGGCCAGCCCCCCCGATCCATCTCAGCTATGTCTTGCGACCACTGCTTGTGGTGCAAAGGGTTATATCGGTACGGGTCAGTGACGGTGCTTGGCGGTTAGTGGTCAATGTTCAATGGCAGCAGAGGTTACACAGTACCGCTAGTCTGTAATTTAAAACTTCCACAATCTATTTAAAAATAATCTTTTTTTGTGTGTTCCTGTAAAAAAAAAAAAAACAGGCGCCATTCCAGTGCCGCATTTCCATGGGAAGGAAGCCACGCTTTCATTTCTATGTTACATTTTGTATTTTTGGATATCATTTTTTTTTGTGTATTCATTATAGATTTATTAAAGTGCAGACCCCTTTTGGGGAGTACTAAGAAATATAAGGAGTTAAAAGCCTTATTAACCGGGAGGGATCGCTTTGTTAGTGCCCCTCCCCATCATATTATGTAGGATGATTGCGCAGAAGGGACTGCCACGCCCTTGCAGTTCTTGTGTCCAGTGACGTCCCATAGGGAGATAGAAGGGTATATATAGCTCCTCCCAATGTTCTAGAAGCAGGTTCCTCTGAGTTCTGACAGAGGCCTCACCGTGAGTCCTGTAAATATATGTGTGTATGGATATGTATTTTCAGTGTCCAGTCCCTGTTTATAGTTTTCATTTAAGGAACGTGCCTTATATAATTAGCGTCTACAGTAATGGCCCAAGATTGTTCTCATGCGGGGACGAGTGAGCATGTGCTTAGCAGGAGTTCTCAGAGAAAGTGCCCTGGAGCATAATCAGATTGACCCCACCGGAAGGTCCTTGGTAAACTCACGATCCAATATGCATGGAATACGTATGCAGTACACCGTAAGGGGACACTGATCCCAGAAAGCAGAGTGTATTCCCAACAGGGGCCAACCTAAGATGGGTTACTATTGACGCTATGCAGGGGATTGCCAATACTAAGGGAAACAAGCATAAGTACCTCCCCAGCGTAGCGAGAGCCAGCAGGGGAAGAAGCACAGAGTAACTTTATTATTTGCTATCAATTAATATGGCTAATGTGAAGCGTGTCCATGTATGGCGAGCTTTATAAACGCATGTTTATAAAGTTGTGGTGCCTATGTAACCCCCTGTGTGATGAGATCCACACCCTTGCACTGCCCCCTAGCAGGTTCCTCCCAATGCGCTATGGACATGTGACTGTTAATGGATATGATAGCAGCCAATGATAACGGCTGTGGAAGAGGTGGGACTAAGAAGGAGAGGGGTCTTTAAAAAGGCCATGTTGAAGGCAGGTCTGCGCGGTCCTGAAGACTTTCAGGTTTGGTAGAGGATTGGACAGTGTGAACGTGGCAGCAGGAGCAGTATGTTGCAGACCGGACGTGATCGAAAGTTTGAGCGCCGTCAGAGGGGACCCTCAATGGCTACAAAGCACAGCGGTACCGAAGCACCCTTTGCGAAGTACAGGACTGCAACAATTAGTACGAGCTCCCACGTGTGCCGGCACCATCACAAACCAACATACCCAGGATTGGGTGGCTAACGCACCACTGACACTGACTTCCATCTGTGCTGTGTTATTGGGAAGTGTATTTTATTGTGAACAGGAGCTAATTTTTCTATGTTCTGCATTGGGGTAACTTACCTGTTGTAAGCATTGGATTTGCACAGTATAAGCACATGGCATTTTAATCAGCAATCGTGGGCTAATCTGCACCCTGTTCTTTTCCAATAAATTGTTTGTGCAATGTTTACTTACTCCTCTATTGGACTTTTTATCTGACCACCAAATTTATTTTATATCCCTCTCGTCATACTTTGGATTTCCGATGATATTCTAAGGAAGGAAAGATAATCCTAAATGCATCTTTGGGTTTCAGTTTTTCTTCCGTTTGTTTTGCAGTATTTAAACCCTTTGCTCCACTTGTCGGGTTATAGCCATGGTTCCGAGCTCCAGTACTCAAGAACCTCCAACAGGTCCGGTCCCAAGGGAATCCCTCAGCACAGGAGGTTCGGACAAAACGACTAAGAAAATGATTTCGCTACCTGTGCTCAAGCAGGGATGTAATGAAAACCTGGCCTGTTGGGGGCTCTTGAGGTCTGGAGTTGGGAACTAATGGGTTACAGGATATCGGTAGTATCATAGGCTTTAGCTTCTGCAGGGTAACATTTGTTTTGCACTGAGTCTAATTGTGGTGCCCGAGGTACAGGAAGGTCATGTGCTTGGCCCAAGGACAAAAGGAGCGCTGAGACTGGGAATTGGACACTCCTTTTGACATATATATATATATATATATATAGTAATGTTTGGGGTTTCTCAGAGATTGTTGGGTATCTGTGTTTTTGGGAATCGGACCGGCATCGCCTCCTTTGAAGAATGTGATATTACAGCTGAGTTTTTTTGTTTAAAAAAATAAAAATATCCTTCTGAAACAAACATGTCCATCTCTCAGCTGATGAGTATACACGGGCACGTCGGTGGTCTTTGATAATTTATTTAAATAAAAATGCCAATATACTAGCTCAGGGAAGGGATGAAACATATGTATTTTTTGTTTAAATAAACTATAAAAAAAACCTACTGGAGTGGCTATTTTATTTACGCAGATTCTTACGAGAGCCGAGTTTAGGTGAACGATGCACCCGTGGAAGGTACTTGATGACCGAGTGCTTTTCCTGCTGAACTTAATTTCATACAGCAATTAAATGGACAGGTTTGTGCAATCCCAGAAGGAGCAGAAGCCAAGGCACTTAGTAATGAATGAATCTAAATGCAATGCAGCCTGCCTACAATTGCCAATATTATGTAAATGACCACACAAATACAAAATAACTTCCCCCAGAGACCAACAAATGGATATGTCAAACATATATTTTTTGTACATTTCATTTTGTATAACAATGGTGTGTGTGTGTATGTGTGTAACTTGGAAAGCAAAGATAATTCACAAGCTTCAGACAATGCAAAGAAGTATGGTGAGATGCATGCTGGGTGTTACCCAAGGAGAGAAGAAATATAACGAACGGTTTTGAAACCACACAAAATTCTGCGGCAGTGGGCAAGACATATCGTAACATGAAATGACCATCGTTAGACAAAGATAGCACTCAACTGGAATCCAAGAGAGATTAAAAGTCCAAGGTGACGACCAAAAGCAATATGGGAAGATGAAATCAGAAAATGTATTGCAGCAACGTGAATATTAGAGGCTGCAACTGCAGAAC
Source organism: Ascaphus truei (assembly GCF_040206685.1). NCBI lineage: Eukaryota > Metazoa > Chordata > Amphibia > Anura > Ascaphidae > Ascaphus > Ascaphus truei. The sequence goes on from NC_134501.1 coordinate 10,773,652, forward strand.
CTGGGAGATCATTGGGGAGGCTTTTATCCAGGAGTGGATCGCAAGGGATGATGATGATGATATATATAAATCCCAGAATCCCTTGCTGCAGTGGAAGTGCTGTGTGCTGGGTGATAATGGTGAAAGGCAGGGTGGCAGACCTGTCTAAGACATGCAAATGAACATACAGTAATATTTCCATTATATACATACATACATACATACATACATACATACATACATACATACATACATACATACATATATATATATATATATATATACATACATACACACACATTGTATTACATTCCAAGTCCACGTTTTCAAAAGCACAGCATGCCTTCAAATTCTGGATTACATTTACCTTCTAATCCCTCTATATAATGATACAAATGATGAATACTGTTATAAGAACCATACAAAAACTTTACATATTTATAGATATAAAAATATAATATACCCCTTGCAAAAAAATACACCGCTCTTTCTGAGCATAGAATAAAAAAAGGCACTCGTAGAAATACTCCAGATTATTGGGACAGTCAGACACGGTCCTGGTTTTAAAAGCATAAAGGGCGATATGATTTGTAGTGTGTCACAAACTGTGTTTGCTGCAAAAACTGGTGCAAACGGCGTCATTTTTGTGTCATTGTATCAACGTGCTTTGCTCACTAGCGCGCGTGAGCATTTTGAGGAGCGGTTTTTGGCAGAGTTAGGGGAGGAGAGACTTCAGCACCATGTTATAATGGAAAGCATCAAAACTTGCATCTACGAGTACATTATACTGTATCGCCAAACAAAATCCCCGCAGGTCTGCGGTGACATTAACCTCAGCTCTTGCTGAAATGAAAGAAACAAGAGATATAGATCTGCCGCGGGCACAAATGGACACAGATTGTGTACACATTTTTGCTCCCTGTTTTGGAGCAAGTTACATAGTTGCATAGTTTGATAGTTACATAGTTACATGTTGAAAAAAAAAGATATGTTCATAAAGTTCAACTATGTTACATTTAGACGACAGAAACGTTATCCTGCCGGCCTTAGGGCAAGGTGGTTGCTTTGGGCCTCACCCCTTTGGGGGGTGCCACACACCTTCCTCCTGTCGGCGCTGGGATCCAAAATTTCTCCCGACAGAAGACATGCGTTATAAGCGGTCAAATTTACAATGTGTGTATAGTGTGTACTGTATAGTGTTTATAGACAGTATTTATTTATTTTATTTATATAATGTTTTACCAGGAAGTAATACATTGAGAGTTACCTCTCGTTTTCAAGTATGTCCTGGGCATAGTTAGCTGAATTGGCTTAAAAAAAAGTAATGTTACTGCACATTACTGTAAAAATGTATTTAACATTGGGATAAGTTATATCAAACATATTTTACAAAGATATATATATATATATACTGTATATATATCAGTAAAAAGGTACCGTAGTGATACTCTAAGGTTGTGAAAGATAGACGTGGTACCTGTCCCCAAGTACAATCTCACTTCGACCAATGTGTGGCCCAAGCAACTAGTATGAAATTAGTGGCACAAAGTGCATTTTTCAAACGAAAGCTCCCTTATAAGTTAAGACAGGGGTACGTAAACTGGGGGGGAATGACATTTTCTTGGGGGGGGGGGGGAAGGGCGCGCTCTTCCCCACATGATATAAATAAAATGCCGGGGGAGCACGCAAGGCCTCTATATGGCTCTTAGCATCTCTCCAGCGGCTTCTGGCGACGCGTCACCATGACAACGCGGAGTCAAATGACGCTGCACTAATTATATATATATATATATATATATACACACAGTAGTGCAGAATAAATGAGTTCTTCAGTATTAGGTGATACCTTTTTTATTTGGACTAACAATTTATGTCATAGGACAAGCTTTCGAGAGTTCTATCTTCTTCAGGTTAAGTATATAAAATCAAAACAGAATTAGGTGAGCTGAAACCCACCCCTATAACGGAATGTATCAGTGACACTATATGCTTCGATATCTTTATGGAATATGCTGCTGGGGGAAATAATTGGGCCATACATTTATGGAAAACACATAAAAAAAGACCCTGCGCTCCTCCCAAATTAACTTGCAATTTATTAGTGAAATTCTACATTTTTGTTGCATCCGTTAATCAAAAAACGATTCCGAGCTTGCTAACCCCGGTCAGGTCCCCGGAGCTGAAATTAACACTGTTCCGAAGACCCTCAGCTTCCCACCTAGGGTAAAAAAAAAAAAACACCAAAAAGAAACCCAGGCAGGAATGCCGCGTGGGAAAGCAAAGTGACACAGTCACAATGACACAATCCGCACCTGTTTTTTCGAGCAATGGTCCAGTTTGCGACACTTGACACACATCCCCCTTAATAGCGAGGCTCAGAATGGTTCCCCTATGTCAAAATCCCATACAGATAGGATTACACCCTTAAAGGAACCCTTCTATTTCAGAGCAGTGGCTAAGACCCCACACATTGCTTCCTATAGGGCCTGCCCCTACGGGACTTGGATTTGCAAATCATCCTCATCTGGGTCACTTCCTATTTCCCCGGCATCGTCGTTTCCGAATCGTGAACTGCGCAGCTTCCCGAACAGAGGAGGATTCTGCTGTCGTCGCAGCCTGCAAGAAAGTGTTAGGAGTTAGGAAGCACAAGCTATCTATCTCTCTGCCCCAGTGCGGTTTACAGAGACACACTTCCCAGAATCCTCCCCGCCTAAGTGCATGCTGAACGGGGGAGTGAGTCACTGATGGGGAAAGCGGTATTAATTGCACAGACTTAATGGATATTTGATGTGCGCTCAGAAATAATAAAGATAATTACGAGGCGACGCGTCATCTGTAAATCCAGGAAAGAGACACGGGGGTGGGGAGATAATTGGGAAGAACGGAGAAGCAACGTTACAAATGGTAAGCAATTAAAAAAACAGTAATACAACATATAGAAAAATATTATTCATATGGTTAGAAAATATTAATATTTTAATTATTCATATTCTGATTTTTTTTAATTTTTATACAATGCCTTTGCACAAATTCAGAGGATGGAAAAAAGCAGAGACATTTTATCCGGCACATTGATGAAAGCATAAAACGTGTAATCCTAGGAGGAAGAAGCCCGACATGTAGCTCTTACAAATGAAATGATATAAAGAGCAGAACACAGACACAGTGAGTAACTGTACAGTAAGTGCTTCAGTGAAAAGGCATAAAATGTGTTTGGTTAGTGGGTTCTCTCTGGGCACTATACATCAAACTGACACTTAACATTATGCAGTGTGTCATTAACTATTATTCTGATATATTTATGTCGTTGTTTTTAATGTCCCTTTGTACTGCACAGCAGAATATGTTAACATGCCATTATTAATCTGCACGGTGGCAATGAGTCCAGCAACATAATGTAAATAATATGAGCTAATACGATGCATTATAATATAATCCACAATAATAATATACAATGTTGATCGCGTGACGTCCCCCCGTCAGCACATCTAATAAAGCACTATTAACCAACTGAATCAAGTGATACATACATGTGATAGAATAGAATTGTACTGCGCATAAACTCACACGTTTAGTGACCGACAGTAATGGAATATAATACCCTTTAATACATTATGGGGGCCTCTGGCCGTGAACAGGTTAGAAACTGGAAAAGGGCCACACCAATAACAGAATAAGGGGGGGGGGGATATGAAATGTCCAAGTACATCAGCAGTATTAACAGCGCGGCGGTTACAGACGCCCCGCGCCCTTCTCCAAAGCATTTCAATTAAATGCTGGGGGAGGCGTGAGGCCTCTGTAACGTCCCTTACCTGCCGCCAGACGGGTCTCGGCGACACATCGCCATGGCAACATGCGTCATTTGACACCGGATTGTAAGCGAAGTGGGGGGGCACGAACGCTGGGGCTCCCAGGCAGGGGGGTGCACCCCAAAAACTTTGCGCACCCCTGGTCTAAGAGACCATGGTTTCAATCATATTGATTCCCTCAGGGCTTTGTCCCTAAGGATACATAGTGTAAAGGTCTGATGTTCAATAATAAAGAAAACTAAGGCTGCGCCCATAGTGGTTGCGACGGCGCTAACGACGTCGCTTGCACCAAACGCGAACCAATGGAGGGCAATGCGCATGTGCATACTGCACGCCGAGACAAACTCGTTTGTCTTTGCCGCGCACGACGGCCGGGTCACGTGAGCGGTTCGCCCAATGAGGGCGAACCAGCTCCGTGACGTCACGGCCGCGCCCCCTGACACGCCTCTTCCTGCAGGACAGAAACCTCTCCTGCTAAAGGCGAGCGGGACGCCGCGCGAACACTCGCGTGCACGCTTACACTATGTACGCGGCCTAAGAGAGGGAAGTCAAAGCAGTGTCACAGTCAGGTGCGTCCTCTCTATTGTCACAGCCATGCCTTTAAACAGACTCTGCCCTCTCTATAACATGGGCCTTGCTTCCATTCCATGGAACCGCCATTATTACCTTGACTGTAAGTGCTCAAGTTGGACCTGAAGGTTTTCATTCAGCTCTGTCTGCTCATCCAGTGACCGCTGCAACTTCCGGGTCTGGTTCTGTGCCTCGTCCAACTGGAAAACACACACAGGGGTCTGACAGACAGAAGATACCAACCTAAAGCCCTATGTAGCAGCACAGTTCTAAACCTGGACATGAAACTGAACCTAGAACTGCTGTACAGAGGAAAGTAGAATCAGAAAACTCGAAGAAAGAACAAGAGCCCGTGACACCAGGACTATGATCCCAAAGCTGGAGCTTCAAACTAGAACCCTTTGCATCATCAGAACATCCAGACTACGTGCCAAAACAAGAATACCAAACCAGAAATATTGAGAACCAGAAAGAACATCTAGAACATGCTGCATTACGGAAACCTAAATCAAGAACACTAATGTGTCAGAACAAGAACCCAATGTGATGTATCTCAAGATTCCAAAGGTAGAACCTTAAACTAGAACCCTGGGCTTCATCAGAAAATCAGCCCAGAATCCTTAGCAGAACTAGATGCTGATTCAGGAATGAAACACAAGGCAAGTGGTCGAACAGAGCCAAAACCCAGAAACATGCTTCACAAGAAAACAACCTTGAATGTGTATTGGGAAAGCCTAAAAATTAGAGCACCAACTAAGAATACTACCCCAGAACCTCTTGTATCAGCAGCATTTAAATGACAGAAAACCCCATATTTACCAAAGCACAAGGGCCCATCTATCTTCTACTATACAACACCTTTCGGTGCTGCAAAACGCCATACACCTGATTTAAGTCTATAATAATAACAATAAGTTCTTGTTTAGAGCTACTAGTTTTACGTAGCGCTTTGTAGAGACATTTTGCAGGCACAGGTCCCTGACCCGTGGAGCTTACAATCTATGTTTTTGGTGCTTGAGACACAGGGAGATAAGGTGACTTGCCCAAGGTCACAAGGAGCCGACACCGGGAATTGAACCAGGCTCCCCTGCTTCACACTCCGTGCCAGTCAGTGTATTTACTCACTGAGCCACTCCTTCCAATGGGCTGTAAGGGGTCTTCCGGGGGCAGAAGATGTGTTATGGCAGAATACTGCTCGGTAATATGGGCAAAAACCTGATGCAAACCAACATCATGTTTGATACATATTGTGCTACACTAGCTCTGTATCAGACCCTTCCAGAGGGGCTAGGAGCGGGTGGCTCTGGCAGCGGAGGGGATAGCAAATAGTCTCCTCTTCCCTCTCCCGTACTCGTTACCTCATCCTCCGCCTGGGCCAGCTCTTTCTTCAGCTCCTCCACCCGCAGCCGGAGCTTCTTCACCTCGCTCTCCAGCTGCTCCATGCGCCGGTTGGCGTGCGTTAGCTCCCCGCTCCTCTCGTGGTGCTGCTTCTTCAGCTTGGTGTGATTGTGACGTAGGTCAGACAGCTCCTGTGGTCACAAAGCGGCGCGATTACATCCTCCAGGGGAAGCAACGTACATTTTACTGAAAGGGCCCATATTCACTAAGCACCTCTACCTTATGTATGTATGCATGCCTTTATTTATATAGCGCCATTAGTGTACACAGCGCTTCACAGCAGTAATACACGTGATAATCATATACATAACAAATAATACAAATAACAGGTCATGGGAATAAGTGCTTTAGACATAAAAGTAACATTTCGGAAGAGGAGTCCCTGCTCCGAAGAGCTTACAATCTAATTGGTATGTAGGAGGAACGCACAGAGACAGTAGGAGGGTGTTCTGGTAAGTGCGTCTGCAGGGGGCCAAGCTTTATGTATCAGGTGTATATTATTAGCCACGGAGCTACTCATATGCTTCTTTAAGCAAGTGTGTCTTAAGGTGGGTCTTAAAGGTGGAGAGAGAGGGTGCTAGTCGGGTATCGAGGGGAAGGGCATTCCAGAGGTGTGGGGCAGTCAGTGAGAAAGGTTTAAGGTGAGAGCGGGCTTTAGATACAAAGGGGGTAGAGAGAAGACATCCTTGAGCAGAACGCAAGAGTCGGGATGGTGCATAGCGAGAAATTAGGGCTGAGATGTCTTATTTAATATGATATTAACCTTGGTTACTGCATGGTAGTAGAAACTATTGAAATAACACAGTATTAATCCCTGTCTAATGAGGTCTGGTTACGGCTATTATATTTAGCTCAATGAATCAGATGGTAACTCGGTAAAAGTGGTTGCTCCTGTTTTAGGTAACGTCACATTATTATTTACTGATTTAAAGCCGCAATCACTCCCAAAGAAGACTATACAAGTTTACCTCACATCATGTTAATATCTTGCCCCATGAGCATATCTTCCTCTTTAAAAAAATAAACAAAAAATGTGTTAAAAAGCATGATTTTCTTAATATGTAGCTGCTGAGGTTACCATGGCAGGGCTCTAGGGAGAGCTTCATTTTAACCTCCCAAAAACTTCAATGCAACACCAGATCAAGAAATAGTTATCCCACGGCACACTACAATATATATAAGGCAAATACAATCATCTCTACATCACTGCGTGTCAATGACCAGTGGTTGACAAATCACCAAAAAATCTACTCGCCACACAAAAAAATCTACTCGCCACCTAGTACCAAACGTGTGCTGCTTGGGCCAATATTTACTCGCCCGGGGGTTAAATCCACTCGCCCGGGGCGAGCAAATGTATAGGTTTGTCGAACACTGTCAATGACTACTATCCTAAAGCTGTAGAGTTTATGCTAAAAATGCAAGAACTTTAATTTTTTTGTTTTTGTTTAAATAAAACACATGCAAACCACCGTCTCCCAGAAGTGCATTTTCGGACCCAAAAAAACAGAATGAAATTCGACGCGTTAAAACATCCGCGTTTTTTTGCCGTTTTCATTAGGAATCACCTATGCAGAACAAACGCCGCCTCTCTCCCATTTCCAATCTCTCCTGCGAGATTCCTGGGCGAACGTTTCCCAACTGTAACCCTGTCACTGCCAGGGAGGCGGACAGCAAGGCGTCGCAGGGCCTCTCTGCCAGCGAAAGGTTAATGAACGGCATGTGAATATTTCATATTTCTGGGATTGCCTGCATTTGGCAAAAATCGCACGCGTGGAACACACGGGAAAACCGGTTCATGAATACGGCGAGACACCACAATGCCTTTTCCGTAGTGTAATAAATAGGCCCCATGTGACTAATCATTTCAAAGCAGGGCACAGCACGGCAAAAACGCAGTAATTACAATATTAGTCTTTGTACACAATAATAATTGCAATTACCGTGGCTGTGAGTATGATGCATGTGGGTAATTGCTGCGTTTTGCCTGGGGCTGGTCGGCTCTGGAATTATTACTCATCGGAGGTTATTCATTCAAGTTTCCGTGTTCCCTGTTGGTCATTTCGTGAATAACCTCCACGGACTTCAATGGAGACTCGCTAAACAGCCCCGAAAAATCACTTCCATTTTTAGCGTAATACTTTTTAGGAAGCAAACCCAGCATAAAAATAATAAGAATGTTTAACAATTCTACAGAAGTCACCCAGACCTATTATTTATGCCCATGAGGTGTCTTTAAAGTATAAATCTAGCATGCCTCGTTAAGGCCCAAACTTAGGCCTCAACTTATGCGAGAAGACACCTTACGGCTTATTCACTTGAATAGGCTGCAAACCATCTGCCAGCACTAGAAGGGGTCTTCTGGAATAGCTCTGCTTAGCAAATATCAGAATTTATGTTTAAAATCACATTTTTTATAACGGTCACTTTATTCTATACATGATTTCAGCGTACCTTTTAAAGCAGCTGTCCAAGGTGCCCTTTAATAAAAAAAATACTTTCCCTTTAATATGTGCAGCAATACAATACGCACAATGACAAGTAATTAGCTAAGTTGCCGGTCGATCGGGGGAGACTCGGGCCGGGGGTTCACTAAATGGCTGTCAGTGCAGCAGAAGAGGACCAAAGATGCAAAGTTCTGTGGGGAAGATGATGTGACCCGGCAGTCACTAGATACAATTGGTGCACTGCTAGAGAGGGCAGGGCTCAAAAAGGGGTGTGCCAGGGCCTGTTTCAGAAGAGGAAGGGGGTGTGACTTTGTAAATGGGTGCTATAGAAACAAAAAAATGCTTGTTACATTACAATACATAAAAAATGTAATTCAGAGTTGTTGTTTTTTTTATATGCTACAAGTATTTTCTCATAGTACAGAACGGATTTATTAAAAAAAACAAAAAAGTAGGATAATTCTTGGTCTGCAGCTTTAGATTTAGACGACAGATATTGACAGTATATTGATCCAGAGGAAAAACCCTAGTGAAACATTATTTGTTGATGTCTCACAAGGGGAAAAAAGTTAATTCAACGGCAATCAGATTTCTCCCTGGTTGAACATCCTTCCCATGTTTACTTATTTGGTGTATCCCTGTATACCTTTCCTTTCTAAAAACATGCCCCACCTTTTTTAGTGTGTGACATGGAGTCCCATCATACTGTATAACACAACATGTCCCATTATAACGCAGGATATCACAGAGTTTCCATAGGATGCAATGGCAGCAATAATGCAGAACACTATAACATATCCCTCCAGAGAAGAAAATGAAGCCACGAAGCCTGATACATCTGCACGTCGCCGGGACTGGATACATAGCATCAGGGCTCCATATCCTAAGGGCATGAATGGGAGGCGTGGTCTGTAGTGGTTGGAATAGCATTACATGAATGAATGGTTTATGGGCCAGATGAATTTATGGTTTAATGGCTATATTGTTAATGTAGACTTTACTGCTTCCCTTGAACCTCTATTTTTAGGAGTTATGTTTTGCTTGGTGCAGGAAATACAGTAGCTCTGTCTATTGATTTAGGACCTGTGCAGGTATAATTCTCTGTGTGGCCCATCACAAGATAGAGAACCCAGGGAAGTTCTGGCAGAATGCAAAATAGGCTCTGATTATTTAATATACATGTTTTTTTTTTTTGTTTTTTTAAACAACATATTTTTTTAAGCATTAAACATTTAGTCATAGAGGCATTTAACCGTCATTAAAAATTACGAGCAGATTTCTCTGGAGTGCTTCATCATAAAAATAAACTGCATAATGGATATAAGATAAGGATTGGTTTATAAGGCTATCAAATGCATATAACAAAACAAGAAAGAGACTGTAACACGGACGTATATTAGATATATCATTTAAAATCCTTTAACTGTGCAATCGACTCTACTCAGAAATGTTCGTACAGTATTTCCATTGAAAGGGCATCCACTGGACATCCATGCAATCCCCTATTAAACTTAATTTGACCTTTCAAAGGCCCTCTGCTGCTTCTGAAAATTCCCACTGCTGCTTGGGATAGAGCGACATGGCGGCTAAACCTTTACTTCCGGTCTGATGAGGTCACTGACCTCAATTGGTAGGAAGAGCGAAACAAGGAGGGAATTCTGGGAAAGAAAACAGCAAGCACAGTGGCAATTCTTAAAAACGTCAATAGATTTTCCTCCTAAAACATGAGGTCCGTGTTTACTAAGCGGTTCCTTGTCATAAGACGCCTTCAAGTGAATGGATCGCTAACTGTTTCCGTGTCATCAGAAGGGGTCATTTTGGCATAGCCCCACTTAATACGTGTGACAAGAAAGGTAGTATTTGCAATTGACCATTCAACTACGCACGCTAGCATTGAGTTTCTTGGTGAGAAGCGTCTTAGAAAAAATTTGAAATAAATAAAGCAAATTAAAATATCCCTTGTGAGCACATTCACATGTCTTAGACAAGTCTGCAACCCTGCCCTTCAGCATTATCGCCTAACATACAGTGCTTCCACTGCTGCAAGGGAGTCTGGGAAATAACATGCAAATGAGAACACAGTTTTGCTGCAATTCCATTTTGACATGGACCCCTGTAAGCTTATGTCTGCTACGTTACACAGCTTTTCAGCACAGCCCGGGTTACAGAAGTGCAAAGCCAGTAAACCTACTCACAGACAGCTATTTGGCCCTTTTTGGTCTCATCAGTGTGAGCCTGGTTAACTTGGCTTTGCAATTTGAAGCTGGGATATGTTTCAACCCCACCTTAAAGAAGTTATGGGGGGTAAAAAAAAAAGTACCAAAAACCTTTCACCGTACAGCGTACAGCAAATGAATGAGTTGTGAGCTCATTCGTATGTCTGAGACAGGCCTGCACCCCTGCCTTCCCCCATCATCTCCTAACATACAGTGCTTCCACTGCAGCAGGGCATTCTGGGAAATGACATACAAATCAAATAAATACATTTCCCTTTTATATGTTGTGTTTAGCTCAGTGAGGATTTGGGGTGGAACTACATTTTTAAGGACTAGATGACCTATGGTGGAGAACAGTAGGTTTGATCCCTGGGTCCCTGCAGAAGACAGGAATGGCATCACCAAATAAATGGCTTTAAGGCTTATATGAATTATGGCCGTGTTGTTAATGTACATTTTCTGGTTTCTCTTCCCTCTATTTTTAGGAGCTACATTTTCCTGGGTTGGGGCATTGTGTTGGGATCCATTCTCCGCGCGCTCCGTTTATGTATTTATCGATCATGATCGGATTCCACTTGTTTCCTTTCACCCTTTGTTCTCTGTGGGCCTGCGAGACTGTGAGAGGATTAACTTTTTATACCTTACTAGCTGAGAGACCCGGCGTTGCCCGGGATGTAAATGCGTAATAGGTAGTATTATTTATAAATCGTGGAACAATAGGTGACTGTTTGTTGTAAAGGTTGGATAATAATATTGAAAAGAAAGATGGAAGAAAATGTAATACGATGTTGTATAAAAATGGTTTATTGTAACCACACCACAGTACAATGTATATTTTGGTGCCATAAGTGATGTAAAAATCTGAGTCGTGTGTCCTGCTAGGGTGTGAGGCGGCGGGTGGCGCGTGGGTTGTGAGTGCTGTGTGCGAGTGGGGGTCCTGCTAGGGTGTGAGGCGGCGGGTGGTGCGTGGGTTGTGAGTGCTGTCTGTGAGTGGGGGTCCTGCTAGGGTGTGAGGCGGCGGGTGGCGCGTGGGTTGTGAGTGCTGTCTGTGAGTGGGGGTCCTGCAAGGGTGTGAGGCGGCGGCGGCTGGCGCGAGGGTTGTGAGTGCTGTCTGTGAGTGGGGGGTCCTGCTAGGGTGTGAGGCGGTGGGTCAGTGATGTCGGTGCGTAGGGGCGGGAGGCAGCAGGTGTGTGTGGCGGCAGGTATGTGTCGAGTGTGGCGGGTGTCTGTTGAGTGCGTGCAGCGGCTGTGAGGCGGTGGGTGAAAGGCAGAGGCGGCCGGAGTAAGGGCGGGTGAAAGGCAGAGGCGGGGTGGGGAGGCGGTAAGGCGGGCATGAAGGCGAAGGGCGGCGGGAAGGGGAGGAGGGGGGCAAGGGGTGGAGGAGGGGGGCAAGGGGTGGAGGAGGGGGGCAAGGGGTGGAGGAGGGGGGCAAGGGGTGGAGGAGGGGGGCAAGGGGTGGAGGAGGGGGGGAAGGGTTAGAGGAGGGGGGGAAGGGTTAGAGGAGGGGGGGAAGGGTTAGAGGAGGGGGGGAAGGGTTAGAGGAGGGGGGGAAGGGTTAGAGGAGGGGGGGGAAGGGTTAGAGGAGGGGGGGAAGGGTTAGAGGAGGGGGGAAGGGTTAGAGGAGGGGGGGAAGGGTTAGAGGAGGGGGGGAAGGGTTAGAGGAGGGGGGGAAGGGTTAGAGGAGGGGGGGGAAGGGTTAGAGGAGGGGGGGGGAAGGGTTAGAGGAGGGGGGGGAAGGGTTAGAGGAGGGGGGGGAAGGGTTAGAGGAGGGGGGGAAGGGTTAGAGGAGGGGGGGGAAGGGTTAGAGGAGGGGGGGAAGGGTTAGAGGAGGGGGGGGAAGGGTTAGAGGAGGGGGGGGAAGGGTTAGAGGAGGGGGTGGAAGTGTGGGAGGGGGTGGGAGGGGAAAGGGGAAAAAGAGGTGGAGGGGGGGGAAGAGGAGCGGAGGGGGGGGTGGAAAGGGGAGCGGAGGGGGGGGTGGAGAGGGGAGCGGAGGGGGGGTGGAAAGGGGAGCGGAGGGGGGGTGGAAAGGGGAGCGGAGGGGGGGGGAAGGGGAGCGGAGGGGGGGAAGGGGAGCGGGGGGGGGAAGGGGAGCGGAGGGGGGGAAGGGGAGCGGGGGGGGGAAGGGGAGCGGGGGGGGAAGGGGAGCGGGGGGGAGGGGAGAAGTGGTGGGAAGGGGGAGGAGGGGGGAGGTGGTGGAAAGGGGGAGAAGGGGGGAGGTGGTGGGAAGGGGGAGAAGGGGGGAGGTGGTGGGAAGGAGGAGGAGGGGGAAGGTGGTGGAAAGGGAGAGAAGGGGGGAGGTGGTGGGAAGGGGAAGGTGGTGGGAAGGGGGAGGAGGGGGGAGGTGATGGGAAGGGGGGGAGGGTGGAGGTGGTGGGAAGGGGGGTAGGTGGTGGGAAGGGGGGGAGGTGGTGGAAAGGGGGGGGGAGGTGGTGGGAAGGGGGGGGGGAGGTGGTGGGAAGGGGGGGAGGTGGGAAGGGGGAGGCGGAGGGAAGGCGGGGGGTGGGAGGCGGTGGGAAGGCGGGGGGTGGGAGGAGGTGGGAAGGCGGGGGGTGGGAGGCGGTGTGATGGCGGGGGGTGGGAGGCGGTGGGAAGGGGGGTGGGAGGCGGTGGGAAGGGGGGGAGGTGGTGGGAAGGGGGGGGGAGGTGGTGGGAAGGGGGGGGGAGGCGGTGGGAAGGGGGGGGGAGGCGGTGGGAAGGGGGGGTGGGAAGGGGGGGTGGGAGGCGGTGTGAAGGGGGGGAGGCGGTGGGAAGGGGTGGGGGGAGGCGGTGGGAAGGGGTGGGGGGGGGGGGGTGGAAGGGAGGGGGTGGAGGGGAGGTGAAGGGGGGGGGGTGGAGGGGAGGTGGTGAAGGGGGGGGTGGAGGGGAGGTGAAGGGGGGGTGGAGGGGGGGAGGTGAAGGGGGGTGGAAGGGAGAAGTGGAGTGAGGGGAGGTGAAAGGGGGTGAGGGGAGGTGATGGGGGGTGAGGTGTGGGTGAGGGGAGGTGAAGGCCGCTCATTCACCCGTCCGGCAGGTCCCACGTGGATCTGAGGCGGGAGGCAGCGTGTTGTGGCCGCTCTCCCGCTGTGTCCCGGGCGCTCGCTCGCTCCCCCGCTGACTGTAGCGGCGCCGGGGGGGGGGTATCGGGGAGACACTGACACTGGAGGGGAGGGGGGGTGGAGGGGAGGTGAAGGCCGCTCACTCACCCATCCGGCAGGTCCCACGTGGATCTGAGGCGGGAGGCAGCGTGTTGTGGCCGCTCCCCCGCTGTGTCCCGGGCGCCACCATCTTGGGCACTCGGCGCCGCGAGGCAGCCTGCCTGGCCACTGGCTGTTCCCCCGCCGGGGAGGGGGGGGGCATGTATATGTGTGGGGGGGGAGAGTGGGGGGTCTCGCACGGCCGCTGACACTGGGTGGGGGGGGGGGGGGCGCTGAAGGGCTAATAATAGTGCTGCTAACACTGTGAGCCCCGTGTGTGTGTGTGTGTGTGTGTGTCCGTGTGTGTGTCCCTGTGTGTGTGTGTCCCTGTGTGTGTGTGTCCCTGTGTGTGTGTGTGTCCCTGTGTGTGTGTGTGTCCCTGTGTGTGTGTGTCCCTGTGTGTGTGTGTGTCCCTGTGTGTCCTTTGGCCCGTCACTCCGCCTCAGGCCAATGAGAGGTGTGCGGGGGCGGGCCAAGGGACCAATGAGATTTCCCCTAGGGACACCGGACATCCAGGCAGGCAGCAGGCATGCATGCAGGCAGGCAAACATACAGTGCTTTCACTAATATAGTATAAGATTTAGTGTGAAGAAAATTCCTTATTATTGCCTTCTGGTTTTATTTCTGGAGCAGCACAACGCGTTGCGCCTGCGGCCTGCTGTTTACTCTGTATCACTGAGTTAGAGGCCAGCGCTGGGACATTACAGAAGCAGAGAGCAGACAGATCAATAACACATTTAGATACACTAATGTCTCAGACTTTCTGTGACACAAATGTCTTTTGGCGTTTAAATCTCTCTATCCTGCCAGAAGGGAACAGTATGGGGATAGAAAGTGCAGAATAGGAGTCTAATGGTCCAAACCGGCTGTCAGTATCTATGTTTCTATGAAAACGCTGCATTGTTCTGCTGAAGGATTCTTGGCTGATGATTTTATACAAGGTTTTACTATGGAACAGATGGTTTATGAAGCAACTTTCTCAGTTTCAGAGAAATTGATCCTAACAATGTTTATGTTCTATGATCTATGACCGAGGTGGACAAACCGGTCGCCAATCGCCACAAGTGGAGAATTGGCCATGAAAGTGTGGCGAATTTGAGTTTGCCAGCTCCCATAGTAAAATAAACTTTTTCCTGACAGCGTGTGCTGGTTTCCGCTTTCTGAACGAGTCAACAAAGTGAACCAGCAGCAGGTGATAGTGCTGAGGTGAGTGACGCAGCAGCAGGTGATAGTGCTGAGGTGAGTGACGCAGCAGCAGGTGATAGTGCTGAGGTGAGTGACGCAGCAGCAGGTGATAGTGCTGAGGTGAGGGAAGCAGATGAACAGTGTGTGTTTTAAATGTTCGATTGAGCAACCTAATGTCTCAATTTTTACATGGAGGGGCGATTTTCACTTCTCATTCGCCACACCTGTGGCTACATTGAAAAATAGGTTTCCCACTTCCGATCTATGAGTACTTTCTATTGCGTTTCTAACTTACCATGTGGTGACGGAGTCTATGATTGGATCATGCAAGCATCTGCTTATGGTTAGGACCCAACTATCTGATCTGTGCCTTCTTAAAGAGCAAATGGTCTACAACTTCTATCAATGTCTATATTCTATTAATACACTGCATTGTTTCCATGACTGTTCTTGTAGGGGCCAAGTCAATGGCTGGCTGACCCAAGTGTCCGCTTATTGTTAGAGTTAGGACACAACCATCTCACCTTGTTCTTCTCAAAGAGTTCGGCCTGGATTGACCTCAGGTCGGTATCAAGGGCACTGGCCGTCTGCCGCCTCTTGCGGGTCAGAATCTCCTCCAGGTCCTGAATCTGAAGCCGCAGCTTCTTGTTCTCGCGTTCCAGACTCAGCTTCTCTGTCTCCAGTCGTTCTCGGCGGCCCCACTCCTCCGCATTCTCGGCCTGAAGACCCTCCATCTATACATCATTATTAAGCATAATGTTAAAGGAATATTATTGGCCCCCCAGCCAAGGTGGCCAGAACCAAGCCATCCAAGAAGATCACAAATCATTTCACAAACACTAATCTTGAATCCTCTAATGGATCCTCTGGTCAGGACTTTCTGAACTTGTAAGTCTATGAATACAAAGGAATAATGGATCCTCTGATATACAAGTATTGTAGATGTAATTTATTATTTAGTAATTACGCACAGGAGATACAAGACCTCACCCTTTCCCCACGGTACCTCTGCTCGGAGCTCTGCCAGCTTCTTGTCCATACTGGACCGGACTCCAAGCTCATCCTGCAGATCCTCAGAAATCCGACCCAACTCGTCCTGGTGTCGCTCCCTCAGGAGGGTGAGCTAAAAAGTGAGGGAGTTACATACGGCTCAACCAACAGAGCATGCGATACCTACCATACCCTCTACCCGCCATTCCCTTCCTGCTCATCCCATGATGCTCCCCCTACCTGTTCGTCCCATAGCATTCCACACGCCATCTTATCCCATGATGCGGCACTGGCTATTCATCCCATGACACAATCTCCTGTACTTGCTTACACCTGAACACCCTGCCAGCCTGCTCATCCTATGATACTCCCCCTATAAACTTATCCCAGGAGTTCCCCCCCCCCCCCCCCCCCCGCTCGCGCCCACCTCCTTACCTTGTCTCCCGGCGTCAAATGACGCTGCGGGGGTCACGTGATGTCACATTGCCATGGCGACGTGTCGCTGAAGACAAGGTAAGGGAAGTTACAGAGGCCTCGCGCGATCCCTCGGCGAAGCGCGCGGGGCCTCTGTAACCACCGCGCCCCCCCCTGGAAAATCACCCCCCAGTTTGCGCACCCCTTACTTATCCCATGAAAGTCTGTCCCCCAGGCCTACTCTTCCCATTACACCCCTCCTGTCTGCTCATCCCATGCCACTTGTACCTACTCACCCCTTCAGCAGTCTCTTTACTTACCTCTCTCCTAGTCTCCCTGTTTCCTCACTCACCTGTTTAACCACTTCCTGTCTGGCCTTGTTTAGCTCCTCACACTTCATCTTCCACTGGCTGAGCTCACCCTCCATCTTCTCAATGGCTTTGCTGAGCAGCATCTTATCCCTGAAGCAGTGAAAAGAACATGTGGGAACATGGATTAAGGAACCAAGGAGCTATCCCCAGCTCCGTCACAGGGTCCTGCAATGCAATGCCGGCACCTCCCAGGAAGGGATCCGAGCAGCAGCACTTTGTGGGATTGTCACAAGCAAACACTTGTTTCAAAGGCAGCTTTGCAAAATCCTGCTTGTTCCCCATTTCTCTACTTTATGCAGGCACAGGAGAGGATGTGGGAGGTTAAAGGTGCAGTCCTGCCAAGCTGGCCAAAAAAAATAAAAACAACCTTTTATAAACATTCTAAACAATCTAATTTGCCTCCTTAAACTAATGTAAGCATGCTAAAAGCAAACATTTGTTTTTTTATGTGTCCCTGTGTTTTATGTCTCGCTCAGTGGAGGGGATGGGGGAGGTGTATTTCAATGAAATGTTTTCTTCATCCTTATCCCATGCTGTCCTTATCAGACAGCCACTAAAGGGAAGGGGAGGAGAAGAATGGGGGAGGGGGGGGTTTGCCTGTGCAACCTCTTGTTGAACACACAGTAACATCACACATAAAGGGAGCACGCAGAAGAAATCAGACCCCCTAACAAGTCTTAGCTTCCCATGTTTGCAAAGAACTTAAGGTGTTAAAAGGCATAAGCCACCCAGATGCACTGCCCTAAACATATCACTGCCATTTGTACACTTTGGTCCTAGGAAAGTTTGTCCTTTTAAATAGAACGAGGAAAGACGCATTATGGAGCCTATTAACTATTTACAGGTCTCCAACAATTGAGGGGACTCAAAAAGTGTTCCTCACTTGTGATCTTATTATTACATCTGGTATTCCGCTGTTGAATTTATTTAATCATATTTATTAGTCCTTCATGCTTGTGATTGCCTTTTTTTCTGAACATAATTCCCATCACAGAATGAGCGGAATTACCTGCTTAGAGCCCTCAGCAGCTTTGTTAACAAAGATTGGACACTCTAGAACAGAGGTTCTCGATCCTCTGCTATGGCCACCCCAGCCAGACCATATTATAGGAATAAGCAATGGATTACCAAGCGCTCAAGTTGGCCCTTATCTTACATGTAAATGTTTGTTTAGGTGGTCATCTTTAAACCATACCCTGTCTGCAGAGCCCCCAGGAGTGGGTCAAGAAACATTGCTCAAAGACTAGATTTACCAAGCGGTTCTCTGCCAATAGACACCATCCAGCTTAGCAAATATGGGCCTATATCACTGGTGCTCTCCCCTGCAGGCGCTGACCTAAACACAATGGTTTTTAAGATGTGATAATGCAGGATCTTGTGTTAAACTCTAAGCATACATTGCTGCAATGCACTTACTAAAAAGAAAATTACATGTATCCACAGAGTAGGTCTAATAAACGTTCCTGCCATGTTCTCACATGCCCAGACAAGGGTAATATTGGTTATACAGATACCCTTTGTGCCTTTCATTATTAGAGAATGACTGTATAGCATTGACAAGTATACACAAATTCATGTTAGCCCCACAGACTCAAAAAAGCATCATAGTCTGTAGTGCCTTCATTTGCCTATTGCAGAACAAATAGTAAACAAATAATCAAAAGCACAAAAAAAAAAAAGAAAATAAATAAAATGTTACATCATTTGCATAATATAGTACACACACAAACACATCCAACTATCTATATCAGTGTTTCCCAACGCCAGTCCTCAGGGAACCCCAACAGGTCAGGTCTTAAGGATATCCCCGCTCCAGCACAGGTGGGTCAATCAGCAGCTCAGTCATTTTAACTGCGCCACCTGTGCTGGAGCAGGGATATCCTTAAGACCTGACCTATTGGGGTTCCCGGAGGACTGCAGTTGGGAAACACTGATCTATGTATAAATATATATATCACTGAATATGCTGAGTGAGCTCGCCATAAAATGTGTGTTTTTGCCTGGTAGATACTTACTCCCTCTCCTTCAGCAGCACCTTTTGGCTCTCATCCAGCCTCAGTTTGAGCGCTGTAACTCTTGTTGCATCCTCCTCACTGGGGCTTACATCCTCCCAGTGACGGGGCCGGGGGCTGCGGGCGGGTCCCCCGTCCTGCAGCTCCCACACCTCAGGCCGCAGATTAGTCTCCAGGTCGGGTTCCTAGGACAATAAGGGGGTGATGGGGGCGCCATTTCTTACTACTGTTTTATGTCAGTGACCAATAAAGTCAACATTGCCCATTTAGTGTATTGCATTCCTCTGTTGTCACTTTTTTTTTACTCACCACAACTTGTTTGTGTACCAGCTCCACAATACAAGGCCAGTGACCAGTGACCAATTACACCCTGCTGAGACCCAAAGAGGGAACCGGCGGTTTGTGAATAGGTTTGCTGGCCATGCACTTTTATAACCCAAGCTTTGTTGTAAAAGCTGTGTAAAATAGCAGGAATAAGCTTAAAGGGCCCATGTTAAAGTGGATACGAAGCAATAACTAGTGACCTATAAGTGCTAATTTGCATGTTGTTACCCAGAATTCCTGGCTGCAGTTGAAGCACTGTATGCTGTGTGAACATGCGGTAAGGCAGGTTCGGGACCTTTTGAGACGTGTAAATAAGCTCAGAAGTGTTCTAAGCTGTACTTTGTACGGTGGAGGTTTTTTGTCCCTTTTATACTCACAATCACTTATTTGTATTCCTCTTTTATACAATTTCACAATTGTGTATGTTAACCATTTCGCTCATCCACCCCGTCCTGCTATTATACAATGTAATCCGTGCACCATGTCGGTCAACAAAGCCGTTTTAAGATGTGCTTGGTTTATCCTTCACTACATCTATCTTTCCAGCACGATGATCAACCACATCCATCTACTATACTATGAACCTCAAAACATCATTCCATCCATTACTTCCTCTGTGTATCAGGCCAGTGCATTGTACATTCAGCCTTCATTGATCCATCAGTCCATCCATTGCCCATCAGTGGGGCCATCCATTCATCCCTCCAGCAACTTGATTATCTATCAATGACAATATACCGTATCTTATCTACAGTTTATGTGCCCAAAGCATTTGTACTGTCAACCTCCATTGTTCCATTCATCCATAACCCAAGATATTACCTTCAGCCATGAGCTTTTCTGTGTGCCCATTAATCATCCCACCAACAAATCACTCAACTTTACATCCATCTTTTGTTCCCACCATCAGCCTTTACACCATTGCTTCTGACCTTATTCTTAGTTGGTCTTTCGGTTCCCACGTCTCGCACCGGCTCCTCTGTGTCCTGGTCACCGGTCTCTTGTTCTTTTGCATTTCCTTGAAGTCTCTCTAGTTCCCTACGGAGCTGCTCGGTCTCACCGGCTGTTTCCTGCCTCTCTCGTTTCAGAGCGCTAAGCTCCTTGCTCAGGATCTCCAGCCGGCTCCTAAGCTGAACCCCGTCTTCCCTCGCCTTGTTGCGCTCCGCTCGCACTTTACTCCACTTCTCCCTCCAGTTGGCCGTACAGTCTGACCACCAGCGCATGGTCTTCTCCATCTGAGCAGCCCGTGCCCTTGCCTCCTCTAGCTCTCGCAGCCGCAGCTCTTCCCGACTCTCCCAGTCCCCAGATGGCAGAGGGACGGGTGTCGGGGAGATTGGGGATGGTGGTAAACTCTTGGGTGACGGAGTCAGAGAGTCTGGATGATGCATACGCTCAGGTTGAGAGCTTCCCAGGCTGCAGAGAAGCTCTGTGCTTTGAAGCAGCAGAGGGGAGTCTGCTAGCCGGTGGCTTGGGCCACTACTCTGACTCATATTGGGCTACTAGGAAAGGACCTGAGATACGTGAGATACGAAGCAACGTTCTTGCCGATGGGTGTCAGGGAGGTTGTGGGAGGAGGGGTATGACTAGGCTGAGGTTTACTACAAGGTTGGATGACAGATGTCTGAGGGGGACAGGCTCCAGAAACTGGAGACTGTGCACCCCCTCAGACAGTGCCAGGATCCTAGTTACTGATCCCAAACCGCACAAATCAGCCTCTTCCCACCTCTGGCCTGGTCTCACTTCCCCCCAAAATGTCTGTCTACCAACAGGTCCACTTTTCTGCGATATGTGTTCTTCACAGTGATGTATCTCCCCTTGATATCTTCCCTCTGTGGGATGAACCAAACTTGTGAGGAATCGCACAGCCTCTTAATGAGTCCTATAATACAAGAGTACAGAGGTTAAAGCCCCAACTGCACAAAAACAAAATACATTTACTTTAGCAAGTACCTTTATTTTTATTATGTTAGCTTAATCACATAATTCATTATGCAAAAACAAAAAAACAGTGCTTATTTTAAGCGAGCTATTGACATAAAATCTTTTTTTTTCTGTGGGGTCTGTCAAATATGGCCTCCATTGCACATGTTCCAAGGAAAAAGCCTTGTAAAAGTTATGTATGTCTCTCTTGTATGTCATTTTCTCTCTGTCTCTTCTTTTCTGTCTTCTTCCCTTTTCATGTCTGTTTTTACCCCTGTGATTTAACCCTTCCCCTCCCTCTCACCTTTCTCAGCCTGTCTCTCAGGCTGCAACTCCAGCCCCACCCACTGAATGAGGCCCCGCCCCTTCCCCTGCCTCACCTTTCCCAGTCTGTCTCTCAGGCTGCAGCACCAGCCCCACACAGGCCCCGCCCTCTGACCGAGGCCCCGCCCTCTGACCGAGGCCCCGCCCTCTGACCGAGGCCCCGCCCTCTGACCGAGGCCCCGCCCTCTGACCGAGGCCCCGCCCACCTATGGAGGCTCTGCAGAGGATGGGATTTCCCCGCTGTGCTTCCTACTGCATCTCAGGGCCCCGCCCCCTTACACAGGCCCCGCCCACCTGCAGAGGAAGGGTTTTACACAGGCCCCGCCCACCTGCAGAGGAAGGGTTTTCCCCTCTGTGCTTCGCTGCTACATCGCAGGGTCCTGTTTACGTTAGTGTCGGGAGAACAATAATTTACGTACATCTCTAGATTCTAACAGTCCTACTACCAGACCTGGTCAAGGGACAACCAGGCCTGGCCAAGGGGCAAGCAAGCCTGGCCAAAGGGCAACCAGGCCTGGCCAAGGGGCAAGCAGGCTTGGCCAAGGGGCAAGCAGGCCTGGCCAAGGGGCAAGCAGCTGGCCAAGGGGCAAGCAGGCCTGGCCAAGGGGCAAGCAGGCCTGGCCAAGGGACAAGCAGGCCTGGCCTAGGTGCAAGCAGGCCATAAAACATTTCTTTGTGTTTTTTAAAATCAAACTGTACCCACATTAACCCCTGAAGCACCAGATGGATTAAAATACATATGTCATGACATTATCATGACATACACCGTATGTCAATTCCTGTGATGTGTTTCAGACGGCTTTCAATAAAGCACCTTTCCTGTTTTATAAACGTTCCTGCCGCCCATCTTTTTCTGCATACTTTTATCCACGCGCAGCCAGCACCCGCCCAGCACCCTGTAAAGTCCTGAGAGGCTGAGCATTGCCATTGTACATAATTAATCACGTGACTACCTTTAAAGCCGGGTAAGGAGGGTTTCATAATTATGAAGCAACTGTTAACAATGTTATGGCGTCGTAAGCCTGAGTGCTTTCATGTTATTAAAATCCAATGTTAGGCTGCGTCCATACTCCTGCCTCTCATGCTGACCATGCCCGTGGCCTTAGGCCTCGGACATACTACTGGCGACGTCACGCGCGCCTGTACTTGCCGAGATCTGTGTCCTGCAGGGTTGCACGACGGGGGCATGGCGTGGGCGTGCCGGGGGGGAGGCGTGTCCCCGTGACGTCACGTGAGCGGTTCGCCCTCATTGGTTGACCCGCGCACGTGACCCCGGCCCTCGCACGGCAAAGGCAAACCAGTTTTTCTCGCCACGCATACGCTGGACACGCGCATTGGCCTCCATTGGTGTGGATTTGGCGCGAGCGACGTCGGATCCACTATGAACGCGGCCTTAGTCTTCCATGTTATTACATGGATCTTTTTAAGTGATGCTCTGCGGGGTTCACTGACAGGGATGGGGGACACCACAAGTCATTTTTATCAGTGAAAGGGGTCAGAGGTGTTCTGCAGGTCGTTAGCATCAAAGGGTTTAAGTGATGTTCTGCAGGTCTTTAGCATCAAAGGGTTTAAGTGATGTTCTGCAGGCCTCTGGAAGGGGTTGCTCATGAAATCACTTGCAAGTACTGAGTTAAGTCCTGGTCCTCCGTCTTGTATCTGGCAGCTGGGGGATGGGGGGGGGGGGGGGGCGGTGTATTGATTTTAAGCCCCTATTTTCGGGGCTGGTAGGCTCACAAGGGCAGCTCGTTTGTGTGTGTTTTTGTATTTACCTACAGCAACCCCGCACATTACCCCGCCCCCCGTCATGGCCGCGCCCACCCAGCCTATTTTGGCGACGCCCTTCGCGCCAAAACAAACTCCCTTTAGACCGCAGATCGCTGTGAAGTGCCGTGCACGCGCCGCCAGGACGCAATGCGGGCGCACCGGCGTGTGCAGTGGGACCTTAGCCTTACAACGGTGCTGCAGGGCAGGAGGAGGGTGGGTGGACTGGACTGTGAAAGGCTGCTTTCACCCCATTGTTATATGCGATGGCTTATTCTCATAGTGCCTTATCTTGCTCTTATCTTAGCTCTCGTAGGCAGAGATTCACTATGCAGTTACTACGTACTGTCCAATGTACAGCACACTGAACAGGATCTGTATAATAAGAGGGAGTGGAGGGGATGCTCAAGTGGCCTCATCATAGCAGGGAATATATGAAGGGATTCACAACCACCAGGTTTGCCAACTCTTCCTGACCTCGAAGGACTCTTAAAAACGCTTCACCGTTTCCCAGCATCTCCTCTTACACGTACTGTAGCAGGAGAGGGACATAAATAAGCAGGAGAGGCAACGGGAGTGGAACGCTGTTTTGTGAATCTCCCAATATGTTTTTACTTTCATATCTCTGGTGAATCCGTGTCTATCTTTAAATGTGTCAGCCACCCACGGTCTGCACTTCTCCTGTTTTCCACATCAGAATGGCCTGGCAACACTTCCTTTATTGTACTTTGATGCTTTTCTCGAAATGTCTCTCGCAGATGTTTCTGCAGAATGTAAAAAAAAAGTGCCCACGCGTTCCGTGGGGCAGTACAAGAAGGGCGTGAAAATCAATTACCAGGGGCTTAAAACGTTTCATGGACTTTCTTCAGTCACAGAAACAGCGTGAGTGCTAAGTATCAAGCGTCGCTACGTGATTGTCGTAAAAAAGACGTACACAGCAAGAGCAATTTAGTGCATCTCCGTGCGCCAAATGTTTTCACAAAGAGCAAAATGATGCCAGCGGGTGGCGTTAGAGGCGGAGTTTGGATTTTTTCTGTGGCGCACGCATATGGAAATGATATATAATATCAAACGTCAACTATGCGCCTCTTTTGTACGCCAACCTTTTTTGGGGGTCGCAAATGACAAATGCAAGTAGATGCAAAGAATTATTATAGCAGGAATCTGTGTGAACATGATGCATACCATACAACGTTTAAGAAACCGTGCGGCAATTGTAATTGCAATACCTTCATATCCCACTAATAATTTGAGGTGATAAATACTTTTTTACACACAATGCACTCTTTCAATTTGTTTAAAAAACGACAGCCCTCGTAGAATTTGAAGTGATAAGGCCCACTTAGTCTGATCCTGGGATTATTTCATATTTAGAATAGTCTTATGTCTATACCAAGTATTTTGTTATTCCCATACTGTATTTCCATCTACTTTACCATCTCATCTGGGAGCCTATTCCACAAATCCCTCTCCCTTTTCATGAAAAAGTACTTCCTCAAACTTCCCCTGAGACTCAAAACCTCAGGATTCAGATCTTGGCCTCTTGTCCAAGCACATCCCGAATATATGCCACCAACTAAAAATGTCAGAGTGTTGGAAAGCCCATGTGTGCAAATGAACCACATTCGTGGCAGAGCAGTCAAGCAATCACTGTTCTGCTTCCTTAAGTTGCACCCCACAAAGCCTTGCATAGTGCTACACAAGGTATTCTTCTTCTGCATGTGCCAGACACCCCTAATTTGGCACTCGTCATAGACAAGTGAATTTTTGATCCCTGATAATTACAATAAAATGAGATACACTGGTAAAGTAGATACAAAGATACCAGAACTCAATACATTTGCATATTGATTTGTCAAAGCTTATACAATTATATATTTTAATTTCCAAAGAACAATAAAAGGCCCCCCAGAGTGGGCTGTGGCACACATAATGGGGAGGGGGGGCTGGGGTTGGCATCGGGCTGGTGCCAGGTTGGACGGACCCTCATGGGTTCTTTAAATGGAGGCCTGCCACCTTGGAGTCCCTATGGCCATGCAGGTACCGGCGGCAGTTCGCTGAAGGCCGCATCACGGCTGCTGCACTACACCAGGAGGGAATAGAGTCCCATCACTACACCAACCACGAGACAGGCAGCAACGCCGCAAAAGGGGCCCAGGTCCCAGGTCAGCAGCCCTGTGTCGGGCAGAAGAGACAAACCGGTGAAAGGAGCAACAGCAAAGTAAAGGCCCAACACCCTTCCACTCGGGGAATAACAGCTGCCAGCAAATCCCCCAGGTACCTCACTGACTTTTGCACACAGGGTGACCAGCGCTCCTTCCATCCCACTCAGCACAACGAGTCATATCCAACGCCTGCCGCCCCCGTCTCCCGGGGCAAGCATTTCACTAATCAATGACTGGGCAAACATGGGGGCACCAATACTTCACAGGCCATACTTGGGGCCGTACCACATCACAGGGTCAAAGATGGTCCTCACTGCCCCCCTTCCGGCCATATTGGCCCTAGTCCCCCCACGGGGGACTGACATGTCAGGGCAATTTGGGGTGCCACATCAAGCCCACACATACCTGGCCACTCTCCTGGAACCCCCTGGGATACAATGATTGGCATCAACAACAGCATCATCCCCAACATGGATATAGGGTGTTGTGTCTCCCAACAACAAAGGTTCCCACTCGTGAGGAAAGTGAATGTAACCCAGGGACCAGCGATGGCTGACGCACAGAGCAAACAGAGAGAGAGAACGCAAGGGAAGCAGAGCCCGGGGAGAGAAGACAGCAGAATCCTTCCACGTCAGAATCTGGTGAGCAGAACCCCCTTTTATTTACACATGATGATCAGGTTTCCCAAATCAGTGAGGCAAGCGAAAGTTCAGGGTCGGAATCGGAGGATTCCTCAAAAAGACGATTATAGAAAATGATGAAGAAGCAGCTGCAGTCTATAAGCCAGGCAGCGAAAGGTCTGGAGAAGGGCAAGGAGAACAGCGCACAGGCTGTAAATGCAGACAACAGGGGCAGGAGCGTTGTAGGCGGGGTAATGACATGTACGCATGCGCAAGTAGCTCACTTTATTCTCACCTACCTTTAAAAAGACCATAGTAAGAGGTAAGTAAAATACGTGAAAATGTATGAGTTAGCAGGGGTGGACACACAAGAAGGTGCGGGTGGAAATACAGCAAAGAGCAATCAACATAAAAATATGGATAACTGGTTAAACGGTTTCCTGATAATAGCAGTTTTCTAGAATAACACCGGAGTAGTGAAAATGCTAAAATATATACATCTAATATACACCACAAACAAGACATATAGAGAGGTAGCGTGGCAGGAATATGCTGAAAATTTGCCAGGCAACAAAGTATTGAACATCGGTACCAAAGATATTGGGGGTAGTCGCACCTAAAAAATGCAACACCTTTTCAAGAAAATCTGCACCGGAGGTTCAGGGCACTCACGGAAAGTCCAAACGGGCAAAAACTGGGAGCCCAGGCTGTGGAAAAACCGTTAAAGGCTTTATTTGAACATTAAAAAAGTGGCAGTCTCAAAACAGAGTGTGTCCTCCCACGCGTTTCACGCAATAGTTGCGCTTTCTCAAGCTGGCTTGGGTGGCCAGGTAATAACACCACTGCAAGATACAAAAACAAGGGGAAGGTTGGGCATACGAGAGGCAATGCACCAAGGGTTTTAGCTACAAGCGCAGCCCACCCAGCAAAAAACTGATCAAAAGTACAAGCGGCTCCCGAAAGGTACCTCCTAAACAGTACCCCTAACAAATGCAGCAACCCCCGTTAGGCTACACAACCTACTAAATTAGCTGCAGGAATATTCCACGAGAGACATTTGCAACATATTTAGCTTCAGGTTTTAACAACGGTTTCTCTCTTCCGGTGCAAAGCGACATTCAGGTCACACACAGTAACCGGAGACTCTTAATTCAGCCTTTGAATATGCACAGATTGTCTGCGAGAAGATCGTAAAGACATTAAAACCAGGACGCCTGGCTGGCCCATTTACCCCAATTTCTTCAAAGTGCCGAGATACAAAGTAACGCTCTACTCACGAGTTCATAATGACGTTCTCCTTTTAATGTGACAGCCAAGAACAGTGGAAAGACAACGTTTCAGGTCTCAAGTGGACCTTTTATCAGCTGGCCCATTCACCTCACCGGCCCTTGACAAAACGGATAATCTCCCCTTTAGGAGTAGTTCCAAGAAAACACTGGGGGGATTGAGGCTAATACAACACCTATTGTTCCCTTTGGGTGGGTCAGTAAATGACACTTTAGATCAAGACTAGTCTTGCGTGCAATACGAATAATTCAACACCGCTATAGAGTAATCAGGTGGCGTCCATGGCAAAACTAGACATAGAAGCAGCATTTAGGTTACAATCACTGAACCCGGACAGTTTAAGGTACATGGGTTGAAAATTGAATGGACCGCATATCCCAAAACTCTCCCAATGTCATATCCCATATTAGGCACCTATTTCGAGGTACTTAGCTCCTTTTTACAACTATAATGTAACATTAAACACCTCTGTATTGTAAGTTCTCATGAGCAGGGCCCTCATTACCTTGTGTATCTGTTTGCGTTTGCTTGTCCTTATTTGGCATGTTATTCTGTGTATGTAATATACATAACTCTGTGTCCCCATTGTACCGCGCTCCGGAATACGTTGGCGCTTTAAAAATAAAAAATGATCATAATAATAAAAACAATCACGCATTACCTTGGCGATTTTCTCTTAGTCGACCCTACCATCTCCCAAGTTTGCAAAGCGCTCATGATCACGTTCACTCCGCTGATGCAAGAGTTAGGCGTACCCATAGCAGGGGGGGGGGGGGAACGGAGGGTCCCACACAAGTCATTTCATTCCTGGGAATAGAAATAGACACGGTGGCAATGGAATGTAGACTGCCAGCGGATCAAACAAAGCAAGCTGAGAGAACAGATCCAGGCATGTGCTATGGCTTGCCGAGGTCACGCTGAAGCACAGGCCGGCGGTGCTGAGGTTTGCTGAACTTTACCTGCAGTGTAATACCAATGGGTACAATATTTCTGCCAGAGGCCAGAGAAAGCAGCAGCAGGCCTAAACAGATCTCACGCTCGTTTAAAAAATAATGAAAGGGCTAGACTAGCAATCCAGTCGCCGCCGTTTACAGACGCAGCTGGAGCGCGCGCTTTCAGGGCATACTTCCACTGGTAACGGCACGCAGGGGTATGGCCACGTGAGGAAGGTGTAACGAAAAACGTGGCTTTCCTGGAGTCGTTGCCAATAATAATGGCCGCGGAGTTATGAGCCCGTAAGCTATCCAATAACGCATCATTTTCTTGACAGACAACCTAGGAGTCGTGTGCGCAGTAAACAGCTTAGCGGCGATATCTCCCCATGTCTTATGACTGCTTAGGACAGGGGTGCACAAACTTTTCCCCGTGGGCACCCCTGCCTGCTCTCCTCGGCACCTTGCACCCCCACCCCTGCGTCAAATGACGCGCGGGGTAATGTGAAGTGACGTCGCCATGGTAACGTGACGACACGCGACCCCACGGCGTCATTTGACACGTGGGTTACCACGAAGATGCGTCGCTGGAAGGGAAGTATATTATAGAGGTCTCGCGCGGTCCCCCGGCATTTAATTCAAATGCCTGGGGGGAGAGCGCAGGACCTCTATAAATGCTGCCCCCCCCCCCAGAAAATCTAGTGCGCCCCCCCAGTTTGTGCACCGCTGGCTTAGGAGACGAGTATTGCAATGCAGGGATCACAACATAAACTTTGAAGCAAGACGTGCCAGGAAAACTTAATACCATCGCCCAGGGGTGGCCATCTCCTGTCCTCAAGGGCCCCCACATCGTTGCAGCTAGACAGTCAAATAGCCAGCAAGAGGTATGGCACGTGGGCCACTCATGTGTGCACTGGGCCGCTAGGAGGGCACGACACAGGCTCTACGGTCTGCAGTTAGGTATACCAGGCGGAAGGATGAATATACAGATTATATATATATATATATGCAGATGAGCATACAGTTGTATTTACATTTGCATATTTGCTTTGCTGTGGAGGGTTTTTGTCACTTTTTTTACTCACCATAACTTAACTCAGTATATATATATATAATCTAATGTGGCCCTGTAGGTTTCAGGAACCGCACTGAGAGAATGAGGAAGTCAAGGAGTCAGAGTCATCTCCTCCAGAAGCTACTCCGCAGCCAATTACACCTGTGCTATGGTGGGCTGTACCAACAACATCTAGTGAGGAAGCTGCTAGCCTAAGGGAAAATCCAACTGAGCCCAATAACACAGGAAATCCGGGAACAGTTCCAGAGATAGAGGGCGAGACTTCTATTGGAGAAGACCAGGTCATGGAAGGGATTCCGACACCAACGAGGACCAGCGACTCTTCGATCAATTACGTAGCTCAGCCCCAGGAGGGATCTTTCAATGTTTCGGAGGATGGACAGAGTATCATGGTCAACGAGGCTTATGTTCCTCTGTGCCCACAGAATGGGGTCCCCCAAATGGAAAACTATTCATTGTGAGGGGCCCCCACCGTTTACCAAGAATTGACACTGGCTTAACCCCTCCACAAGGGGTAGCTTTCACAGCACTCCCCTCCCCCTGAAGGCTGTGTGTGTCAGTGTGTATCTGTGACATACACAGATGGCACGCGCGCGCACAAACACACACACACACACACACACACACACACACACACACACACACACAGCCTGCCACAACTGAGGTTTCCAGGATAAAATGAGAGGGGGGGTAGAGACAAGCCACTTGCCATCTGATTCAGTCCAGTCCAGTCACCTGGGACTGGGTAATATTCCGATTCTCCTGTCCGCTGTTACCTGTCACCTGTAAACCAGTTCCAGCTGGGTACAACAACTGAGCTTACAACTAACACCTTTATCTGTGGGGGTGGTTTAAAAAAAAAAAAAAAAAAAATATGTTAAATGTTATTTTAATCTACTACTAGAGGCAGAGACCTGACTGCTACTCTCTGTCAGAAATTAGAGGAATATATATATATATATATATATATATATATATATATATATATATATATATATATATATATACTGTATAGCTATTTTATCTGTCAGTGCCAGGTAAGTAGTTCCAGTTGGGTTTTCCAAGTTACAGGTTAGTAGTTATTACTTTAGAACACACTGTCTTTATTGTGTGTGTGTGTTTGTTTGTGTGTGTATACTACCACGGTCCACCATCTGACCAGTCTCTACTCGCTCTACCCGTGTACACCAGTCAATATACAGAAGGAAAAAAAGAGATAATTACATTATTATTATTCAGGCAACCAGTTGCAGTTGGGGTAACTACACATATAAATACCTCCATCCTTAGTTTACCTTTTGGGTACTTATTCAGGGCCTTTCTGTTTTTTTTGTATCTTTTTCCACGCTCAGTAGCACTGCTTTTTGACACTAATATATATGCTGTATATATGATGTGAGGGTGGGTTTTGGGGTTCTGGAGCTTGATTTGTTAATACAACTGTTGTTGCTTGGAGGTGTGCCCCTCCTTCCGAGGGTTAAAGCTCGCCCCGCCCCAATCTCCAATTAGCAGTTTTTAGCATGATCCTGTGAATCACAGACACAGTATGGTCTGTCTCCCTCCAGCAGAAAAGAGAGGTGCATGAGAACTGTGCCAGGTAGTGTTAGGACCTGCAGATTGGTCATGCTGTGAAGTGGCTGCAGGCTTATAACCTTTTGGCCAAAGGGTTTAACTAAATGACCCTTACTCATAAACAGATTAGCACTGAAGTACTGTACTATATGTTGTGTCACTTTGGATGTTGCGCTGGGCATTAGTTTTTGTTTTACAGTATGTTGGTGATCAGAGACATGTCTCTAGTCCTACTCTCCCAGAATATATCATACTTAACTGTACCAGTCCGTTAACCCCCTGCATGAAAGTCAGCGCCTTGTATCTATTTCTGGGCACGGGTGCCCCGCGCAGCGCTCTCTCACTTTAATGAATAACTTGGTACCACTTGCGATACGCAAACCACAGGTTGCTAATGCCGCTCTACAGGTCTCTTTCAAGCCAGGGACCAAAGGGGCAGTCCTGCTTAGGACAAAGATGAACTAAGGACGGTGGCATGTTCACTAGGTTAAATGGAACTAATTGACATATATATCTTTTTTTAAATAATTCAAGTATGGAGCAATCCATGCAATATCCTGTTTTTAAAAAAAAAAATAAACCAGTTCTGCAGTTTAGATGATACTACATTAATTTTTTTTATTAAACTCTTAATGCCATGTTTAAAGCTGCAGTACATGCAATATCCGGCATGTGTGTTTTTTTTTTAAATAAATCAGTTCTGTAGTAAGAAAAAATACTTTTAGCATTTTCTGTTTAAAAACAACAACTTTGAAAGACCAATTTTCTTGTATTCTATTTTACCAAGCATGCTTGTTACTATAGCAACCATTTACATTCCACATATTTAAAGATGTCGCCAAACTTTGCCGATCAATAGACGGAGAACGAATTGACCGGCAGCTATGCAGTTCTTTAGGTAATTAGAGATTGCCCACATGAAACTATTGAAGTTAAAAAAACAAACTAAAAAAAAACAAACTAAAAAACGGGAGCTTGAACTGCAGCTTTAATGAGATTTAATATAGTGAGCGTCCTTTGATTTCTATAGCAGGCTTTACCCCACCTCCCAAGCAGTGCAAGATATTTGCAACACTTTCCTGTTTGTGATCATTTGTTGCCAATAGTCCCAGCAGTTTGAGCTGCTGCAAACTGTGACAATCGATAATGTTACCTTTGTAATATAAGGTTACATTGTAGCTGCTGAGTGACACTAACTGAAGGATTGATTGAAACTGAAAGGCAGCCATTTAGTGAACCCCGGGAAGCCGGATCTTTGCTGATCGATCACGGGAGAACTAATTGATCGGTAGCTTAGGTAATTTGTTTTCAATAAAAAGGTAATCAATGGCTGCATATATTAAAACAAACATTAAAACAAAAAAAATATGTAAGTGCCACTTGGATTATCTAACATTTATGTGGCAAACAAAAGCTTTAGAGGTTTGTACAACAGCCGGCAAACATTCTGATCACCAAAACACATTAGTCATCCACATTGTTAGCTTGGCTTTGTTCCTATGTTTGCCAAGTAATTATCAAGCTATCATTAGTCAAACAGATAAACAGGAGTAGCGGATATGCTTAAAACTAGTGTTTCAGGTCAGCAGCAACACATTATATATATATATATATATATATATATATATATATATATATATATATATATATATATATATATATATATATATATATATATATATATCACTCATTTTTCACAAGATAGAAATAAGACAGTCAGTTTAAAGGTGATTGAATATTTCTAAGGAAGCCGAATACACTGATTTAACCCTTTAGGTGCTCAATGCACAGACACTATGTCATGGGGGTCCGGTGGTCCATTCCCATGAAGGCGTATAGCGAATCAGAAGAGGACTCCCTCTCTTCCGGGCTAAGGGCTGCCGCGGTCACGTGACCGCGCTTTGCCGGAGAGGCTGTGGCATTCTGGTGCCGCAACACTCCGATACTCAAGGGGTTAAAGATGCAGCGCGCACACACACACAAAATACAACCTGTTTTTCCCTAGCTGTTTTTCATTTGCAGAATGCCCAGCCTGCAGTTCAGTATTCACACTGCAACTCCTGCTGTTTCTTCTACCTTTCTCTAGTCCGGCATGCAGCACTGAGCTACTTTTCCATGCAAACATCAAAGGGTCTTATCAGGAAAAAAATGACTTCTCTTTATTTTCTCAGATAAGGTTCTTTTGAAGTCTACTAATGACACTAAATGAGGTTAATTTAGGAATAAAATGTGCAGCCTAAATTAAAAGAAATCAGGGTCCCTGGTAAGGGTGGGGTCAGGCGGTGTTCTGCAAGACTCTAATGAAGAATAGGGTAACGAGCACTTTGCAGGTTCCTGGTAAAGAATGGGTTAAATCAGTCGTTTTCAACCTGTGTTCAATGACCGGTATTAGGGGCCACCGGATTATTATTATTTATTCGGCAAGACCCTACCAGTTTATTTTGCCATATTTCTGCGGTTATAAAATATTACACTAAAAGGATTATATATATATATATATATATATATATATATATATATATATATATATATACACAAACACTTTGAATATACAGTATCATCGCTCCACAGCCACTTTCTGTTTTTAAAGCATCAATATCATAGAAACATTTCAGACACAGTACCACTGCTTTGGGAGGAAGTTCAAGAGCTGTGTTGGCTGCACAGTTCTGCATTGTATCCACATACCACAGCGCCCCCCCCCCCCCCATCTACTACAAAGACCAGGAGGGAGGTCACACAAGGATCATTCCCACCCATCCCAGCCACAATGTGTCAACCTCAACCTCTTCCCATTGGCCCATTCACCATTCCACCTTAATCCCATTGGCCCTGCACACCTGCCAATCTCACCGTATCCATGGTCACCATGTCCCTCTGCACCTCCCCCTTCACACACACACTCTCTCTCCAGTATAAACCACAGCATACCAGTCCCATCCCCCAACACGGCACAGGAACTGCCTGTCCCAACATAGGGTCCCATAGTAGAGACCATGGGGGTTGAAACTAGGGGTGCGGGGGTTGCTCTAGCTCCCCCTCGCGGGGGTTTTATACACCTTTACATCATTATAGTAATGTATGCATGTTACTGATTTTGTATGTACAGCACCCCCACCCCAAAAATAGCTCCTGCACTCCTAGTAGAGGCAGCATAGTTGTACAGCTCCCCTGCCCCATCACCCTAAAAACCAGTAACCCCCCTGTCTAGAAACCAGCAACCCGTGTTACCTCCCTAGGTGCAATGACTGGGCTGCTGCATCAGTCAGAAACTTCACACACTGTGTGTAAAGTTGTGCAAGTTCAGAGAAATGCTGTGTGTGTGTGTGTTTGTGGTAAAGACATGTCCCTGTGTGTCATCCCACCCGCTCGGCACTTACCTGGAGCAGGGGGGTGGGGGTGTGTGCAGGTAAAGCTGGAGGTCCAGCGAGACTCCCCTTGCACTTTCTGTCTGCCCCCTCACTGGATGAGTCTCCTCCCCAAACCCTGACTGCATTTCCTTGGGAGGGGAGAAGGAGGGAAGTGCAGCTCAGGGAAACGCAGGGGAATTTAGCACTTGTACTGTATGTATATATCGTTATATAGCGCAGACAGTGTACACAGGACTTTGCAAAAGAGGCGATATATAGGGAATTCTAATACAATAAGTGCAACAAACATAATCAGACAATCGGAAGGGAAATCCCTGCCCCGGAGAGCTTACAATCTAAATACTGGGTAGAACCAAGAGTCGTGGAAGGTTTTCACTGCACCGTTTTATTAGCAGAGTTAATTAAAAGACACACCATAGATGATACTAAGTGTCTGGAATTTGCACACCCAGAGTACCGCTACTCTTTAATTTGCACACCAGAGTGCCTCTACTGTTTAATTTTCACGCCCATCGTACCACTGCTCTCATTTTAGTAGCTCTTACATTTTCTAATGTTCTAAAATAGAGTCCAAAGAGTTTTACCCCAATATTAAATACATTTAGATTTTATTTACTTATTTTCAATCTGGCAATTCTGTTTTCTAAGCCAGTGGCGGAAAAGGAGAAACGTATAACTTTAAAACTAGACTACTGGAGGCACTTTGCGCAGAAGCAGAAACGCATACAACAGATACACGTGCAAAGTAATCCATGCAAATTAGAAATGAAGGGCTTACAGATGCAGCCGATGGTTTGTCGCGTAGTGGAGACGGAATCCCCCAATGGCGCGGTCCTGACAGCTGCCGCCTACTCGTGGAATCCCCGCGGCCAGTCTAATGGCGATCAGGATTAACACAGCGGGGGTCCCTGCTTCTGAGTGGGACTCCCGCTGTGTGAATCCTACCGGGCTGCACCAGTCTGGAAGAGACGCGCAGTGAGAGCAGACAGAATCAGTCCCTCTCTCTGCGCGCCTCTAACAGGCAGTCACGCGGCTTTTATTTTAATAACATTATTGAAGCAGGGGGTCTCCGGAGCTGAACTGCATTAATTTCAGCCCCGGGGGGCCCCCCTGCTTCCCGAGTTACAGACCCCGGTATGGGGTGCCGGTATCTCCGCCGTGTTTAATTCTCACGTGACCGGGACATTTAAACATGTCGGAGATATCGGGGCCTGATTGGCCATTCCCCCCTTGCCAAGCACGGTGCCGTGAGGCTGAACCTTTGGTCTGCGTTTCGCCAGCACTTGTGTTGCGGCAGGTTAGAGATACAAGTGGCTGCATCTGTATGCATCATTATAACCCACACTCACAGGGCATTGTTCCACTGGCTGCGGGAAGTGCCTCTCTGCGTGGAAAGAATCCTTGTCGCTTGGATATGCCGGTCCCCGTATTTTGAAAGCCCTTCTCGCATGTCCAAACCGTGCCAGAAAGGCTTTTTTTTAAGACGGCGTTACATTCCGACTCTGCAAATCCGAGCGCTGTGACATAAATGGCTGAAACTTGCAGATTTTGCAAACTCGCTGGAATTCGAGCAGCTCCGTTAAGTGCAAACGGCAAAACCACTTCAAATAACTGGCAGAGTTTGTCTCGCCAACTCACTGCCGGCAAAATCGCTTCATATAGATGCAGATTTCCATCATTACAAGAAACACAACCTATTTCTGCTCTGCTGAGCGTGCACTTAATATGCGTTATTAACTATTCTATTTTTATTCTATTAACTATTCTATTTTAATTTCTGCCCTTCTACACTACTGGCTAACTAAATGATGTACTTTGCTGAAATTTTTTTGTGTGCCTTTTTTTGGGTAATAATGCCATTTTAGTAGTCTTTAATACTTCTGTAAATAAGAATGCTTTCAAAACATATATTTAGCTACATTATTTGTCCAAATATAGAGCTTACCTGTACATTATATATACAGAAGTTATTAGATATTGCAGGTAGCAGATTAGCTGTGAATAAGCTACATTACAAAGAACATCTTTGGATATCATTAACAGTTTGCATACTGTACACTAAACGTACAGAAAATAAATAAATAAAATTATTGCTATTTCAGTTCATATTGTTAACAAGTTATTCAATGTTATTGGTGATGAAAGCAATTTTTTTTATTAAAGTTATATTACGGGGCTGTGGGGGGTGGAAATAACTAATTAAATGAACTATTTCAGTTTGACTGTCATGTTGATTTTTTTGACAGAATTTAGGACTCAATATTAATGTGATTTTAGGAGAATTATTGATATGTCAAAATATGAGGGACTTTATGTTGTGGGACATAGGAATAAAAAATATCTAAAAATATAATAATATAAAGTCCAATTCCTTTAAGCAGTATTTTTTTAAAGCATGTAATATCCAATATTGAAGCATTTGTTTGGGGCTGTTGGTTGCGCTGACGCTAATGCCGCTTCAAAACAAAGTACAATCCGCATGGATTGGCTGTTTAAATGTTCGGAATGTCAATTTTAAAAGACGTGAGGTAATAGATACAATTTCTGCTAAAGAATATGGCTAATTGTAAAAAAAAATAAAAAAATCCGTGACTTAAACGGCGCTGTTTGACAAGGACAAACTCGCAGCTACAGTAGCAGAATACTCACCAAAGACACAGACACAAATAAAGCTGCAAAACGATTAGACACAATTTGGGCAGGTTTACAATACAGTTGGTTCAGCCTGCAATATATTGGAGTACACTACAGAGTACATTGTTACTCTATATATTGGGCCATGTTTACTAAGCGCTGTTATTCCATAAGACACCTTCCAGCATGAATGAGTAAATAAGGCCCCTTACAGCCTATTCACTTCAATGGGCAATATCAGGCCTGCACAACTTGTAAAGCGAGAAAGGCCGAACTACTCCAAGGAAAACAGATTTGGGCCGCACGGGTAAAATCATCATCATCATCATCATTATCATCATCATCATCATATCTCCCCCAGCACAGCACCTCTCATCATCATCATCCTCATATCTCTTTCAGCACCCCTCATCAATCTCCCCCAGCACCCTTCATCATCTTCATATATCTCCCCCAGCACCCCTCATCCTCATATCTCCCCCTGCATCTCACATCACCCCACTACACCTCACCCCTCCTGCACCCCCCTGTACCTCACCTCCCCCCTGCACCTCACCTCCCCCTCCTGCACCTCACCTCCCCCCCTGCACCTCACCTGTACCTCACCTCCCCCATCCCCTGCACCTTCCCCCCCTCCCCTGCACCTCATTTCCCCCCTGCACCTCACCTTCCCCCTGCACCCCACCTTCCCCCCTCCCCTGCACCTCACCTTCCCCCCCTCCCCTGCACCTCACCTTCCCCCCCTCCCCTGCACCTCACCTTCCCCCCTCCCCTGCACCTCACCTTCCCCCCTCCCCTGCACCTCACCTTCCCCCCCTCCCCTGCACCTCACCTTCCCCCCCTCCCCTGCACCTCACCTTCCCCCCTCCCCTGCACCTCACCTTCCCCCCCTCCCCTGCACCTCACCTTCCCCCCCTCCCCTGCACCTCACCTCCCCCCCTGCACCTCACCTGTACCTCACCTCCCCCCCTCCCCTGCACCTCACCTTCCCCCCTCCCCTGCACCTCACCTTCCCCCCCTCCCCTGCACCTCACCTTCCCCCCTCCCCTGCACCTCACCTTCCCCCCCTCCCCTGCACCTCACCTTCCCCCCCTCCCCTGCACCTCACCTTCCCCCCCTCCCCCTGCACCTCACCTTCCCCCCCTCCCGTGCACCTCACCTTCCCCCCCTCCCCTGCACCTCCCCCCTCCCCTGCACCTCGCCTTCCCCTCCCCCCTCCACCTCGCCTTCCCCCCCCCTGCACCTCACCCCCCTCCCCTGCACCTCACCTTCCCTCCCTCCCCTGCACCTCACCTTCCCCCCCTCTCCTGCACCTCACCTTCCCCCCCTCCCCTGCACCTCACCTTCCCCCCCTCCCCTGTACCTCACCTTCCCCCCCCTCCCCTGTACCTCACCTTCCCCCCCCTCCCCTGTACCTCACCTTCCCCCCTCCCCTGTACCTCACCTTCCCCCCCTCCCCTGTACCTCACCTTCCCCCCCTCCCCTGCACCTCACCTTCCCCCCCTCCCCTGCACCTCACCTTCCCCCCCTCCCCTGTACCTCACCTTCCCCCCCTCCCCTGTACCTCACCTTCCTCCCCCTCCCCTGTACCTCACCTTCCCCCCCTCCCCTGTACCTCACCTTCCCCCCCTCCCCTGTACCTCACCTTCCCCCCCTCCCCTGTACCTCACCTTCCCCCCCTCCCCTGTACCTCACCTTCCCCCCCTCCCCTGTACCTCACCTTCCCCCCCTCCCCTGTACCTCACCTTCCCCCCCTCCCCTGCACCTCACCTTCCCCCCCCTCCCCTGCACCTCACCTTCCCCCCCCTCCCCTGCACCTCACCTTCCCCCCTCCCCTGCACCTCACCTTCCCCCCCCTCCCCTGCACCTCACCGCCCCCCCTCCCCGGGGAAAGCCGCCGTGGGCCGCACAATGAGTGCAGGCGGGCCGCGTGTTGTGCAGGCCTGGGCTATATGTTGTCAGAGAGCGGTAAGGGGGGGGGCGAGAGTCTAATTTTGTAGACCCATTGACACCCACATGTACCCATTGACATATACATAGTTACATCAATTACATCGTTAGTTCGTTAGAGTAGATGAGGTCCATATGTCCAAGTTCAACCTATGCTAAATGTAGATGACAGATACTTTATCCTATATCCGTACTTACTATATATTTATCCAGAGGAAGGCAAACAAAAACCCCCAGTGACATATCATTAATAATATCTCATAAGGGGAAAATAAATTCCTTCCTGACTCCAAATATTGGCAATCAGATTGTTCCCTGGATCAGCATCCTTCCCAGGTATACTTATTTGGTATGTAACCCCCCCTCCTGGTGTTGGTTACGTATGTTATCTAAGGAGTTAATAGTATGCAGTGGATGATAGGCTCCACCTTGTGATGATACATGGAACTACGGGACAGGGGGTATACGAGTCAGAGGGAAGAGTACTGTACTATAAAAACTCCTGGCGCCCATCTTTTCCACTGCCCAGTTGACCACAGGCAGCATCCCGAGACAAGGTAAATCTATGCTGATGTTCAATACAAAACTACCCCGATGTGACCCTGGCAGGGAGGATTACATGTATATCCCTGTATACCTTTCCTTTCTAAAAAGATGTTCAACCTTTCTTTGAAGATATCTATTGTATCCGCCATCACAGTCTCCATGGGTAATGAATACCATTTTGTATTGTGTTGTGTTGCATGTCTTTTATTTATATAGCGCCATTAATGTACATAGCGCTTCACAGTAGGAATACACGGGGTAGACAAATAACAGATAATATAAATAACAGGTCATGGGAATAAGTGCTTCAGACATAAAAGTAACATTAAGGAAGGAGTCCCTGCTCCGAGGAGCTTACAATCTAATTGTAACTGCTCTTACTGTAAAGAACCCTTTCCTTTGTTGCTGGTGAAATCTCCTTTCCCCCAACCTTAAGGGATGGCCCCGAGTCCTTTGTACTGTCCTTGGGATAAATAGTCCTTTTGAAAGTTCCTTGTATTGACCCCGAATATTTTTGCATATAGTTATCATGTCGCAATTGGACATTTGGCTCTGGCCGTTTTACTGCTACTAAGTCTCCACCGCCATTCGGCCACAGATGGATCCTCAACCGCAGCCACTCCGCTGCTGAACGCTTCGCCAAGGCAAGTACATTTAAGGGTTCATTTAACGGTTAGTTTAGGGGTTAAGGGTAAGGTTTAAGGGCAAGGAATTAGGTTCTTAGGGTAGGCGATTAGGTTAAGGGGTTAAGGTTTTTAGGGTAGGGGGTTAAGGTTTTTAGGGTAGGGGGTTAAAGTTTTTAGGGTAAGGGGTTAAGGTTTTTAGGGTAGGGGTTAAGGTTTTTAGGGTAGGGGGTTAAGGTTTTTAGGGTAAGGGGTTAAGGTTTTTAGGGTAGGGGGTAGCGTGACTATTAGATGTTAAGATTAGAGGGTTTTAGGGTAAGGTTAGGAACTTGAAAAGTAAAATACCCAGAGGAATGATGAACAAAGTCCCTTGCTCAGTGCTCAACCACTAATCCGCCACAGTGATTGCTATCAAAATAGCAGTAGATGGCTCAAATGCCCTAGGTTAGGTTCTTGCTGAAGCTGCGAAGCATCTGGTGGTGAGAGGTTTCAGTGGCGAGGTGAGTAGCCAGGGCCGCCGACAGGGGGGGAGGGCGGCAGCAGGTATTGTTGTCCAGGGCCCACCTAGGTCAAGGGGTCCGGCCTCAGCAACACTACTGTTTTCATTCTGTGCAGGCAAGACGGGCTCTCCCCTTTCCTGGCGGCCGCCCTCCCCTTTCCTGGCGGGCGCCCCCTCCCCTTTCCTGGCGGCCGCCCCCTCCCCTTTCCTGGCGGCCGCCCCCTCCCCTTTCCTGGCCCCCGCCCCCCTCCCCTTTCCTGGCGGCCGCCCCCCTCCCCTTTCCTGGCGGCCGCCCCCCTCCCCTTTCCTGGCTGCCGCCCCCCTCCCCTTTCCTGGCTGCCGCCCCCCTCCCCTTTCCTGGCCCCCGCCCCCCTCCCCTTTCCTGGCGGCCGCCCCCCTCCCCTTTCCTGGCGGCCGCCCCCCTCCCCTTTCCTGGCGGCCGCCCCCCTCCCCTTTCCTGGCGGCCGCCCCCTCCCCTTTCCTGGCTGCCGCCCCCCTCCGTTTTCCCCTGCAGGACTGCAGGCCCCGCCCCTTCACTTGGCCCGGCCCCTATGTCCCTCCCTCCGCTGGTCTCTGCCTTGTGCTGGCCATGCGGCCCCAGCAGGCCCATCCACTGGGCCCAGGTAAGCCCACATGCCTCAGGCCCCCCTTAAACCACACTCCCAGGCCCCTTACCCACCCCATGGGGGAGACGGCTTATTATTGTGTGTGTCAATGTCTGTGTGCATCATTGTATGTGTTTGTGCGTGTGTGTCACTGTGTGCGCGTATATTGGGTACATGAGAGTGGGAGAGGTGGGGGTGAAAGAGAGAAAGGGGGGAAGGAAAGGGGTACGGGGGGGTGTAAGAAGGGGGTGAGAAGGGGGGTGTAAGAGAAAATGGGGGGGGGGTTCTCGCAAGGCTGGCGACACGTGTGGGGAGGGGGGGGGGGGGGAAACATTAGTCCTGGGCCCCGGGAAAGCTGTCTGCGGCCCTGCGTATCTCCTGGGCGTAGAGTTATGATAAATAATACATAGTTACAAATACAGCTACGTAAGTGAACAGGGTATACATTATATACAAGACATTGCATGCACAGTAAGAGATAATATATATTACAGGCGCATGTGACAGTTACAGACCAGATTAAAATGTGAGACAGCCTTAGTTTTGAAAGAACTTAGACTGGTGGCGGATGTGAGAGTCTCCGGTAGGTTGTTCCAGTTTTGGGGTGCACGGTATGAGAAGGAGGAGCGGCCGGATACTTTGTTGAACCTTGGGACCATGAA
The DNA here is from genome assembly GCF_040206685.1 of Ascaphus truei. NCBI lineage: Eukaryota > Metazoa > Chordata > Amphibia > Anura > Ascaphidae > Ascaphus > Ascaphus truei. The sequence goes on from NC_134501.1 coordinate 10,815,086, forward strand.
CAGTCTTTTGGATGCAGATCTCAGGTGATAAGTGCTGCGTGTGGTAGGGGTGAGGAGCTTGTTCAGATGGACGGGTAGCTTGCCCAGAAAGTATTTGAAGGCAAGATATGAAAGATGAACTGTGCGCCAAGACTCAAGTGATGACCAATCTAGTCAGGCTTATGACGCTTTAGCCAAAGGGTTTAGCCAAATAACCAAGAAAATATTATTTAAGTATTTAACGTTATACTTATTACCATATGTTTTGTCAATTGGATGTAGCATTGGGCTCCCCTGTCTTGTGTTGTATACATTTGCCACGCTCAGTAGCACTCCTTTTGAAATATATAAATATATAAAATGTTTTGGTTACTGAGGTAAAATATTAATTAGGGTTTAATAACTGCAGTAAAATATCAATGAGGGGGCAGCTACTGAGGTAAAGTAGATGTGAGGGGCAATTAGTGAGGTAAAAAAGATTTGTGTGGTAATTGCAGCTGTATGGGGCTGTTATTGAAGTAAAATAGACATGAGTGGCAATTGCTGAGGGAAATGGATGTGAGGGTCAATTACTAACGTAAAATGGGTACAAGGGGCAATTGTTGAGGCAAAATAGTAATAAGGGGGATTTACGGAGGTAAAATATTAATTAGGGTTTAATAACTGAGGTAAAATATTAACGAGGGGCCAATTACTGAGGTAAACTAGACGTGAGGGGCAATTACTGAGGTAAAAAAGATTTCAGTACTAATTGCTGAGGTAAAATAGATATGAGGGGCAATTGCGGCTGCAAAATAGCTTTGAGGGGCTGTTGTTGAAGTAAAATAGATATGAGGGGTAATTGCCGAGGTGACATAGATATGGAACGTTTGCTCTCGGTACAAAGTACCGTATGATTTACTAGTGCATTATAATAAGATGTGCGTGTGTGCACATATTCAGTCACGTATATATTAAACAATGCATCGCACGCCCCTATGACAAACAAGTGGTTAAACAGGAGACAGTAGCCACATACACAGCTGTGCTTGCAATGTACATGTGAAGCCGCAATGCATTTCTCTTCCCAGCTGCAACCATTCGCTGCTCAGCGCTGCAGCTGTGCGCTGGTCTTTCAATGACCCCCTTTATTTCCAGCCACAAGGAAATCACAGCAGCCCCTCTCTCTGCCCAGCGGGTCTCTCCCAAAGTCTGATCTGTCGCTGCACACCTGTTTCACACAACCGCACACCGATGAACCATCTCCCAGTCACGCAGCCTCACACGTGTGGTGTGGGTCGTATATAGACACGGAGGCTGCATATTATGCAATCTGTGGTGGTCTATTTTTAACAGCATATGTCACCTTTCAATAACTCTGTTATATGCTTCGTACAATGACCCTATTCTATGCAATGACGCTACCCTTTCTTGCTGAACTGGCAGTACGCACGAGGAAGAGACCTGTGAGGTTGGGGATGTTCTGTACACCACAGAACTGGTGCCGGTCCATTAACGCTTCGGTGCCCGGGACGTAGTCACTACGCCATGGGGACGCGGGAGGGATCGATGATGTTATCCTCAAAGGGTTAAAAAATTTCCGGGTTCGATCGCGTCTTGCGTTCCCGTGGAGCGCGGGACGAGATCTGCCCAGTAGGTAAATGGAGGACTCCTCCTCTCCCGTCTCCCTGAAAATGGCCCCGCGGTCACGTCCCGCACTCGGGCACCATGACCCCTACGTCTCTCAGAAGGAAAAGGTTAACCGTTCCCCCCCCCTCTCTTAATTCCTCGTCTCTTCCTGCAATACTCTGGGTGCACAGACCTCTGATCCTCTGCACTGATTGGCTGTAATGTCATGCCATCCTATCTCAGCAGCAAGGGCTTCTGGGAGTTGTAGTGCTGCTGCTCCTTTGTACCTCTTAGGCCTCGGGCATGGTGTCTCGGGCCGCGCTGATCCGCGATCCTGCTCTGCCTGCCTGCTCAAACTGGAGCTTTTTTGTGTCCTGGCATGCGAGGCAGTGAGCGCGTGTTGGGAGGCGGAGCGGAAGGCGGGGCTAGTCCCTCGCTCCCATTGGATGTGAGCGGTCACGTGACCGCTCCTCCGCTTCCCTGAGCGGCAAATTTTAAATTTGCCTGTCTGCTGAAATTTTCTGAGCCTCCGCACGCATGCGGAAGCAGCTGCTAAAGCCGCGCTGATGACAGATGCAGGGGGTAAGTGCATCTGCTCAGCGCGGCTCAGCACAGCCCTATCTACTATGTCCCAGGCCTTAGGCTGCGGCCAGGCTGACACCGAGTGTGTGTGCTCAGGCTCAGCGCGATCAAACACATTGCTACAATGTGTTTGTCCAGCATGAGCATGCGCGTGCGTGTGCCCGTGAGCGCACGGCGCTCAGCCGCTTGCAGAGACAAGCAAATGTGTTTCTGGCGCGTCACGTGGGCGAATCAGCTCCGTGACGTCATGGCAGCGTCCCTCAACGCGCCCCCCCGAGCGTGCAACTGGCTGGCCACAAATCCCCCAAGCAAAATGAGCGCCAAGCTCCAGCGCACTTTCATTCACCCTGGCCGCAGCCTCAGGCTGCGGTCCCAGTGCCTTCTACGTTTACGTACAAGCGCCGTCCCTCAATGGGGCGGGGCCCAGTACGCACCTTCGCGCGGAAGGTGCAGGTGCGCCATACTACAACGTTTTCCTAAAGACAGGGAAATTGAGTTCACAGTCTGCGACAAAGGCGTGGCCACGCCCCAACCGGCGCTCCAGCCAATGAGGGCGAACCAGCCGCGTGAGGTCATGGCCACGCCCCTGGAAAACCCAGGCCACGCCCCCGTCGCAAACACTGGAGTCTTCTCCCAGACCGCAGATCGCAGTCAAGCGCTGTGCACACGCCGCCCCCGCCCCCCCCCCCGTCCTGCCGGGGCGCGCGTGATGCAGTGCTGACTGGGACCGCAGCCTTAACCTGTCACAGGGACCCTGCTTTAGGCTCTCAGTCATTGGCTCAATTACCAGCCGCACACACCAGAGAGGAGGCAGCCAGGGGGTAAGGCCTCGGTCCCGCTGCGCTCGTTGGCGCGGGCGGCCATGTCGCGAGTTCCCCACCAGCAGGGGAATCCTGCTGAGCCGGTCCCGGTCCCCCCTGGCAGCACAGAGCACTACACGCTGTGGCGCGTCAGCCGCTAGGGGACACAAGAAAATGGTGATGTCTAGCGTTGACGCGTCACGTGGTGTGGCTGTGAGCCAATGGGGAGGGGAGGCTTCGGGAGGAGGAGAGGCTTCGGGGAGCGGGGAGGAGTGTGGAGTGAAAGCGTGAGTGCCTGTCTGTGTGTGTGTCTGAGTGCGTGCGTGCGTGCCTGTCTGTGTGTGTGTATGTGTGTGCCTGAGTGCGTGAGTGCCTGCCTCTGTCTGTGTGTGTGTGTGTATGAGTGCGTGAGTGCCTGCCTGTGTGTGCGCGCGTGTGTGTATGAGTGCGTGAGTGCCTGCCTCTGTCTGTGTGTGTGTATGTATGAGTGCCTGCGTGTGTGTTTAATACTTACCCTCAGCAGCTCCAGCCCGAGTCCGTGGGGGGAGAGTAGCGGGTCCCTCCGCTCAAGCCACGCCCCCCCCTCCCTGTCAAACCTCCCACTCCCGCCCACCTCCCGCTCCGGCTCCCGCTCCCTACAGACCGCATATCGCGGTCTGTGTATGTCAGCGCACCGCCTGTCTGCAGTGCGGGTGCGCTGACTCTGGGAGCGGGGCCTTAGCCTAACATGCATACATAGCTGTGTCCTATCTATGGGGTCACACACACAAACCATGTCTTCCCAAAGGCTTGCTATCCAAGCGCTCCTCTTATTGCTCACCGAGACTAGAATAGCACAGGCATCCACTGATGTATGGAAACATGCACCGCTTAACTGTTTTAACCCTATAAGTGCCAGACTCCTTGACGTACAGGAGGGCCCCGCTCATACGGCGGGTTCCGTTCCAGGTCACCGCGGAAATTGCCGTAAAGCGGGGCCCGGCTGTACCGTATTGTGACTTTGAAAACGGAGATGCAGAGCTGCAAACCAACTGTTTCGCTGACAAATGGCATCTGTTGCTTGGTGACAGCCGGATACTTTGCTGCTGAGCGCGCCATGCTGAAAATCGCCGGAAAAACGGAACAAGCGCCGAACCTAATGAACATGGTATAAAATTGGGAAACGCTGTATGAGCGGAACGCCGTAAAGCCAGGCCCTACTGTAGTACCTATGTCTTGGGGCACCCAAAGGGTTAACACGACTTCAATTACAACAAGTTAAAAGGTTAAAAGTACCACATTGGAATTGCACCTTAAACCCCCCACGTTTTTAGATGAGTGGTTCTTTGGGAAAAGGGTTGAGATGTTTTTTTTACGAGGGGCAAGGATCTATCCTTACAATCTTCCATATCCTCCAAAAATTCGCATTTTCGCAAAGGATTGTGTTTTTTTTAAATACATTTCACAATTGTAATTCAAAATCTGATAATGGCAACATTTCTTAATTTTAGTTCACATTGGTCATGTGACCGGGCAGTTCCTAGAATGCGCTTAAAGTGCCGGCGACACCACGTTGTCGGTTGCGCTTATTGTTAGCACGACGCGATGGAGGGACGGGAGCGACGCTGGCAACGCGAATTTCTGAAGCCGGTCAAATTTGATTTTTCAGAGGCTGTCGCCACATGTGACAGCCTCTGAACCAATCAAAGACCTGGTCGCCGGAAAGCGAAATACAACTTTCGCTAGCGGCAACGGGTGACGTCATCCGTCGTTGTCGCGCGCACTATAAGCGCGGCCTTACGGTGAAAACAGCGAATGTCGCCGTGTTCAGGATTGTTTCTGCGAAACGTTTACACGTCTCTAGTTCCTATATATTCTCAGACGCTAGGGGGCACTGTGACCCCAATCACATATCAGGGGTGGGTGATTTTAAAGTAAAATCCACATTGCTTATTTGAGCTGATGTGAAAAATATGCGCAGGCAGAACCCGTGTCCTGTCTTGTGGGCAAAGTGTGATATAACAAAGGGGGTGTATCATCACATATTTATAAATCATATCACATTCTGCATGTAGTGAGAAATTTAATGTAGAGTTATATGCTAAAGTTGCAATCCCTTAAAAAAAACCATTATATATGTTTGTTCTCTTTTGAAAGAACATCCTTTCATATTCTTGCACCCCCTGCTTGGATATTTCCAAGGTCGTTATTCAGAATGCTGTGTAGCGACTTTCCTGTGCTGGAGGAGATTGTAGTCCCATTAATTTGCATGGAGCTGATCCCTGTTCCAGCACAGGGAAAGTGTCTTCACAGCACATTTAATAGGGACTTAAACGGGACACAGTCCCTACACCCTTGGGAAGAACAGCATGGCAGATGAACGTTTAATTCGTATTTCACTTGACAGAGACAAATAGTATCTGACAAGTAGGGCATTCTGTGGTGGAGTATACTGCAGTAACCACTTAGTCATTCCAAAATACAGAAGGAATCCTTAAAACTCAAATTATTTATAAATCATTAGAAGTTTGTATCGTTGTTTCTGAAACATAATTAAGGATACTACATCATCCCCATATTCACTATCTTGATTTATTGTTATATATTGGCTCTGACCTTCAAGTCCATACAGTATGTTAAAGAAAATAGCAGAAACACTTATTTAAGAGCAGATAGCGGACATCCACCTGCTCTGCTAAACGGAATTGCCAAAGGACAATTTCTAAGACTGAAAAGGCTGTGTTCAGACCAATATTCATTTGAAATTCAAGCCTGGGATCTCACCTCCCAAGTTTATCACGAGAGGATATAACCGCCTTTGTTTACCATCCGGGTCTCTCACGAGGCTCCGTTTTCATTGGCGGAGGAGACGCAATGTTGGGGGCGGAGTTACGTCCCTGCCTATATCCAGGAAGTTTGTGCACGAGTATTTTATGGGAAGATCATGGGGGAAGATGGTGAAAATGGGGAACGATGGGAAGATAATGGGGGACAGTGGGGAAAATGGGGAACGATGGGAAGATAATGGGGGACGGTGGGGAAAATGGGGAACGATGGGAAGATCATGGGGGACGGTGGGGAAAATGGGGAACGATGGGAAGATCATGGGGGACGGTGGGGAAAATGGGGAACGATGGAAAGATCATGGGGGACGATGGGGAAAATGGAGAAGGATGGGAAGATCATGGGGGACGCTGGGGAAGGATGGGAAGATCATGGGGGACGCTGGGGAAAATGGGGAACGATGGGAAGATCATGGGGGGAAAATGGGGAAGGATGGGAAGATCATGGGGGACGCTGGGGAAAATGGGGAAGGATGGGAAGATCATGGGGGACGCTGGGGAAAATGGGGAAGGATGGGAAGATCATGGGGGACACTGGGGAAAATGGGGAAGGATGGGAAGATCATGGGGGACGCTGGGGAAAATGGGGAAGGATGGGAAGATCATGGGGGACGCTGGGGAAAATTGGGAAGGATGGGAAGATGATGGTGAAAATGGGGAACGATGGGAAGGTCATGGGGGCCGATAGGGGAAAATGGGTAATGATGGGAAGATCATGGGGGCCGATGAGGAAAATGGGGAACGATGGGAAGATCATGGGAGCCGATGGGGAAAATGGGGACCGATGGGAAGATCATGGGGGCGATGGGAAGATCATGGGGGCCGATGGGGAAAATGGGGAACGATGGGGAAAATGGGGAACGATGGGAAGATCATGGGGGCCGATGGGGAAAATGCTTTGATAAAAGCCTTGCTAGAGTGCGAAACGCATGAGGGATACTTTACCTCCTCCTGTCCATGCTGGAGTGTGTACCATATGAATAAACCTCATTTGTAATAGCAGCTTCATTGTCTGGTCCCTGTTTTCCGTTTGCTTTGCCCTTCCGGTTCCTTATCCACGTGGGTCAACAGGAACTGCTTTTTTCTAGTACAGAAAAGAATCCTGATAAGTAGTTGGTGAGGTCAGTAAAACCCACCTTCAACTGTTTTCGAACAGCTCCACGATAAACCTCATTACTCAACTATTATTAACCTATTAAACATATTGCTGCCATTAGTTAACTTTGGTTTTACGTGGTACTTTTGTCATAGGAAAGGTAGATGAAAAGTAGATTAAAGTGACAGTAAAGTCTGATCAGAAGAAAAAGAGATTTAAAAAAAAACACAACAGTGATATAGCAATAGAGATAATGGGCCATATTTACTAAACAATGCTACTCCATCAGACACCTTTGGTGGATTGTCTTTAAAGGGACTTCCAGCTCCAGGAATGTGTCATGGAATAGCACCACTTGGTAAACATGAGCCGATAAGTGCAGACACCATTGCAAAGCAAGGATTGCACAATGGACAATAATATAACGTCCTCTTCTCCTAAAGACAGAAAAGCCCAGTGCTACATCCAATGTGACAAAAATACACAATTAAATACTTCAATATTCTCTTGAGTAAGGGTCATTTAGTTAAACCCTTTGGCCAAAGCGTTATAAGCCTGCAGCCACGTCAAGGAATGACCAGTGAGCAGGTCCTAACACTACCTGGTAAAATTCTCATTTACCTATGCTGGATGGAGAATGACTGCAGTGCGTCTGTCCTGCACAGGAACATGAAAAAACCTGCTACTTAAAAACACGGGGTGGGGTGAGCTTAAATCCTCTTCTCCTAAGCAGCAAACATCCCTTTTGTGATAACATGACGTCATGTTGGCAATTCTCGGTGTACAGCTCTCTTGTCTCAATAGAATAAACGGTCAACCAATGACAGGATGCTTCCAGAAGGATGTTGGCATCCCGATTTGGGATAGCACTTTACAGAACATTTAAAACTTCCAAGGTGGGAGCAGCTACTTCTTTCATTTTACAAAGTGAACACAGAAATGGGAGACTTGGGCACTCAGTAGGTCTGTCAGTCTGATTTGTCCAACTTGGTTTACATGTTCACCATATTCTGAGCCACTAAGAGTGGACATCACTAATGCAGTGTGTGTGTGTGTGTGTGTGTGTGTGACGCTGGCGAGCTCCTACACTGCTCCAACGACGGCACGGTTCGGTCACCCTGAGGATCCATCTCTAGAACAGTCTGAGATTTTGGAGCCACAGACACCTCCAGAGTGACTGCCACTGGCGATGATCTCCTCCTCCTCTGGCATAAGTATAAGGCTCTCCAACATGGATGCCTTCTGACTTCCCCTGCCTTTACCAACATGGCCGCTGAGGCAGGAAGTCAGCCTCTTCCTGAGAAGATTTTTTTGCTTCTGAGCCATTCAGAAGCAGGGTCCCCGCTGCATTAATCAATATAGGAAGATACTGTACTGAGTTTTTGGGCATGGTCAGGCTCCATTCAGCTGCAGTTTCCTTGCGCCCAAAATGAACTTAAATAAAAAAAAGTTTGTGTACCCCAACGTTATCTTGGCCCTCATCATTCCCTTCGGGATGCTCACCCACAGGGACCGGCCTTCAGGCTCACTGCCTGTTTCTAGTAGAATCAGAGCAGGATGTAATTTATCTCCAGAGGGACTTGGAGAGACTGGAAACGTGGGCAGGTAAATGGCAGGTGAGGTTTAATACAGATACATGTAAGGGTATGCCTTTGGGAAACAGGAATAAACAGGTGATTTATAAATTAGAGGGCAGAGACACATTATGGCCCGTATTCAATGTATATGTATATCTTTATTTTATATAGCGCCATCCATGTATAGCGCGCTTAACAGCAGTAATACACGCGACATAACAGGAATAAGCACTTAATAGATAAAAGTACATTAGGAAAAAGAGTCCCTGTCCCGGAGAGCTTACAATCTAAGTGGTAAGTAGGGGGAATTTACAGTAGGAGGGTGTTATGGTAAATGCGTATGGGATGTATATGATGTGAAGCGACTTCTCCATGTCAGGGAAGGCACTGAGTTAGACTCATTTCAATGGGGTCGCAGGCTTCACAGCATATTAAATAACGCAGGCCTGGCCGCAGAGTTGGCGCGGCCTAAGATGGTACGATGGCAGTGGGGCCCCTCCGATGAAAGTATTCAGGGGTAGAATGTGCTTATCTGCCCGCCTGGGGCGATTCCTTGAAGAGCGGCCCGCCTCCTGCAGCGTGGCGGTGTCATGTGACATCAAGTTGTCATGATACAAACCGGCGCCTAAAAGTCCAAAGACGGCGCCGTTTATATTTTGTCTTTTTTGTGATTCAACTGACTGTGTTTTGGGTCAGTAATTCCTGGCAACCTTGCTTTATTAGTGTAAGGATTTCCAAGTGTATTCCTAAGTGTTTGCACTATTTATTGTTTAGCTTTTAGCGCTAATTGCACCAACCCTTTTTTTCTTTATCAAGTTGTCATGGCAACGCGTCGCCAAGTGACGTTGAGGCGTCATTTGATGCTGGGCCACCATGACGCTGCAGGAGGAGGGTCGCTCCAGAGAAGGTATGACCCCCTCCCCCCAACCCACCTCTCACCACAAGCACACACCTCGGAGTGAGGAGTGGTCCTGCGCCAGTCTGGGGACTGCCCAGCTCCGGTCGGGGCAGAAGTTGGATCTCGGCGCCGACAGGATGAGGGAGAGTAATATGGGCCATGGCACGGTGATAATGCAGCATTTCCGTGGGAGTGCAGGGCTACGAAGGCTTGGAGCCCAATGCAACCACCGCGCTCGCCTCGCCATAAGGCTAAGGCCCCGCTCCCAGAGTCAGCGCGCCCGCACTGCAGACAGGCGGTGCGCTGACATACACAGACCGCGATATGCGGTCTGTAGGGAGCGGGAGGTGGGCGGGAGTGGGAGGATTGACAGGGAGGGGGGGCGTGGCTAGAGTGGAGGGACCCGCTACTCTCCCCCCCCCCTCCCTCCCTCCACGGGCTCGGGCTGGAGCTGCTGATGGTAAGCGACACACACACACACACACACACACACACACACACACACACACACACACACACACACACACACACACACACACACACACACACACACACACACACACACACAGGCACTCACGCACTCAGACACACACATACACACACATAGACAGGCACTCAGACACACACACAGACAGGCACTCACGCTTTCACTCCACACTCCTCCCCGCTCCCCGAAGCCTCTCCTCCTCCCGAAGCCTCCCCTCCCCATTGGCTCACAGCCAAACCACGTGACGCGTCAACGCTAGGGATCACCATTTTCTTGTCTCCCCTAGCGGCTGACGCGCCACAGCGTGTAGTAAGCTGTGCCGCCAGGGGGGACCGGGACCGGCTCAGCAGGATTCCCCTGCTGGTGGGGAACTCGCGTGTGGCCGCCCGCGCCAACGAGCGCAGCGGGACCGAGGCCTAAGGCTGGGCCTGCTGCGTTGTGTTCATGAATTCCCACTAAAAGCAAAGGCCTAAGGGGCAGCGGTAGGATCTGCAGTGTTCTAACATGGAACTCTTAGGGAACCCTTTCAATGCCAAAAAAAACCCTAATACACCACTGGTTCCTTTGTCACTGAAAGGGATTAACATATTTGGAGAGGAATGTCAGTGATGTTATACAGGGATTTTTGGATTACTAGTATATTGTACCTAGCTGCCCCCTCCTTCCTCCCTCCCCCCCACCCCCCTTCCGCTAGAAATCCCCTTTCTGTAATTCTGACATTCCTTCAGTTTGCCTGAAGGGTAAAACATGAAGTGGATACTTAATCAGAGTGCATTGTGTCTCTGACATACCTTTTTATAATACTTTGTGATTATATGCAGCTGTGCCACTAAACCATTTATACCAGTTCTTTCCAAAATGTATTTCCAACTCATTATTCCATATTGAAAATGTATTCGAATGGAAGCTATAAATCCAAGACTATTTCTGGCACGCTGTTCCCTTTGATCCAACCCAATTCCAAGAGGACGTCTCGCTTTTCTACCTCCCATCCTGTGATGGAACCTTTTTATAATAAGGCATACAACCCATAGGGGGCTGTGTCTTGAGAGTTAAAAGGTCTGGGCTAAAGTACAATGCAGCTCTCTTTAACTGGGTAAAGTACCCTTTCTGGTCCGTGATGACCTGAAATGAGGTGGTTACTATGCTCTGAATCCTAAAATGAAATTATTCAAGACTCTCATTGAATCATCATCATTCTCCTTTTTTCAATTTAGGGATTCATGTTGGTGAATTAAAACAGCAGTGTTCTGGGTGTTTACCTTACTCCTTACAGGCCTACAGTGTAACATTGTACTCACCTTTACACTATGTAGGTGCCAATCCTAATCTCTTACTACTGTATCTATAATATATATATATATTTATATATATATATATATATATATATATATATAAAATCAAGAATGAATAGATTATACCGTTCTGTGGCTAACAAAATGCTTTTATTTGTATTTTATTTGTATATTTATTTTATTTTTTATATGTATATATATATATATAAACCTTACGCGCGCTGCTGTTACCTGTGAGGCTCACAGGAGGCCAAAGCCTCTGCTTCTGGGGAGCCTGGGGTGCTATATCTCGCAGTGCAGCGCCTCCACCTACGAGGATACCAGCGTAGGCGGGATAACTCCTCATAGGAACCAATACTATGCAAGTACTACACACACCTACAGCAGCAGTAGTAATAACAATATTCTTTACCAGCAGGCCCCTGCTCATATGCACAATAACCATACAATAATACCAGTGTGGTAACCCAATGTCCCTCCTCCAGGCCCAGGCGCAACCCCACCCCAATGTGTGAAGGTAGCGCTGCCCTCCCTGAGGTGTGGTGGTGCACGGTGGGTACCTTCTTGGCTATGACCAGGGAATTAGAGGGATCCTCCGTTACTAGAGTCGCATCAGTGGTCCCACGATGCGGGGTCTGCAAAACTCGCCTCACCTCCGGCAGCGCACAGTGGCAAATTCAGGTTCCATGGAAGCCTCCCTGGTGGTCGGTCCAATCCCGGGGCTCCGCTGCAGCTCGGGGCTAGATGACAAAGTCCCTGAATATGGCCTTCCCTAGTGCACTATATCTAGAATGGCTCAGGGCCTATGGGGGAAACATTCTGGCCTAGTCCAGGAGCCCACTCTCATCAATACATTCAGGCACTCGTGGCGGATGCAATGAGACTAAATATGAGCATCGTAATCCTAAAATTAAGAGACCAGTGCATATCTGTCCCTTGTTATGTCTTAAACATACAATGTGTGATTTGAGAACGTGCCCCTCGGTGACACCGTTACAGATTTGTTACTTTTATTATGCAGAAGGGATGACCTCTTATGATATTCTCATTTTTAATAATGTCCTCTTGGTTTGATACCTCTGTAGCGAGGCCCCTGGCCATCCATAAACCCCCCTGCCGAGAAATCCTTTGAAGCTTAGTTGTAAAAGAATTGTGTTTATAAACGTGTCACAGGGGCCATATTTTATTCCCACGTCTGCCCTTCTCTGGAGACTATCAGCAACATGCAACCCATCTGGCCCTTTTAAGTGAGCTATACGGGATAACTCACCAGATTGAAACCCAGCACCCACCCGATACAAGCCTGGGCTTGTCATAAACCCAATATATTGTATTTAAACTTCATGCTGTAGCTCATTAACCCCTTAAGCACCAAATGGATTAGAATACCTAATATCTCATATTATCATGACAGACGGACTTCCGGAAATTCTCCCTGATTTAACGGTGCTTAGTACATCGGGGCCAAGGAATGAGTATGTGTGTTTGTGGGTTGTCACTCGGCAATGGTTTATCGATCAACATCAGGACTCGGAATAAACACTTCTAGGGTAAAAGTAAGAAGACCGGGGAGAGTTGGATTAGCCTCCGGTAGGGAGTGGGTGAAAAAGAATGTTCAGGGGTGAAACAAACAGGATTTGGTGAGGTACTAAATATGTAGGATAAAGGAGATGCAGGAATCAAAAATGACACATTTCGCTTGGGATATCAGGAGGTTAGTGGAGTCTTTTATTGTAACATCAGTGAGAAATCAGGTACAAGTGTCTAGTTAGAAGGAAGGACAATTCTAAGTTCGGGTTTTGACATGTTAAGTTTCAGATAGTGACGGGACATTCATGAGGAGATAGCAGAAAGACCGCTATTGACATGAAACTGGAGAGAAGGGAAGAGGTCAGGAGAGGAGAAGTAGATTTTGATTATCAACAGCATAGAGGTGGCAGTGAAAAGGGAAGAGGTAAAAATGGAGAAGAGTAGATATTCTAGAACAGTTGTAAAGGTTGGAGGAGATTTTAAACTAGGATGGACTGGGGTGGGACCAGAAAGATAATGAACTAAACAGAATAGATAGGGATGGGGAAATAGCTAGGGGTCATTGAGGTAGAATGGGGGAAAGTGGGAGTTTGGCAAGCAGGGAGACACCCATACTAAATACAGATAATACTAGAAAACTTCTAAAGACTAAATACAATTGGAGTAGAAAGGCAGGAGCAGATAAGATAATAGCACCGACTGGACAAAAACCTTAAATGCAAGCTTGCTTAATACAAGAAGCCTGACGGCTTGAATTAATAGCTTTAAAGGGAGCAATCTTATATCATAGGCATTACTGAAACATGGTGGGATGAAACTCAGGACTGGGCAGTTAATTTAGAGGGTAATTCCCTTTTTTGGAAGAATTGAGCAAATGGAAGAGGAGGTGGAGTATGTTTATATGTTAAACCGGATCTAAAACCTATTATAAGGGAAGATGTTTGGGTAGGGAATGATGAAAATGTAGAGACCTTGTGGACATAAATGACCAGTGGAGGTAAAAGTACAAAGAAATAGTACGGATATGCTATTAATCCCCAAAATATCTTTGAGATAGAAGAAGCCAAAAGACAGACACTGGGGCAATGAGATTAGCATTAGAACAAAAGGAAACAGGTTTTGGGGGGTTCTTAAAGACAATTACACAACCCAAATTATTGAGGAACCAACCAGGAGAGGGGCAATACTGGATTTGGTAATATCAAACAATGTTAAAGTAATCACAATTATTCAAGACCGGGAACATTTGGAAACAGTGATAATAACATGGTCTCGTTTGAAATAAATTATCCAAACCCTTACATGGCTTCAACAAAGACTTTACATTTTAGAAAAAGCAGATTTTAGTAAATAAATGTAATAATCTACAAGGAATAAATTAGGATGATGTTTTAACAGGGGATCATGTGGAAAATAAATGGGCAGTCTTTAAAACATTGTTAGAAAAGCACACATATCAGAGTATACCCTTGGGTTATAAATATAACAGAAACAAGTCTAAACCAATGTGGCTAAATAAACAGATGGGGGAGGAAATGGAAAAGAAGAGGCAGGTGTTTCGATTCTTAGTCAGAAGGGACAGAGGCATATACATTTGTTAAAAGAAACAAAACAAAACATTGAAGAAATGTAATGAGTTGCAAAAGGGCAATCAAATTAGCAAAAATGGATAAGGAAAAAATGATTGCAATAGAAAGTAAGATCAACCCTAAAAAGTTATTTGAGCAACTTAATAACAAAATAGAAAAGGAAATATGGGACCCTTTCAGTGTGAGATGGGCAAGAAAATGATCGGAGATAAGGAAAAAGCAGAGGTATTAAACACATTCTTTGCCTCTGTATATACCAGGGAAGAATCAATTGCAATAGTAGTGCCGCAGGAGGAAGTCACAACCTCCATATTAACGAACAATTGATTAACTGAGGAAGAAGTTCACAGGCGGCTTTATAAAATGAAAGTAAATAAGGCCCCTGACCCCGATGGCATACATCCAAGAGTTCTCAAGGAGCTAAGTTCATAAATAGCCAAATCATTACATTTAATATTCAAGGACTTCAAGCTACTTGAAGGTTTAGTACGGGATAATAGTTAGGAATACCAAATGGAAAACAAAATTATTAGTAATAGTCAGCATGGATTTATGAAGGATAGATCATGCCAAACTAACCTTATTTCTTTGAGGAGGTAAGTAGGAATTTAGACCGGGGTAATGCAGTTGATGTGGTCTACTTAGATTTTGCAAAGGCTTTTCATACAGTTCAAACAAGAGGTTAGTGTACAAAATAAAGCAAATTGGACTCTGTAAAAATATTTGCACATGGATTGAAAACTGGTTGAAGGATAGACAACAGAGAGTTGTCGTAAATTGAACTTTTTCAGGTTGGGCTAAAGTTGTGAGTGGAGTAACTCAGGGATTGGTACTGGGACCCCTGTTTTTTAACTTGTTTATTAATGACCTGGAGGTTGGCATAGAGAGCAAAGTCTCCATCTGTGCTGATGATACTAAATTGTGTAAGGTAGTAGAATCAGAGCAGGATGTCATTTCTCTCCAGAAGGACTTGGAGAGACTGGAAACTAGGGCAGGTAAATGGCAGATGAGGTTTAATACAGATAAATGTAAGGTTATGCATGTGGGAAGCAAGAATAAACAGGTGATTTACAAATTAAATGGGGATATATATGGGGAATCCTTGATGGAGAAGGATTTAGGAGTGCTTGCAGACAGCAGGCTTAGCAATAGTGCCCAAAGTCATGCAGTAGCTGCAAAGGCAAACAAGATCTTATCTTGCATTATATGTGGAATGGATGGAAGGGATGAATACATTATTATGCCCCTTTACAAAGCATTAGTAAGACCACACCATAAATATGGAGTACAATTTTGGGCACCACTCCATAAAAAAGACATTATGGAACTAGAAAAAGTGCAGAGAAAAGCCACCTTCCATACCGTGGCTCGGACGTTCTGGCGTCATTTGCCGCCACGTTGCCATGGCAACACATCACCAGAAGACGTCTGAACAAATGTAAGAGAGAGTTACAGAGGCCTTCGCCGCTTCTCCGGCATTTCATTTAAATGCCTTCGGGAAGCGCGGGGGGCGTCTGTAAACCCCGCGCCCCTCGCAGAGAATCTCGTGCTCCCCATGGGGGGCGCACCCCCCGGTTTGGGCAACCCTGCCTTAAGGCTTAGTATCATGAGTAAATATGCCCCATGTATTGTATCATGCATTTCTAAGCGTTAATAGCCAGGAATGACTACTTTCTGATAGAGCCGGGGTATGACGTAGTGGCGGTATTAATGGGTTCACCAGTGATACCGCCAGTAGTCATTTCCGTGTAACAAATATCAGGAGCAACACATATTTCCTGATTGGGAAACTATCAGCTGGTCAGGCAAGTTATTAAAGAAAGCCGTGCTGGTGAGAACAGCCGATGCAGCTGCACGCGTGGGAAATGAGAAAGTTTGAGATTCCACTAAAGTCTATACAACTGCTGATGCTTGGGAGCAATCCGTGCAATACCCTACGTGTGAGCGTTTTTTCCCTTTCAATACATACATTCTGTAGTATTAGATAATGCTTACTACCTTTTTTTATTTTAACATTCAACTCTTAATGCCATTTTTAATAAGTTTGAATATACTGAGCATCCTTTGATTTCTATAGCAGGCTGTAGCACACTTCCCCAGCAGTGCGAGATCTTTGCAACACTTTCCTGTTTGTGGTCATTTGTTGCCAATATTCCCAGCAGTTTGAGCTGCAAACTGTAACAATAGATAATGTTACCTTAGTTATATACGGATACAGCAGGGCCCCTGGTATAGTGAAAATCGCCGGAAAGCGGATCCGGCGATTTTCACTTCTGCGCATGCGCAAACCGGCATTTTTGCCGTTCTGCGCATGTGCAACCTATGGTATGCGCGCGCAACCTATGGTATGCGCGTGCAACCTGCGGTCTGCACATGCGCGCCAGGCGCACCCACCCATTCTGCGCATGCGCGACTGGAAATCCAAGATGGCGGCCCACTTCTCAGTGCCGCCGTATAAGCGGAACGCCGGATAACAGAGCGCCGAGAAGCAGGGCCCTGCTGTACATTGTAGCTGCTGTTTTACACTGACTGAAGGATTAATTTGAAACTATTTAGTGAACCCTGGGAAGGGCGATTTTGCTGATCGATCACGTGAGAACGAATTGATTTGCAGCTTATTTCATTAGTTTTAAATAAAGGTCATCAAAGGCGAGTAGGACTTGAAATGCCTCCAGAAAGCACACAGCAGCCAGCACTGTCGTTTCACAGAATGCAGAGAGCGGGGGGCTCTGGGTATTCATAACCGTGACCACACGCAGCAGAAATAGAAGCACAGTCACCGCGGGCTGCACAGGAGCCAGCAGATAACACACACTGAAAGTGCATGCAAAACACAGATTAGCGACTCATGTACACACAGCATCACCACAGCCCGGCTCACAGCGAGCGGCCGCAGGAAGTTGCCAAAAGAGGAAAGGTAATATGCCATATGCAATGAACAATATTCAATTGTATTCTATTCGCTGCTATCTAGGGATGAAATGCTTTGCGATGGAATGTATCCCAGGTAGTGAATGGGTTAAATTTTTTTGTTGTTGTTGATGTTTACATGTGTGTGTGTGTGTTTACGTGTGTGTGTGTGTGTGTGTGTGTGTTGGGAGCACTCAATCAGCAAGCTGACACAGGCAGAGTTACCTTCCTGCCGTACATGTAAAATAAAGTTTTAATTAGACAGCACTCGCATGATCGTGTGTGAACGGTGTTTAAATGCATTTAAGTGCTTGACATTTTGACCCTTACCACTGACCTTTCTCACCACGAGAAATGACCATGATAAAGGACCGGAATGCCGACAACTGAAATGAATTTGAGCCCGGTTCACAGAAGACTACACACGTGCTTTCTAACTTTATTTCACGTGTGTGTGTGTCAAGAGACCGGGTACTCGCATGGTTGTGGTAGTCCAGGGAGCATTTCATCCAACTGGCAGCAAAACAGCACAGGGATACAGAAAAACAGGACAGGGATACAGAAAAACAGGACAGGACTCCAATGTATATCGAGTGAAATGTATTCTCTACGTTTTGGCTCTAATGGAGCCGTTATCAGGTCTCAGCTGGAGCCGAAACGTAGAGAATACATTTCCCTTAACACTTAATATACATTGGAATCCTGTCCTGTTTTTCTGTGTGTGTGTGTGTGTATATATATATATATATATATATATATATATATATATATATATATACTGTATTCACACACACATGCATGTATGTATAAATATTATAGTGTATGTATTTTTTCATATATGCTCCGGCTCAATATAATTCTCTGTTATTCTGTTCATGGGATTTACGAAGAACTACTTCATAACTCAGCCATGATCACTGTAAGTTTGGAATCACCACTGCATTGTTTCATATGATTTCCTGAACAGATCCTAATGCATAGCACAGTTTAGTTAATATGGCCCTACCTATGGTATATCCTGTGATATGTGTCACTGTTCTTCTCACAGTTAGACGTGTGAGTCTAAGGGATATATTGTCAAAGCTCTGAGATCGCCGTTCCATGCAATCTGACCCAGAAGCCCCAATGAAATTGACTTAAATATACCCCCAAATATATATATATCCTATATCATTAAACATTTCTAGATGTTTGTAGTTGTGGGATGGACTTACATGGCAGAATCATCTTCTATTATTGCTATTCAAACATTATATGCTTAGGGGGTAATTCTATATGTGCCCAAGCTGCCATTTGGGCTGTTTTCACTTGAAAATCACCATAGACTTTAATAAGGATTTTCAGTCCAAAGGGTTCACTATGGCAGATATAGAATAAGAATTTTAGTGGCACTGCAGCTGTACCAGGGCTATTGTCTGTGGGGGACCTCACTGGAACTGAGATCAGCCACGCTTTGTAATAGAACAGAACCTATATAAAGTGATCTGGGGAACCAGAAAGTGGACATTTGTTGTAGAGCCCACTGTGACGAAATGGACAACCAGGCTTCCTGAAGATCCCAGGAAGCTCTGCCCGGTTGCCTATTCTCATCACGGTGTCAATGTTGGGGCAAATGGGTTTTGCCCTGTTGGTTGCAACATACCTTGTATGTCCCATCCGTGAAAGCAGCGGTACTGCTAGTGTTTGTATATTTCAGATGTCCATTGTATGATGTTGTGCAATATGTAAAAGCGTGATCATTCTCTGGGGGTTAACCTGGACTTTCTCTGCAAGGGCAATCTGTGATCACGGTCATTATCAGACATTTGCTGCCTGGGGGGAGGGGAGGGCAACATTATGTATGTTTTTTAGGTATGTTCCATATATATTTATTCTGTGTCCTTTGTTGGGGAATTGAGGGGGATTAAGAGACATCTGTGCTGCTTGCATTTTATGTTTGTAGCTGAACTAGCGACGAATAGATGAGGGAGAGGCCAACGTGAAGGTCGGGTGGAGTGTTAAGGTCGTTGTGGTTAGACGCGCTGCCCTGCTGGGGAAACACTCCGGAGCTGAAGCATTGTGCTGGATCTTGGGGGGTGAGCCGCATTGACGGGAGACCCCTGGGAACGATCCAGGCACCCTTACAAAGGAGACCAGCGACCCTCCTGCATTCAGAGGATAGCTGCCTGGGGAGCTACGCTGTGGCTGCCTCCAGAAGTAGGTTTGGGGAATCCATCTTCTGTAAGCGGCGATCCCAACTGCACCAGCAAGTAGTCAGGTGGCTACCAGTACCTTGGTCTGGGTAGTCAGGATTCTACCAGGCCGCATTTCCTTTTGTGTCTGGTCAAGGACTACCTTTGTGCTGGGTTATCCATGGACCGTGGATAGAGACCCCCCGCACCAACCCAGTAGCTGGGAGGCGACCATTTATCATGGGCTAAGTAGCTCAGAGGCTTTTAGATACTTCCCAGCACTTTGTTCTGTGGAACAGCTGGGAAATTTCCCAAGGACTGGGCTGGGGTCGGTGGACTATTCAGGCTCATCTGGAGCCATTACAGGGACTGTGATTACACTCTTTCTGTGAGTATTTTCGCCCATATCATTCCCCTGTATTTTATATCTGTCCTGAGTGTTGGAACCCCTGTTATGTCCCCATATAATAAACCTACAACGTATTATACTCCCTGTGTCAGGCTAGTGTAAACGGTGTATCAGGCAGCCCTAAGGGGCTAGTATAGGGCTGAGCCTACCTTCAAGGGCTCTGGTGGCAGCGGATACCCAAAGTTCTGGGCACTGATCGGGACCTCTGGTTTTGAGGCACTCCATTACGTGACACCCACTATGACTTAAAGCTGCTGACCCCGCTAATACCAGCACCTGTTGCTTTTTAACCATACTGCACAAATTCACTATCATACACTAGTAGACAGGGCTGCCAATAGATTTCCCAGGACTACAGTTTTGACCCCCCCCCCTTTCACACCTCCTTGCTCTCCCCTCCTCCCCATGTGATTCTCTCCCACCTCTGTCTATTACTCTTCCCACCTCTATTTCTCAGTCACACTCCCCTTTCACAACACCTTCCCACCTCTCTTCCACGCTCACTCTTTTACACCCCCCTCCTCTCACACTCCCCCCCCCCCACTGCTGCCACTTATTTACCCCTTCTCCCTCAGTCCTCCTCTCTCAATCCCCCCCTCCTCACACTCATTCGCTCCTCCCCCCAGACCACACACATACACACATAAAATCCCCCCACAATGCCCACGCAACCCCCCCAACAATAATTACCCACCCACAATCCCCCCTTCAATAATGACCCTCCCCAATACACACAATAATCCCGATACAAAATACATACAACACTACCCTCCATACCCAAATACATACAACACAATAACTTTGGTGATGGCCTCAGGCCTCTTGTTGGCGCTGAGCCAGGCTGTCCCCAGCTGCTGCGGGCCTCCTGCTGGGCCTGCCTCTCTCCCGCACCAGGTCTCTTTCTCCTGCGGCGTGTGGAGTACCTACCGGGAACTGCGACAAGAAGCAGTTGGTCACCGACCTAGTAGCCTATGAGGCGCAGTGCTCAATGGTTAGAGCTGAGGCGCTGGCCAGCATCGAGGTGGTTCCGGGCCCTTCCGGACTATGGGAATCGCGAGTCTCCATGCTCCAGCTCCTGGCTGCTCGGGCACCCATCTGATCGAGGTCCCGATCGTCCTCTGGAAGTCGGGGGTCCCAGGCCAATCGGGCACCCTAACTCACATGGCAGTTTCGACATGTTCTGCGAGGACACAGATAACATCGATGGGTATCTGCAGTACTTTGAGAACTATTGTGAAATGCACAACTTACTCTCTCTCTCTCTCTCTCTCTCTCTCTCTCTCTCTCTCTCTCTCTCCTCTATTTCCTCCTGCCTGTTACTCCATATGTCCCTGAAATGGCCAGCCCAGGACACCTGCTATGAGTAATATTGTTTCTGTATAGGATTAAATGTAGTTTGTTATATTGTATATTCTGTAGTACTGTGTATTTATTATGATGATTTATTAAGATAATATAATTCAATTTCTTTGCTGTAATAGAGATGAAATACTGGATTGTTTTTAATCTATTCTAATTGACTGCTGTATAAAAACTTCATTTCTGTTACTAGCGTAGACACTCCGTGCTGGGCACGAAACGCGTAGGAGGTTTATTTGTCCTGTTGTAGGAAGATGACCTAAATAAAGATATATTTTGTCATATTTTCCTATAATCTTGGTCTCCCGAAGCAATTAAACACCAGATATATTTTTCTCCTCCCTATGATTGCTGCAATATATATCTATAAAACTTAAATTATTGTCCAAGAAGGGGATATCGAGACCTGTAGCAACGAGTTTACGCCATATTCTGCACCTAAAGTCAACTGTGAACTGGAAGACCCCATACAGCCCACTCAAGTCAATGGACTGCAGTGTGTCCTCCAGCACTGAAAGGTGTCTTTTGGCAGATGATTTCATAGTAAATATAAGCCTTAATTTGAAAGAAGAACTACATCTTCAAAATGAAGGAAGGGGTTAGTGTTACACTTGTGTTTTTCTGTTACTACGTGACTTGGACTGATCATGTGTTTAGTTAAAGCCCCACACAAGAAGTCGGGATGTATATTATTGTTTTATCTATTAGTGACAGTGGTATGAAACATACAGAAACGACTTCTCCGAAAACTAACAGGCACCCGCCTGATGATTGATTTACAAAGGTACTTCTGCGGTAAGTTTGCATCTTGCACAAGAAGAGTGCGGAAAAATTCCAAAGACGCTCATTCAGCAACTAGTATTTTCTCATGTGAGTTTTGCATGTTTGGTTAAAGTACAGGAATTAGAAATAACACTTAGGAGCATATTTACATCTCATAGAGGTCCCCAAACACGCCTTATCTCATAATCATACAGCAAACCGTGCTTCCATTGCAGCCAAGGATTCTAGGTAATGGCATGAAAATGAGCACACTATTAACTGGAGTATGGGTTACTGCCAGGTACGTAAGCAGTGCTGTAATGGGATTAGAACCTGTTTAAATATGCATTACCTCTTGGTTTGTTTTCGGGGGACGGTGAGACGTTTGGAATAGGTAGGAAGCGGGTGTCTTTGGAGCTGAATCGCGTTCATTTCAGCTCTGGACCCCCTTGCTTCCTGAGATACTTGCTTCTAAAGGTGCTACTGATAGCAGCCCTGGCTGAGCATGGACAATGTCTGTTTAAAGGTCATCCCTTCCAGCTTCCTATTGGCCCACGTGATGCAAAACTTTAAAATAAATATTAGACACCGGCCTCACCTTCAGATGTTTGTATCACGGTGAGCAGGGGGTTCAGATCCGGAAACCCCCTGCTTCCTGCCTAGGTGGAAATAAACTTTTTTTTTTTTTTAAACAAATATTCTTTTTTTATTTCCTAACCCATAACCGTTTCAATGCTTTCATGGTTCCCCTGGCAGTGAAAGGGTTGAACATTGATTCCTAATCTTTTTCATCCTTGCTCCCAAAAGCATTTATTTCACCTGTGGGCCCCTGTTCTGTATTTTTATAGTACGTTTTTGTTTCCCATGCGGTTAGTCGGGGTAATTAGCCGCCCGCCACTGCTTGTTAGGACAACACCTATTCTACCCACTACAGAGCAAATGAAACATCATGTTCTATATTTACTTAGAAGGTCATGAAAGGTCAAGTGAAAGCTCCATAAAGAGCTATATTTACTACGTGATGTAACTTCGTAAGAAACCTTGTAGGCTGGAAGACCACCTTACAGCCTACATACTATATCTAACACACAGACCCTACCCAAAAGCCTCCATACCCCAAATAATGATGGGATGTAGCATGTGTATTGCTACTGCATGTACTTCTGGCCAGTATCTGCAGCCGACACCTTCTATGGTCATCTCCCTTTTGAGCCACTTTATTCTGAAGACAAGGCCAAGACAGTGGGAGAAGTCTGCACATCCTGTCCAATGGCAGGGGGAGCGCTGAGAAGTGGCAGCATGGCACTGGAAGCTGTAGCAGCAACAATGGACTTTGGTTGTTCCATAGCTCAGAAGCATCGTCCAGTTTCACCCCCAGCGATTAAGCAGCCCTAGCTTTAAACATTGCCTGATTCAACCTGCTTTGGAAAGTTCACTGCATCTCTCACTGCATGTACTGTGTGGTCGACGTCTGAAGAACAATAACCACATACAAACGTATTCTTACTTCCTGGAATGTGCAAACTCTTAGTGGTTCTATGAACAGGCCTGGCTGCAGGACGGCAGGTTGCTCAGCAGCTGGCGAGATACAAGATCGGCATTGCAGTGAGTGAGGCCAGGCACAGCTCACACCATCCAGCCTGGATTATCCAGGGCTGGATATAGGCTGTAGAATTTGCCATATGCAGACCACTCACATCCAAACTGGAGAACCTTTCTTTAGAAGTCAATGAACACCCAATGAAACTGAGTATGTTGGAATTGCTACATGAATACGTACCTCTGCCCCCACCGTGACAAACACTGACTAGAAGAAATTGGAATTCTATGACAGCTAAGATCAATCACAAAGACAGTCATCATTTTTGGAAACTTCTACATCTCTGTAGAAAGTGACAACAACATATAGAAGTGTACCATAGGAAACATGGCATTACCAACACAATGTATCATGGACCTGGCAAACATAAGACTACATGGAGGCATCCTCACTCTAAACACTGGCACTTCATTGACTTTAATATCACAATACAAACAAATCTACATGGCTTCCAAACATCCAGCACAATGTTCGGAGCTTACTGTAGGACAGATCACTGTTTAATGCGGTCCAAGATATCCATACTCCTCGCTCGTCATATATGCCCTTCTGATAAACCACCCATCACTATATTTGACGTAAATAAATTAAAGAAGAGGAACAATGTTACAAAACTTCAAGAACAACCGCATCTCACCCAACTCCATCTTCAAAGTGACTGTGTAGATGAAGTGTGGTAAGGTCTCAGAGATGCTTTGCGTTGTTTCTCTGAGTCAGCAGTTGGCTATGTTAACGCAGACACTCGGATGGGTGTCCAACCAGGGGTGGACCAGCCTGAGGGGGCAGGGGGGCAGTTTCCCCCTGGGCTGGTGAGATTGCAGAAATGTGGGCTGGTAGCAGGGAGGTGTGGACAGGAACAGTCCAGTCTCTCCCCTGCAGGGCAGCGCTGTGTGACTGAAAGGCTGCGGCCCATTCTGGTCCTTAGGGGGCGCTCTGCACCAGGCCTCCCTGCTACTATCTGATCTGGGAAAGGCAGGACATACCTGTATGTATTGTGTGTCTGTGAAGCAGGTGGGTGTTGAGGTTCATTTGGTGTATACATAGTTACATAGTAGATGAGGTTGAAAAAAGACACACGTCCATCAAGTTCAACCTATGCTAAATTTAGACGACAGATACTTTATCCTATATTTGTATTTACAATATTTTGATCCAGAGGAAGCCAAACAAAAAAAACATTGAAACATCATCCAATGATGTCATAAGGGGAAAATGAATAAATTAATTTTCCTTCCTGACTCCAAATAATGACAATAAAGGCTTAATTTGGTGTATGTACTGTATGGGGTGTGAGAGTTAATTTGTATATATAATATATATAGTGTGGAAGGTTACTTTGTATGTATAGAGGGTGTGAGGGTTACTTTGGTGTCTGTATAGGAGTTTTAGGGGGTTACTTTGGTGTATGTGCAGTATGTGTGATTTCTATAAACTTTGGTATTGTGTATATGGTGCATGTATATAATTGGGGCACATTTGTTTTGTGTGTGTCTCTGTGTGTGTGTGTGTGTGTGTGTGTGTGTGTGTGTGTGTGTGCACGTGTGTTTGTTTGTGGGCTGCTGGATATTTCGGCTGGTGGGTTGTGCTTGTCCTTCAGTTTCAAATTTGCCAGCCAGCTCCTGGATCCAACAATTTCTCTCTCACAAACATAACTCCCACATCATATTATTCATCTTCAGGATTCATCTAATCACCGAAATCTGTAATACTACAAAAAGCTGTGTAGCCCGACTCACCGCCCGGAGTGGGAGAATACATGGCAGAAATGCAAGGCCCCAGAGATCCAGTTATTTGTTGGTACTCACAGCACCAAATGCTATTACACAGACAGGTCATCTGTTTATAAACCCAACACCAGTGGCATATCCACCCTCCAGAGCTCTTATGGTGGGGGTGGGTACCACACTTCTCCTTACTCAATCATCTGACATCTATGACGGATACAGTCAGCAATGCCATTGAGTAGGGGGATGCTCTCATGATGCTCAATGATCTCTCTTTATCTGACAAAATCAAACAGCTCCAAGAAAGAACAGCACCTGGTGCTGATGAGATACACGGAGAAGTAAGTGATGGGAAATGCTGCTTTCTGCGCTGCACACGCTGTTCTCCTAAATGTTTCCATAGAGCCGGTGTGGATTTGATGCTGGCCTTGCAAGGACTGGTATGATATTCGCAGCAATACAACAATTCAGAAAAATAGCAGGAAGCAAACCAATGATCCCTCCTGGGTTTTCATTGACATGCCAGAAGCTTCTGACTCTGTCAACATAGCAAGTCTCCGGAAGATCCTTAGCAAGCTGCGCTGTCTAGATATATTCTGTCATCTCATTTGCTCTTTTCATGATGGTGTGAAATTCTACTGCATGTACACACACACACACCCTCTTTCACAGTTTCCCTCCCTCCCCCACTACCCCCAACACCTAGCGGCCCCCTCCACTTCCCCTTTTCTTCTCTACCGGCGTTATCCTGTTGCCCTCCGATTTCAGAGACCGCGCGGGGTCCCTTCCCAAGCGGAAAAGCCCCTTAGCGCCAACTTTACCTCGCAACTGCTGCTGCTGCCCAGTGAGTGCGGCAGAGGTTGAGGCCAGGAGCAGGACTGTTTGGTGCTACCCGTCTCCCTGGCGGTCCACACTGAGCGCCACGGTAAGGATGAGGGGGCATGGTTTTTCAGTGCTCGCCTGCGGTCAATCACCACGAAACCCTGAAAACCTCACAATTCTTAGTACCGCGCTTTCCAACACGCAACGGAGGGAGGTCGCGGGAGTTCTGGAGAACCGACGCAAAACAGCTGAATATCAGTCCTGGCTCCAAGGTTTCTTGCAGATATGGAAGGTGCCCGATGGCAGAGCACCGAAAGTGTACTCGGAGCTTCACAAAGAATACAGTACAGGGAATTATAATAATACAATAAGTGCAGCAAAATCAGACAATAGGAAAGGAAATCCCTGCCCCGAAGAGCTTACAATCTAAGTGAATACGGGACCGAATGTCCTCCCTTTTCTTTCATTTTTTTAAAACTGTGTATTTTACTCCTACAGTCCTTTCCTATTGTCTGATTTTGTTGCACTTATTGTATCGTTTTAATTCCCTATACTGTATTCTTTGTGAAGCGCTGAGTACACTTTTGGCGCTATATAAATAAAGACATGCAATACAATACAAAGTGAGCTCAAAGCCTTAATTAACATGGATGCTAATCCTCTCTCACTTAATGACATGAATATCCCCCCCAAATAAACCTTATGTGAATATTAAGATGGGATATTTTTTTCTGATAAGACCCATTGTAGTTTGCATGGAAAACAGCTCAGTGCTGCATTGTAGAGAATGTGCAATGAGACACAACCTTCGCCAGCCCCAAACACAGCCCACAGTATTCTATTTTTCTATATTTGATTGTGACAATTGGAGGGCTTCTGGGAAAGTGACCTCAAATATATAACAGTAAACAAAGAATGTGAGGATAAACAGCTGGAGTTGCCATGTAAACACTCTAGTGCAGGCTCTGGGCCTTGTTAGATAGAAATGTAAATAAAAGAAAAAATAGATAGTTATCTGCCTTAACCCTTTGGGTGCCCGAAGGCGTAGTAACGGCATCCACAAATCCTACTAGTTTTGCTAGGGCAGAAAGTGTACGCGATCTAAACTGATGGGAGACGGAAGGGGGATGTCTCCTACACTTCCATCATCGGTGACAGAACCGATATCGCGACCGATTCTCGAGACACTCAAAGGGTTAAAGGGCATCACACGGAGCTCACTTCCATAATAGGTCATATCGGTGGAACTGCACCTTTAGGAGAGTGGAACCACCAATTTTAAAAGGTACCATAGCAAAAACACTCTTTTTATTTTTTATTAAGCAGCTTGGATCTCTGATTGAAATGAAAGTTGTGGGTGTACACAGGGCCGCCGACAGGGGGAGGGGGGACAGCCAGTACTGCTGGCCCGACCCCGGTGAGTTTAGGGTCCCGGCATCAGTGACGGATTTCGCTTTCTGACGCCTGGGGGTGGGGGAGGGGCTCCTCTTCAGCTTATGACGTCACATGATGCCACGTTGTCAGGGCAATGCGCGGCCCGTGACACCGCGTTGTTATGACATGCTACAGGAGAGGGCCTGCTACAGAAAAGGTAAGACACACAAACACTCACACAAACAAATTGTTTCCCTAAAAAATTGTCCCCCCCCCCCCCCCAAAAAAAATTGCCACTTTAGACTATAGCCTACTCAGCCTAATGGGAAATTCACCACTGTCTGGCATGCTTCCGGCACTCAATATCTGCAGGACAGAGGGAGCAATCCCTCCCTCTCTGCCGAGCATGCAGTGGGCAGAGCTTCATAAGAGGGCAAAGTCTGGGGGGGGGGGGGGGGAGGAGACCTGCTAAAAAAAAAAAGGTGAGAGGGAAGGAGGGGAGAGAGAGAAAAACATGTTGTGGGGGAGGGAGCAGGAGCAAGACATACTGGGGAGAAAAGAGAGAAAGACATGCTGGGGGAGGGGGGGGGAGGGAGAGGTCAGTGGTGTAACGACCGCCTGGGGGCCCGATCTTGGGGGGAGGTAAAGGAAGTCGGGCCCCTCCCTCCAGATTCTTGGAGCCTCTGTAACAGAGCAGCCCTCTTCCATGGTGTTGCTGCGTCTTCATGTGACGCTGCATCGTCAAGGCAATACGACATCACATGGCGACTGACGTGACGTAGCGATATCATGACGCCGAAAAAAACCATGCTTTTAGGACGAGAAAGATATCCTTGATTGGGGAGGGGGGGGGGGGCAGAAAGAGAAAGACATGCTGGGGGGGGAGGAAAGGGAGAAAGACATGCTGGGGAGAAGAGAGAGAAAAATATACTGTGGGGGGGGGGGGGGGTAGAAAGAGAAAGATATCCTGGAAAGGGGGGGATGGGACAGAAAGAGAAAGACATGCTTGGGGGGGGGGGGGGGGGTGAGAGAGAGTAAGACACGCTTCGTGATCGCTTTGTCACTGATGACAAGATGTCATCCCCCTTCCACTCGCCTTCGCTCCATGCATTTTTGGGGGTACGTTGCTACTATATAATGGGCCCCCCAGGGTGCTAGAACCCATGATGTACGCCCCAGGGCACTCAAAGGGTCGAGCAAAACACATTGCATGGCAGGGACATGGTGATATAAAGCAAAAGTAATCTAACAAAAATATTTTAAAATATTTATTTTCCTTGTCCAAAGTTCTCCTTGTATCAGATGTATTCCACTTATTCCCATCTGGGGGAAAGTCATTTTGAAGGCTATACCATATCTAATTATCTATATCTATATTTTTGAAACCATTGTATGTCTAGCGGCAATCACATTGGACCTTTGGCCCGTCACTCCGCCTCAGGCCAATGAAATGGCTACCTTGGCCCACCCGCCCCCGCACACCTGTCATTGGCCGGTGTGGTCTAACGGTATATACACACACATATGTCTCACCCCTCCAGATTGCTCGCCCCCCCCACGGCTCTAATTGGCCAGTGCGCTCTAACCCAGGGGTCCCCAACCCCTGGCCACACTGCTGCTGCTGCTGCCTGAGGTGAGCAATGGCTACTGCTGGAGGGGGAATGGGGGTGTTTGACCCCCCCCAGCTCCGTTTTTGACCCCCCCAGCTCCGTTTTTGATCCCCCAGCTCCGTTTTGGACCCCCCAGCTCTGTTTTTGACCCCCCCAGATCCGTTTTTGACCCCTCCCCCAGCTCCGTTTTTGACACCCCCAGCTCCGTTTTTGACCCCTCCCCCAGCTCCGTTTTTGACCCCTCCCCCAGCTCCGTTTTTGACCCCTCCCCCAGGTCCGTTTTTGACCCTTCCCCAGCTCCGTTTTTGACCCCCTCCCCCAGCTCTGTTTTTGACCCCTCCCCCAGCTCCGTTTTTGACCCCCCCCCCCTCACCCCCCCCCCTCCCGACATACACAGTGACAGACACACTGACAGACACACTGACACACAGGGATAGACACACTGACTGACACAATGACACACACAGGGACAGACACACTGACACACACAGGGACAGACACACACACACACACAGGGACAGAAACAATGACACACACAGGGACAGACACAGTGATACCCCTCATTGCCTCCTGCCTCCCCCCCTCACCCCTGCCTTCCCCCCCCTGCCTTCCAACCCCCTCCCCTGCCTTCCCCCCCCCACCCCTGCCTTCCCCCCCCGCCCCTGCCTTTCACCCACCCGCCGCCTGCACTCCCGCCGCCTCCCGCCTCTGCCTTTCAGCCACCCGCCGCCTCACACCCCTGCGCCCCACAGCCGCCGTCCTCACTCAACAGACACCTGCCGCCTCTCACCCACCTGCCACACTCGACACACACCCGCTGCCTCCCACCCCTACGCACCGACATCACTGACTGGCCGCCGCACCCACTCACCACCCACCCGGCGCCTCCCGCCTCACACCCACCCGCCACACTCACACCCCTACGCACCGACATCACTGACCAGCCGCCGAACACACTCACCAGACACCCGCCGCCTCACACCCGCTCACATCCTAGCGGGACTCCCACCCACAGCCAGCACTCCACTACCCACCCGCCACCCGTACTGAACACCCACCCGATGCCTCACACCCACTCACACCCTAGCGGGACACACACCTCACATTTTTACATCACTTATGTCACCAAAATATACATTGTACTGTGGTGTGGTTACAATAAACCATTTTTAAACAACAACATCGTATTACATTTTCTTCCATGTTTCTTTTCAACTATTTATAAATAATAATACCTATTACGGATTTACATCCCGGGCAACGCCGGGTATATCAGCTAGTATACTATAAATTAGAGCTTTAATAATCTTGCAAGACCACAGGCTTTTTGAATATATCACACCGACGGGGGCCCTATGTATGGAACATTTAGGGACAGAGCAACCTGGTTGGAGACAGAAAAGAATTGTAGCTGTATTAGTCCCGTATGCAGGGAGGGGGGGAGGGGTGGGGGGGCGGACATAGTACAAATTAGAGGGAAAAATATGTAGTGTCAGAGTATCACATTTTATCCTTTTCATTTTATTTTTCAGAGCAGTCTGATTGGTTGAGGCAGTTGTCATGGATACAGCTGAACCTGTTACTTAGCCCCCACAGCGGTAACAGCTACTTGGAATGTACCATTCCTACACAGTTCAGGCATGACCTAAATTCCAGTCTCAGTGAGGAGTCAAACTTTTAGCCAGAGAGTCAGCGGCAGAGCTGAGATCAGACTCATATCATTGATTCAAGTCTCCCAGGAGCCCCTATTTAATATGCTGTGACGGCAGTGACGCCATCTTCAAATGCTGCCCCGAAGAGCTTACAATCTAAGTGGTAAATTGGTTGGTAAATTATGAGATGGACCCTACTTTGCATTACCATTCTATTTATCTTTTAGATTTGGTTTGATTTATTATATTAGTCAATTAGTTCACTGATTGAGTCAATTACAAGCTGATAAATAAATGCAGAGTTCTGCAATTCCACTGATAAAGGGAACCATAGCCACGAAATGCGTTGGGGTGTTGGTGTCTGTTTTTGGCTCTCATCCTATTGTACATTTGAGGGCCTGTTTTGCCCTTTTTCAAAATGTTAACAAAATGTAAACAAATACTGTAGATGTTTGTAACTTCATGCGATTCAGATCAGCTTTGTAGTAGATTTGTGCTACAGCCCAAAAAAGAAACACTGTAATTGAAAGGTTTTACTGTAAGGTAAAAAAAATTATAATAAATAATAATTATATATATATATTTATATATATTTTATATATATATATATATATATATATATATATATATATATATATATATATATATATATAACATATCGCATTGTAGTATCTCCATTGAGTACTGTTATATTCTCTCAATTAAGCTACAAATTCCTGATTATATCTCTATTCCTGAACGAGATGGGCCATAAATTAACTCACAGGTGTGTGTGTAGAAAATAGTTGCTAGTCAGAAAAATTGTTGGTTCCCAAAGGTTAGGCTTCCCAAAAATACGTCTCCTGTGTAGCAGTTCTATATAGGTATGTGTAGTGAATCTTACATTGATGGTGTCACTGAATTAATGCCACCAATAATAAACCCACAACACCTTTTTCCTTCCACACAAACTACATAATGTTGAGCAGTGAGACTTTTCAATGGGTTAAAGATACCCAGGTAACCCCATGGTAAAATCAAGTTCAATGGGTTAAAAGGTCAGTCCCACATAGGCTGAATGTGACCTTTTGACTGTGATACACAGGTGTAGTGCATGCTATTCCCCTCTCCCCAGTTAACACCCTGTCCGCCCCCAGTTAACCCTGTTATAAATCAGAATATCTCAGAGTCTCGATAGAATGCAATGGCAGAGCTGGCGGCAGAATATAACAACATATCCGAATACAATGCACCCAAGGGGATAATTAAGTCTTCCACAACTGTATTAAATGTGTTAAAGGATCAGTCTCCCGTGGCACCAAAGCCGTCTAATGACATCAGCATGTTTAATAGGTTAAAGGGCAAGTTTCATGTGACCTAATGATAGCGATTCCCCAGGAGACTCTGGGGACATGTGTAGACTCTGGAGTTTGGGGTCCATTTCTCAAGGAGGGACGCCCCCCTCGACCCCCCATGCCCGCAACAGTAGACACCCCAAAAAATCTATATCGAGCAATCTTCTGTACAACCACTGCAGATATATACATTTACAGGGTCTAATTGAATAGAAAAGCAGTGTTAAAGCTCATTATTTTGTCCAATGAAGCGAATCAATGGGTTGATTTGAGCGTTACGATAATATTACTCTTAAAGTGATCGCTTTATTGCACACGGTGTCAAATGCACAGCTGGGGACAGGCCCCAATGTGAGGGACAAATGCAGTCTCTCAGCTGGGGAATCCTCCTCCTTTCTCTTGCTATGATTCATTGCCAGTCTATGGGACACCACAAGACACGTGCAGCGTCCTCATCAAACAGACAATGCTGGGATTGATGAGACTGGTGTGAGAACTGAAAGCCAAGACATTCCCACCCCCTCCCTAATGTAAAAAGGGGGAGGAGCAAGGAGAGAAAGGGACCAGATAGGGAGGAGAGAGGGGTAGGAAGCCAAGGGGTGAAGGAAGAAAAGGGAGAGGGGAGACGATGAAGAGGAGATGAAGAGAGAGATACACGTACTGTAGGTGAGGGATTGAGTGAGAGAAAGAATGGAGAAATTAGTGTATGTGAGAGAATAAGAGAGAGAAAGTAGAGAGAAAGGGGAGGGTGAGCATAGAGAAGGAAAGGGGGAAAGGACATGGAGGAGAGAGTATGGAGAAAGTCATGGACACAATGGAAGAAAAGAGGATACAGTAAGTGGACTGGAGAAAATAATGAAGACAGGTCAGAGGGTGAGAATTAGGTGAATAGGAAAAGTGAGAGAGAATAATAATAATAACAGCAAGTTCTTGTATAGTGCTGTTAGTTTTACGCAGCGCTTTACAGAGACATTTTGCAGGCACAGGTCCCTGCCCCGTGGAGCTTACAATCTATGTTTTTGGTGCTGAGGCACAGGGAGATAAAGTGACTTGCCCAAGGTCACAAGGTACCGACACCGGGAATTGAAACAAGCTCCCCTGCTTCAAACTCAGTGCCAGTCACTGTCTTCATTCACTGAGACGCTCCTTATCCCGAGAATAGAATAAAGAAGAATGGGTAGCCATATTGACCCTTTCTTCCATGTAGCAAAGAAGGGAGAAGGACTAGGTACTATGAGAACTTTTTATTGGACCAACAGATAGTTGATAAATTACAAGCTTTCGAACCTCACAGGGACCCTGATGAAGAACCCTGTGAGGTTTGAAAGCTGGTAACTTATCAACTATTCATTGATCCAATAAAAGGTCTCATAGTACCTAGTCCTCCTTCCTTTGCTACTTTACTACACTGTGATGTGGTGGGGAAGATCGTGAGAAAGGTGAGAAAAGAGGGAGGAGGAAGGGGAAAGGGGGAAAGGAGAGGGTGGGAAGAATGTGAAGAGGGAGAGAGAAGGAAAGTGAGGCGGAATGTGAGTGGTGAGAAAGATCAGGGTAATGGAGAGAGGTGGAAGAAAGGCGTTACAGTAGGAAGAGTGTATGGGATCTGCAGGAAGAGGAGAATGAAGGTAGAAAGAAGGGTGAGTTATATGAGGGAAATGTGGGTGGGAGTTTATACATAGGGAAAGCAAAAAGAGATTTAGGGAGATGTTTACTTGAATGGGCTGTAAGGTGTCTGCCAGAACCAGATGTCTTCTGGCAGGAGACTGCTTAGTAAATATGGGCCTTTAATAGGAAGAGAAGGAAAGAGTGTAAAGGAAAAGCCGAAAGAGGTTGGAGCAATGAAAGTAAAGAAAGAAGCAAAGAGCAAGAGGGTCAAATGGAAGGAAAAAGAGGGGAGATGTGTGAGAAGGAGGGAGATAGGGGGAGGAGTTATTAAGGGGAGAGGGAAGGTAAAATGCAGAATGTGGGCGAGGGGGGGAAATGGAAGTATAGGGTAAAATAGGTGGAAGAGATTGAGAATACAAGGATGGCAGAAGAAGATTAAAGGAGGAAGAAGAGTGAGGGAGTAGGGAGACCTGGTGGTTTAAGAAAGCAGAGAAGGTGTAAGGAACAAAGTGTGCAGGGAACACTGGGCTGGTGTAGAGAAGGTGTAAGGGACAAAGTGTGCAGGGAACACCACTGGGCTGGTGTAGAGAAGGTGTAAGGGACAAGGTGTGCAGGGAACACTGGGCTGGTGTAGAGAAGGTGTAAGGGACAAGGTGTGCAGGGAACACTGGGCTGGTGTAGAGAAGGTGTAAGGGACAAGGTGTGCAGGGAACACTGGGCTGGTGTAGAGAAGGTGTAAGGGACA
This sequence comes from Ascaphus truei, assembly GCF_040206685.1. Taxonomy (NCBI): domain Eukaryota; kingdom Metazoa; phylum Chordata; class Amphibia; order Anura; family Ascaphidae; genus Ascaphus; species Ascaphus truei. The sequence goes on from NC_134501.1 coordinate 10,849,426, forward strand.
AGGTGTGCAGGGAACACTGGGCTGGTGTAGAGAAGGTGTAAGGGACAAGGTGTGCAGGGAACACTGGGCTGGAGTAGAGAAGGTGTAAGGGACAAGGTGTGCAGGGAACACTGGGCTGGAGTAGAGAAGGTGTAAGGGACAAGGTGTGCAGGGAACACTGGGCTGGTGTAGAGAAGGTGTAAGGGACAAAGTGTGCAGGGAACACTGGGCTGGTGTAGAGAACGTGTAAGGGACAAGGTGTGCAGGAAACACTGGGCTGGTGTAGAGAAGGTGTAAGGGACAAGGTGTGCAGGGAACACTGGGCTGGTGTAGAGAAGGTGTAAGGGACAAGGTGTGCAGGGAACACTGGGCTGGAGTAGAGAAGGTGTAAGGGAAAAGGTGTGCAGGGAACACTGGGCTGGAGTAGAGAAGGTGTAAGGGACAAGGTGTGCAGGGAATACTGAGCTGGTGTAGAGAAAGTGTAAGGGAAAATGTGTGCAGGGAACACTGGGCTGGAGTAGAGAAGGTGTAAGGGACAAGGTGTAAGGGAAACACTGGGCTGGTGTAGAGAAGGTGTAAGGGACAAGGTGTGCAGGGAACACTGGGCTGGTGTAGAGAAGGTGTAAGGGACAAGGTGTGCAGGGAACACTGGGCTGGTGTAGAGAAGGTGTAAGGGACAAGGTGTGCAGGGAACACTGGGCTGGAGTAGAGAAGGTGTAAGGGACAAGGTGTGCAGGGAACACTGGGCTGGTGTAGAGAAGGTGTAAGGGACAAGGTGTGCAGGGAACACTGGGCTGGAGTAGAGAAGGTGTAAGGGACAAGGTGTGCAGGGAACATTGGGCTGGTGTAGAGAAGGTGTAAGGGACAAGGTGTGCAGGGAACACTGGGCTGGTGTAGAGAAGGTGTAAGGGACAAGGTGTGCAGGGAACACTGGGCTGGTGTAGAGAAGGTGTAAGGGAAAATGTGTGCAGGGAACACTGGGCTGGAGTAGAGAAGGTGTAAGGGACAAGGTGTGCAGGGAACACTGGGCTGGAGTAGAGAAGGTGTAAGGGACAAGGTGTGCAGGGAACACTGGGCTGGAGTAGAGAAGGTGTAAGGGACAAGGTGTGCAGGGAACACTGGGCTGGAGTAGAGAAGGTGTAAGGGACAAGGTGTGCAGGGAACACTGGGCTGGTGTAGAGAAGGTGTAAGGGACAAGGTGTGCAGGGAACACTGGGCTGGTGTAGAGAAGGTGTAAGGGACAAGGTGTGCAGGGAACACTGGGCTGGTGTAGAGAAGGTGTAAGGGACAAGGTGTGCAGGGAACACTGGGCTGGTGTAGAGAAGGTGTAAGGGACAAGGTGTGCAGGGAACACTGGGCTGGTGTAGAGAACGTGTAAGGGACAAGGTGTGCAGGGAACACTGGGCTGGTGTAGAGAAGGTGTAAGGGACAAGGTGTGCAGGGAACACTGGGCTGGTGTAGAGAAGGTGTAAGGGACAAGGTGTGCAGGGAACACTGGGCTGGAGTAGAGAAGGTGTAAGGGACAAGGTGTGCAGGGAACACTGGGCTGGTGTAGAGAAGGTGTAAGGGACAAGGTGTGCAGGGAACACTGGGCTGGTGTAGAGAAGGTGTAAGGGAAAATGTGTGCAGGGAACACTGGGCTGGAGTAGAGAAGGTGTAAGGGACAAGGTGTAAGGGAAACACTGGGCTGGTGTAGAGAAGGTGTAAGGGACAAGGTGTGCAGGGAACACTGGGCTGGTGTAGAGAAGGTGTAAGGGACAAGGTGTGCAGGGAACACTGGGCTGGTGTAGAGAAGGTGTAAGGGACAAGGTGTGCAGGGAACACTGGGCTGGAGTAGAGAAGGTGTAAGGGACAAGGTGTGCAGGGAACACTGGGCTGGTGTAGAGAAGGTGTAAGGGACAAGGTGTGCAGGGAACACTGGGCTGGAGTAGAGAAGGTGTAAGGGAAAAGGTGTGCAGGGAACACTGGGCTGGAGTAGAGAAGGTGTAAGGGACAAGGTGTGCAGGGAATACTGAGCTGGTGTAGAGAAAGTGTAAGGGAAAATGTGTGCAGGGAACACTGGGCTGGAGTAGAGAAGGTGTAAGGGACAAGGTGTGCAGGGAACACTGGGCTGGTGTAGAGAAAGTGTAAGGGACAAGGTGTGCAGGGAACACTGGGCTAGTTTAGAGAAGGTGTAAGGGACAAGGTGTGCAGGGAACACTGGGCTGGTGTAGAGAAGGTGTAAGGGACAAGGTGTGCAGGAAACACTGGGCTGGTGTAGAGAAAGTGTAAGGGACAAGGTGTGCAGGAAACACTGGACTGGTGTAGAGAAGGTGTGCAGGGAACACTGGGCTGGTGTAGAGAAGGTGTAAGGGACAAGGTGTGCAGGGAATACTGGGCTGGTGTAGAGAAGGTGTAAGGGACAAAGTGTGCAGGGAACACTGGGCTGGTGTAGAGAAAGTGTAAGGGACAAGGTGTGCAAGGAACACTGGGCTGGTGTAGAGAAGGTGTAAGGGACAAGGTGTGCAGGAAACACTGGGCTGGTGTAGAGAAGGTGTAAGGGACAAGGTGTGCAGGGAACACTGGGCTGGTGTAGAGAAGGTGTAAGGGACAAGGTGTGCAGGAAACACTGGGCTGGTGTAGAGAAGGTGTAAGGGACAAGGTGTGCAGGGAACACTGGGCTGGTGTAGAGAAAGTGTAAGGGACAAGGTGTGCAGGGAACACTGGAGTAGTGTAGAGAAGGTGTAAGGGACAAGGTGTGCAGGGAACACTGGGCTGGTGTAGAGAAAGTGTAAGGGACAAGGTGTGCAAGGAACACTGGAGTAGTGTAGAGAAGGTGTAAGGGACAAGGTGTGCAGGGAACACTGGGCTGGTGTAGAGAAAGTGTAAGGGACAAGGTGTGCAGGGAACACTGGAGTGGTGTAGAGAAGGTGTAAGGGACAAGATCTGCAGGGAACACTGGGCTGGTGTAGAGAAAGTGTAAGGGACAAGGTGTGCAGGGAACACTGGGCTGGAGTAGAGAAAGTGTAAGGGACAAGGTGTGCAGGGAACACTGGGCTGGTGTAGAGAAAGTGTAAGGGACAAGGTGTGCAGGGAACACTGGGCTGGTGTAGAGAAGGTGTAAGGGACAAGGTGTGCAGGAAACACTGGGCTGGTGTAGAGAAGGTGTAAGGGACAAGGTGTGCAGGAAACACTGGGCTGGTGTAGAGAAGGTGTAAGGGACAAGGTGTGCAGGGAACACTGGGCTGGTGTAGAGAAGGTGTAAGGGACAAGGTGTGCAGGGAACACTGGGCTGGTGTAGAGAAAGTGTAAGGGACAAAGTGTGCAGGGAACACTGGAGTGGTGTAGAGAAGATGTAAGGGACAAGGTGTGCAGGGAACACTGGGCTGGTGTAGAGAAGGTGTAAGGGACAGGGTGTGCAGGGAACACTGGAGTGGTGTAGAGAAGATGTAAGGGACAAGTTGTGCAGGAAACACTGGGCTGGTGTAGAGAAGGTGTAAGGGACAAGGTGTGCAGGGAACACTGGGCTGGTGTAGAGAAGGTGTGCAGGGAACACTGGGCTGGTGTAGAGAAGGTGTAAGGGACAAGGTGTGCAGGAAACACTGGACTGGTGTAGAGAAGGTGTAAGGGACAAGGTGTGCAGGGAACACTGGGCTGGTGTAGAGAAGGTGTAAGGGAAAAGGTGTGCAGGGAACACTGGGCTGGTGTAGAGAAGGTGTAAGGGAAAAGGTGTGCAGGGAACACTGGGCTGGAGTAGAGAAGGTGTAAGGGACAAGGTGTGCAGGGAACACTGGGCTGGTGTAGAGAAGGTGTAAGGGATAATGTGTGCAGGAAACACTGGAGTGGTGTAGAGAAGGTGTAAGGGACAAGGTGTGCAGGGAACACTGGGCTGGTGTAGAGAAGGTGTAAAGGACAAAGTGTGCAGGGAACACTGGAGTGGTGTAGAGAAGGTGTAAGGGACAAGGTGTGCAGGGAACACTGGAGTGGTGTAGAGAAGGTGTAAGGGACAAAGTGTGCAGGGAACACTGGGCTGGAGTAGAGAAGGTGTAAGGGACAAGGTGTGCAGGGAACACTGGGCTGGAGTAGAGAAGGTGTAAGGGACAAGGTGTGCAGGGAACACTGGGCTGGTGTAGAGAAGGTGTAAGGGATAATGTGTGCAGGGAACACTGGGCTGGTGTAGAGAAGGTGTAAGGGACAAGGTGTGCATGGAACACTGGGCTGGTGTAGAGAAGGTGTAAGGGACAAGGTGTGCAGGGAACACTGGGCTGGTGTAGAGAAAGTGTAAGGGACAAGGTGTGCAGGAAACACTGGAGTGGTGTAGAGAAGGTGTAAGGGACAAGGTGTGCAGGAAACACTGGAGTGGTGTAGAGAAAGTGTAAGGGACAAGGTGTGCAGGGAACACTGGGCTGGTGTAGAGAAGGTGTAAAGGACAAAGTGTGCAAGGAACACTGGAGTGGTGTAGAGAAGGTGTAAGGGACAAGGTGTGCAGGGAACACTGGAGTGGTGTAGAGAAGGTGTAAGGGACAAAGTGTGCAGGGAACACTGGGCTGGAGTAGAGAAGGTGTAAGGGACAAGGTGTGCAGGGAACACTGGGCTGGAGTAGAGAAGGTGTAAGGGACAAGGTGTGCAGGGAACACTGGGCTGGTGTAGAGAAGGTGTAAGGGAAAAGGTGTGCAGGGAACACTGGGCTGGAGTAGAGAAGGTGTAAGGGACAAGGTGTGCAGGGAACACTGGGCTGGAGTAGAGAAGGTGTAAGGGACAAGGTGTGCAGGGAACACTGGGCTGGTGTAGAGAAGGTGTGCAGGGAACACTGGGCTGGTGTAGAGAAGGTGTAAGGGACAAGGTGTGCAGGGAATACTGGGCTGGTGTAGAGAAGGTGTAAGGGACAAAGTGTGCAGGGAACACTGGGCTGGTGTAGAGAAAGTGTAAGGGACAAGGTGTGCAAGGAACACTGGGCTGGTGTAGAGAAGGTGTAAGGGACAAGGTGTGCAGGAAACACTGGGCTGGTGTAGAGAAGGTGTAAGGGACAAGGTGTGCAGGGAACACTGGGCTGGTGTAGAGAAGGTGTAAGGGACAAGGTGTGCAGGAAACACTGGGCTGGTGTAGAGAAGGTGTAAGGGACAAGGTGTGCAGGGAACACTGGGCTGGTGTAGAGAAAGTGTAAGGGACAAGGTGTGCAGGGAACACTGGAGTAGTGTAGAGAAGGTGTAAGGGACAAGGTGTGCAGGGAACACTGGGCTGGTGTAGAGAAAGTGTAAGGGACAAGGTGTGCAAGGAACACTGGAGTAGTGTAGAGAAGGTGTAAGGGACAAGGTGTGCAGGGAACACTGGGCTGGTGTAGAGAAAGTGTAAGGGACAAGGTGTGCAGGGAACACTGGAGTGGTGTAGAGAAGGTGTAAGGGACAAGATCTGCAGGGAACACTGGGCTGGTGTAGAGAAAGTGTAAGGGACAAGGTGTGCAGGGAACACTGGGCTGGAGTAGAGAAAGTGTAAGGGACAAGGTGTGCAGGGAACACTGGGCTGGTGTAGAGAAAGTGTAAGGGACAAGGTGTGCAGGGAACACTGGGCTGGTGTAGAGAAGGTGTAAGGGACAAGGTGTGCAGGAAACACTGGGCTGGTGTAGAGAAGGTGTAAGGGACAAGGTGTGCAGGAAACACTGGGCTGGTGTAGAGAAGGTGTAAGGGACAAGGTGTGCAGGGAACACTGGGCTGGTGTAGAGAAGGTGTAAGGGACAAGGTGTGCAGGGAACACTGGGCTGGTGTAGAGAAAGTGTAAGGGACAAAGTGTGCAGGGAACACTGGAGTGGTGTAGAGAAGATGTAAGGGACAAGGTGTGCAGGGAACACTGGGCTGGTGTAGAGAAGGTGTAAGGGACAGGGTGTGCAGGGAACACTGGAGTGGTGTAGAGAAGATGTAAGGGACAAGTTGTGCAGGAAACACTGGGCTGGTGTAGAGAAGGTGTAAGGGACAAGGTGTGCAGGGAACACTGGGCTGGTGTAGAGAAGGTGTGCAGGGAACACTGGGCTGGTGTAGAGAAGGTGTAAGGGACAAGGTGTGCAGGAAACACTGGACTGGTGTAGAGAAGGTGTAAGGGACAAGGTGTGCAGGGAACACTGGGCTGGTGTAGAGAAGGTGTAAGGGAAAAGGTGTGCAGGGAACACTGGGCTGGTGTAGAGAAGGTGTAAGGGAAAAGGTGTGCAGGGAACACTGGGCTGGAGTAGAGAAGGTGTAAGGGACAAGGTGTGCAGGGAACACTGGGCTGGTGTAGAGAAGGTGTAAGGGATAATGTGTGCAGGAAACACTGGAGTGGTGTAGAGAAGGTGTAAGGGACAAGGTGTGCAGGGAACACTGGGCTGGTGTAGAGAAGGTGTAAAGGACAAAGTGTGCAGGGAACACTGGAGTGGTGTAGAGAAGGTGTAAGGGACAAGGTGTGCAGGGAACACTGGAGTGGTGTAGAGAAGGTGTAAGGGACAAAGTGTGCAGGGAACACTGGGCTGGAGTAGAGAAGGTGTAAGGGACAAGGTGTGCAGGGAACACTGGGCTGGAGTAGAGAAGGTGTAAGGGACAAGGTGTGCAGGGAACACTGGGCTGGTGTAGAGAAGGTGTAAGGGATAATGTGTGCAGGGAACACTGGGCTGGTGTAGAGAAGGTGTAAGGGACAAGGTGTGCATGGAACACTGGGCTGGTGTAGAGAAGGTGTAAGGGACAAGGTGTGCAGGGAACACTGGGCTGGTGTAGAGAAAGTGTAAGGGACAAGGTGTGCAGGAAACACTGGAGTGGTGTAGAGAAGGTGTAAGGGACAAGGTGTGCAGGAAACACTGGAGTGGTGTAGAGAAAGTGTAAGGGACAAAGTGTGCAGGGAACACTGGGCTGGAGTAGAGAAGGTGTAAGGGACAAGGTGTGCAGGGAACACTGGGCTGGAGTAGAGAAGGTGTAAGGGACAAGGTGTGCAGGGAACACTGGGCTGGTGTAGAGAAGGTGTAAGGGATAATGTGTGCAGGGAACACTGGGCTGGTGTAGAGAAGGTGTAAGGGACAAGGTGTGCATGGAACACTGGGCTGGTGTAGAGAAAGTGTAAGGGACAAGGTGTGCAGGAAACACTGGAGTGGTGTAGAGAAGGTGTAAGGGACAAGGTGTGCAGGAAACACTGGAGTGGTGTAGAGAAAGTGTAAGGGACAAGGTGTGCAGGGAACACTGGGCTGGTGTAGAGAAGGTGTAAAGGACAAAGTGTGCAAGGAACACTGGAGTGGTGTAGAGAAGGTGTAAGGGACAAGGTGTGCAGGGAACACTGGAGTGGTGTAGAGAAGGTGTAAGGGACAAAGTGTGCAGGGAACACTGGGCTGGAGTAGAGAAGGTGTAAGGGACAAGGTGTGCAGGGAACACTGGGCTGGAGTAGAGAAGGTGTAAGGGACAAGGTGTGCAGGGAACACTGGGCTGGTGTAGAGAAGGTGTAAGGGACAAGGTGTGCAGGGAACACTGGGCTGGAGTAGAGAAGGTGTAAGGGACAAGGTGTGCAGGGAACACTGGGCTGGAGTAGAGAAGGTGTAAGGGACAAGGTGTGCAGGGAACACTGGGCTGGTGTAGAGAAGGTGTAAGGGACAAGGTGTGCAGGGAACACTGGGCTGGTGTAGAGAAAGTGTAAGGGACAAGGTGTGCAGGGAACACTGGGCTGGTGTAGAGAAGGTGTAAGGGATAATGTGTGCAGGAAACACTGGGCTGGTGTAGTGAAGGTGTAAGGGACAAGGTGTGCAGGGAACACTGGGCTGGTGTAGAGAAGGTGTAAGGGAAAAGGTGTGCAGGGAACACTGGGCTGGTGTAGAGAAGGTGTAAGGGACAAGGTGTGCAGGGAACACTGGGCTGGTGTAGAGAAGGTGTAAGGGACAAGGTGTGCAGGGAACACTGGGCTGGTGTAGAGAAGGTGTAAGGGACAAGGTGTGCAGGGAACACTGGGCTGGTGTAGAGAAGGTGTAAGGGACAAGGTGTGCAGGGAACACTGGGCTGGTGTAGAGAAGGTGTAAGGGACAAGGTGTGCAGGGAACACTGGGCTGGTGTAGAGAAAGTGTAAGGGAAAAGGTGTGCAGGGAACACTGGAGTGGTGTAGAGAAGGTGTAAGGGACAAGGTGTGCAGGGAACACTGGGCTGGAGTAGAGAAGGTGTAAGGGACAAGGTGTGCAGGGAACACTGGGCTGGTGTAGAGAAGGTGTAAGGGACAAGGTGTGCAGGGAACACTGGGCTGGAGTAGAGAAGGTGTAAGGGACAAGGTGTGCAGGAAACACTGGAGTGGTGTAGAGAAGGTGTAAGGGACAAGGTGTGCAGGGAACACTGGGCTGGTGTAGAGAAGGTGTAAGGGACAAGGTGTGCAGGGAACACTGGGCTGGTGTAGAGAAAGTGTAAGGGACAAGGTGTGCAGGGAACACTGGGCTGGTGTAGAGAAGGTGTAAGGGACAAGGTGTGCAGGGAACACTGGGCTGGTGTAGAGAAGGTGTGCAGGGAACACTGGGCTGGTGTAGAGAAGGTGTAAGGGACAAGGTGTGCAGGGAACACTGGGCTGGTGTAGAGAAGGTGTAAGGGATAAGGTGTGCAGGGAACACTGGGCTGGAGTAGAGAAGGTGTAAGGGACAAGGTGTGCAGGGAACACTGGGCTGGTGTAGAGAAGGTGTAAGGGATAATGTGTGCAGGGAACACTGGGCTGGAGTAGAGAAGGTGTAAGGGACAAGGTGTAAGGGAACACTGGGCTGGTGTAGAGAAAGTGTAAGGGACAAGGTGTGCAGGGAACACTGGGCTGGAGTAGAGAAGGTGTAAGGGACAAGGTGTGCAGGGAACACTGGGCTGGAGTAGAGAAGGTGTAAGGGACAAGGTGTGCAGGGAACACTGGGCTGGTGTAGAGAAGGTGTAAGGGACAAGGTGTGCAGGGAACACTGGAGTGGTGTAGAGAAGGAGGACAGGTTAATGTGTTAAGCAAAAAAAAAAGGAAGTGGAGAGAAGTATACAGAGACGTAAGTTAAATAAGAGAGAGACAGCAGCAAGTCTGTGTGACAGACTGCGTAGGATGTTTCACCAGAGTCACTGTCTGTGTGTGACAATGGGGATTTCCCCCAGTAACACCCACCCACCTCTCACACACACTCCGCTGCTCTTCATCTCTCTAGGGAAGGGAGGGGGGGGGGGGGCAGTGTAGTAGTCATTGCGAGACCTGGGGAATGGAGCCCCAGTTTATGAATGCTGGACAGCTGGGTAGGGAACCAGTAACTAGTAGGGAGGTGTGGAATGTGTGACAGAGCCTGGGAGGGAGGGGATCGCAATGCACCAGCAGGGTGGGGAGAGAACAGGGAGTCAGGAGCCTGTGGGGTGGCAGGAGAAAGTCCCAGGGATCTCCCTGTATATTGTGTGTCTGCAGCACCACTGGGGACGGTGAGCTCAGGGACCGTGACAACTTGGACCTGTTTGTGTGTGCAAATGTCACCCAGAATGTGTGTGTGAGGAAGGGGGGGGGGGGCTTGATGGTAATGATCTGAGTGGATCTGTATTTGTGTATAATTAAGCGTGTGAGTGCTACAGTGTGTTTTATGCCAGGATCTATATGTGAGTGACTATGTGTGTGTGTGTGTGTAACTCTCTGTCTCTCATTACATCTAGTGTGTGTGTGTGTGTGTGTGTGTGTGTGTGTGTGTGTGTGTGTGTGTGTGTGTGTGTGTGTGTGTAACTCTCTCTCTCATTACATCTAGTGTGTGTGTGTGTGTGTGTGTGTGTGTGTGTGTGTGTGTGTGTGTGTGTGTTAATCTGTATTGGTGTATACCGGTGTCTGTGCCATATATACGTATGTGTGTGTCCATGTATGGTTCTGCCATCTTCCGGAAACACACAACTTCTGCGTGTGTGAGTGTGATATTGTGTCTCTGTGTTTCATTAGTACACAGCTTTCTATATTAGATGGGCAACTGATCTCCAGATGTGTGTTGGATGCCAGAAAGTGTGTGGGTATCTTTGTGTACCGGATCTGTGTGAGTTGTCTGCCAGGATCTGTGTGTGTGCCAAGTGTACCTGCCAGTGTCTGGGATTCAGGCAGTGTGGTTACAGCATGTATATGGATGTGTGTACAGTACATGGCGGCCAGGTTTACCTGTCTCATACACCTGAGGGGTGGGGTTACTACAGTCTAGGAACTTCCTGTGCTCATGACAAAGGCTGCACCATCAGACTGTGCAACAGAGCAGCTAACAGAACAGGTAACACAACACACTGACAGAACAGGTAACACAACACACTGACACAGAGCAGCTAACACAACACACTGACACAGAACAGGTAACACAACACACTGACACAGAACAGCTAACACATCACACTGACACAGAACAGGTAACACAACACACTGACACAGAACAGGTAACACAACACACTGACACAGAACAGGTAACACAACACACTGACACAGAACAGGTAACACAACCCTACACACAGATAATTCCATCTATACAGACAGAATAAACCACATACACTTTGTGTAGACACAGTGAAGCAACATTTAACCACTTCTGTGGGGGTGATGTATGCATTCTGTACTGTACCGCTTCTGTGGGGGTGATGTATGCATTCTGTACTGTACCGCTTCTGTGGGGGTGATGTATGCATTCTGTACTGTACCGCTTCTGTGGGGGTGATGTATGCATTCTGTACTGTACCGCTTCTGTGGGGGTGATGTATGCATTCTGTACTGTACCGCTTCTGTGGGGGTGATGTATGCATTCTGTACTGTACCGCTTCTGTGGGGGTGATGTATGCATTCTGTACTGTACCGCTTCTGTGGGGGTGATGTATGCATTCTGTACTGTACCGCTTCTGTGGGGGTGATGTATGCATTCTGTACTGTACCGCTTCTGTGGGGGTGATGTATGCATTCTGTACTGTACCGCTTCACGTATCTGTTAGACATTTAACCACTTCCCTTCCAAGGAGATTGGCAGATACTTTTAGGGCATTTTCTGTTTTTCAGAAGCCTGCAGAGCATCTCTTACCCTGATATCTGCAGCGCATCTCTTACCCTGATATCTGCAGCGCATCTCTTACCCTGATACCTGCAGAGCATCTCTTACCCTGATACCTGCAGCGCATCTCTTACCGATATCTGCAGCGCCTCTCTTGCCCTGATATCTGCAGAGCATCTCTTTACCCTGATATCTGCAGCGCATCTCTTACCCTGATATCTGTAGCGCATCTCTTACCCTGATATATGCAGCGTATCTCTTACCCTGATATCTGCAGCGCATCTCTTACCCTGATACCTACAGCGCATCTCTTACCCTGCTATCTGCAGCGCATCTCTAACCCTGATATATGCAGCGCATCTCTTACCCTGATATCTGCAGCGCATCTCTTACCCTGATATCTGCAGCGCATCTCTTACCCTGATACCTGCAGCGCATCTCTTACCCTGATATCTGCAGCGCATCTCTTACCCTGATATCTGCAGCGCATCTTTTATCCTGATATCTGCAGCGGAGACATGCAGAACTTTGCTTAACCCTTGCCCTGCCCAGAAGACGGCAGAGCATTGAGTACACCCTACCTGGCAAGGAGACCTGCGACTGTTGCATTTCTTAACCACTTCTCTTCCAAGGAAACCTACCAACTATAGCTTAACCCTCTCCTTGCCAGGAGATCTGGGGATCATTGCTAACCCCATATCTGTCAGAAAGTCCTGCACCATTTAGCACTTTCCTTGTCTGGCAGATCTGCAGAGCACTGGTACTGTGCCCCTCCAGTGATGGGTACTGTGCCCCTCCAGTGATGGGTACTGTGCCCCTCCAGTGATGGGTACTGTGCCCCTCCAGTGATGGGTACTGTGCCCCTCCAGTGATGGGTACTGTGCCCCTCCAGTGATGGGTACTGTGCCCCTCCAGAGATGCTTAAAGCTCGGTTTAAGTTAACTCTTTCCCAACAAGAGAGCCGCAGGTGGCCACTGTGCCCTGCTCAGCATCTTGTAGCTAAAGAGAAACCTGCAGAGCTTTGCTAAACCCCTTCCCTGTCCCCCAGACCCGCAGAGTATCTCATATTCGAGTACCACTGCAGAGCACCACTTAACCATTACCCTGCCACAGAGACCTCCAGAGCACCCCCTAACCCATTCCCCTGCCACAGAGACCTCCAGAGCACCCCCTAACCCATTCCCCTGCCACAGAGACCTCCAGAGCACCCCCTAACCCATTCCCCTGCCACAGAGACCTCCAGAGCACCCCCTAACCCATTCCCCTGCCACAGAGACCTCCAGAGCACCCCCTAACCAATTTCCCTGCCACAGGGACCTCCAGAGTACCCCCTAACCCATTCCCCTGCCACAGAGACCTCCAGAGTACCCCCTAACCTACCCCCCTGCCACAGAGACCCCCAGAGTACCCCCTAACCCATCCCCCTGCCACAGAGACCCCCAGAGCACCCCCTAACCCATTCTCCTGCCACAGAGACCTCCAGAGTACCCCCTAACAAATTTCCCTGCCACAGAGACCTACGGGGCATCTCAGAACCTTACACACAAAAAAACAAAAACTTTTTTAAAGGTTACATGGTAGAAAGGTTAATGCTTTCCATAGGCTGACCCCGTGCTTGTGTGCATGTGAGTGTTTGTATGTGTGTGAGCATACTTGTATCTGTGTGGTTCTGTGGCTGTCTGCAGCAATCTCAGTATCAGCTCTTTTGGGACCAGCAGTAAATTTATTCTTTGTCACTGCAGTGACGTGTCCCTTTCTTTTGGAGAGGGAGAAGCCAGCCTCCTTACCCCCCCTTACCCCAGCAATAACAAAGCTCCTCTTTATTCACAGCTCCATCAGTGATTCCCAAGGTGGCACAAGATGTACTTGTTTGCCCTGCTCCCTCTTGCCCTGCTTCAAGGTAAGTGCACACAGCACCCCTGCTTGCGTGACTCTGGGCAGGGGTGTGTTGTGTCTGTCTTGTTGTGTGTCTTTGTGGCTCACGGTGTAAGGCAGCTTTAAACACACAATGTTTGTATGGTGTCTAGATGTTGACATAGAGAAGACATATGCCGCTCACAAGGTTCAGTGGCAGTAACACAGCTCTGTGCTGACTTATTTCACCACATTATGGTGCAGAAAAATAAATAACACAACGTTTTGAGGGGTTACCCCCCCCCCCTTTGTGTTCTTTGTGTACAATAAAAAAGCCAGCACAGAGCTGTTTAAGTGGCACTGAACCCCATGAGAAGTTGTCTATATTTCTATTCTGTATAGATTTAGGAGTGAGGACAGGGCTCCCCAGACACACCTGCCAGGTAACTAGAAAGGGGCTCAGTAGCTACCATGGAAATGGAAGATACATCCTGTGAATGAGCAGGTGGAAGCCTGCAATCTCTGCATCACAAACACCGCTTTAGTCTGCATGTCTGTGTGTGACATGATGTGTCTTTCTGTGTAGAAGTTGTGTAACATACAGCGAATGTTGTGATATATTGTATGTCTCTGTGTGGCACTGCCTTAACAGTTTGTGTAACACTGCTTCTCTGTGTGACATGTGTGATATTGTATGTCTTTATCACATTGTGTATTTGTGTATAACATTTTAACATACACAACTTATCTGTGGTGTGTCATACTGTATGTCTTTGTGATATTGTATATTTGTAGTGTGTGTGTATGTGTTTACGTGGTATCTTATATTTGTATTGTACAGTTTGTGTAGGATGACAACTATGTAGCTGTGTGTATGTGATTGATATTGTTGCAATGTATGTTTGCTTATGTGGAGGATATAGCTGTGTTGTGTTTGTTTTGTGATATTAGAGTAATTTGGTCTTTGTGACATATATTTGTGTATTACACCTTGTAGAGCATACAGCTGCTGTGTGTGTTTGCTATAGTATATTTTTGTATTGCAGTTTGAAAGACACAGCTGCTCCATTGTGTATTTGAGAGAGACACTGCATCTTTATGTGACTTTTTGTTTGCTTATTGTGTAAATAACACAGTATGGGAACCTACAGAGTCTTTAGCCTTTATGCACTGTATTCATGTATTGATAGAATTCATCATTATGCCCAGTTCACAGCAAGTTTAAAAGCGAAAAACAAAAACAACGATACCAATATTAGAGGCGATGTATAAAAGTATCAAAGCTGGAAACAGGTGAATAAAGCAGTCAGGACAAAACAGTGCCGCATTGAACCAATTATCAGTGCTATGTTCAAAAAGTTCAATTTAGGTGATTGGCATCTTTATTAAAAAAAGTAAAAAAAATCACAGTAAACAAAAAAGGTCAAAGTTTTATATTAAATAAAACAGTATGTTAAAATAAATGGATTTGATATGTCCTTTTCCATGTCCTATTCCAACGTATATGTTTATTTTTTAGTAGAAGCTTTTACACATATGTGCATGACATGTGATGAGTAATATGTGCTGTGTATCACATGCAGACAGAGGCACAGTGATCGGATTACTGAGAATGAAAGAAAGATTTGACATAGTCTTACCATATTTTCCAATTCTCTGTCTGCACAGACCTGCCAGAGAGGTGCAAGGTGGATCCGTGTGAGAGTGACTTTGGTTATTTGTTTTGGGTAATTACAGAGGAACAGTTTCCCTTTGTGTGCATGGTGCAGTGTATAGCTGTGTGTCCGAGCTCATATCTATTGTGTGTGGGTATTATGTGATGTGTGTCTGTGTGTGCATGTCTAGTTCTGGGAGCACAGGACTCCTGTTTGTGGGTTGAGCAGAACATGACTTTACATTGGTGACATCCCATGAGTGTCAGACTGGGCTCCTGTGTGCTGGTTTCATGTCTTTGTTTCCCCTTCTGTGTGTTGTTTCATTTGATATCAGTCAGACAGGGAGATAAAGGATCAGAGAGAGAGAGTTTCTCACACCTAAAAGCCAATGGGGCTGTGTTGTGTGTTGTGTCTATGTATGTGGAGAACTGCTTGTTGGAACACGTGGACTCAGAATCTTTTGGGTGCAAAAAAAACTGCACAAGATCTATCAAAAGAAAATGTTTCATTGCACTTAATTCGGTTTAAATTCATTGGATAAGTTCTGCCCTGATTTTGCAGCAGTGATGCTTTGATAAACAGAGCCATAGCATTGATTGATGTCCTGCATCCACATTTATCTCTCTAGTTTTGTGTAGGAAAGTTTCTAAGTAGACATTTATATACTGTATATTAGATAATGTCCAGGGACTCCAGTATAGCAAAAGTATTAATAGTGGACATATTCACTGGTGATTGCATAAACCAACAAAACCAGGAATACTACTTTCCAACTTTTTTTTCTTTTCCCTTTGTTTCTTATTTTTATATGTAAAGCATATGACATTATATATTTCTACATTCTTACCTAAGCTGCCAATCGGTTGGTGCTTCAGTTATAAATCTGTAAAAAAAATCCTGATTGTGTGCCTAACATAATGGCCGCCTTTCCGTTTCAATCAATCCTTCAGTCAGTGTAACTCAGCAGCTACAATGTATCCCGAGGTAACATTATCTATTGTTACAGTTTACAGCTCAGACTGCTGGGACATTGGCAACAAACAATCAGAAACAGGGAAGTGTTGCAAAGATCTTGCACTGCTTGGCAGGCTAAAACCTGCTATAGAAATCAAACAATGCTTTTAAAAATGACATTAAAGCTGCAGTTCAGTCAATATCCTGCATGTGTGTTTTTTTAATAAATCAGTTCTGTAGTAAGAAAAAATACTTTTAGCATTTTCTGTTTTTAAAAAAACAACTTTGAAAGACCAATTTTCTTGTATTCTATTTTAACAGCCATTTGCTAAGGCACTGCCCCTTCGTGTCCTGTCACAAGCCCTGGCACACCCCTTTGTCAGCCCTGCCCTCCCTCTAGCACATGTCAGTGCAGGAGTGCCCATGAATATTCATGAGCTTCCACTGACAGACAAGCAGAATATAAACAGATGCCTTCACTAATTATGTCACCAAATTTCGACCTATCAATACATGGAGAACGAATTGACCTGCAGCTATACAGTTCTTTAGGTAATTAGAGATTGCACACATAAAACTATTGAAGTAAAAAAATTAATTAAAAAAAAAAAAGACTGAACTGCAGCTTTAAGAGTTGAATAAAAACAAAACAAACAAAAAAACAGTCACTAGTATCTAATAATACAGAACTGATTTTTTGTTTAATTCACACGTTTTGCTGCACAAAGAATAACCACCAAACATGCAGAATATTCTTCCAAAGTGTCAGAATGGAAAGAAACTTCAGACCTTTCATTGCATTGCAAAAGCATGAACAGCGTACATATATATTGGTAATTAGAAAAACCACCATTTCAATCCACGTAGAACCTAAGGACACTGTCTCTTATAGACTCCCTTCTGATAAAAATGATTTAAAGACAGAAACATTGGTTATTTCACATTTTCCTGATGAATTTCCAGCAGATCTTGGCTGTTTTCTTCGCACTTTCTATCCTCAATTTGAAGATGGTCAATAAAGCAGCGAAATGTGAAATCTGATGGGATTTATAAAAAAAAAATCAATTCTGTAGTGTTAGATAATAGTGACTTTTTTTTATTATTATTCAACTCTTAATGCCATTTTGTAATTAATTTTAAAGCATCTCTTGATGTCTAAAGCAGGTTTTATCCCACCTCCCCAGCAATGCAAGATCTTTGCAACACTTTCCTGTTTGTGATAATTTGTTGTCAATGTTCCCAGTAGTTTGAGCTGCAAACTGTAACAATATACCATGTTACCGTAGTAACATCAGGATACTGTATATTGTAGCTGCTGAGTTACATTGACGGAAAACTGAAAGGTGGCCATTATGTTAGGCACACAATCAGGATTTATAACAGAAGCACCAAACAGTAGCCAGTGAGAATGTAGAAATATCTTTTTATGTAAAGCATGAGACAATGTATAAGAAAGAAAGAAAAGTTGGAACGTAGTATTGCTGTTTTAATGCTGGTGCGTGGTTTACAAAAAAATCTGCATACATGAGAGCAACAATGTTTTTGTGTAAGACTTGATTATGGTGAATAACAATGTGTCTTTGTGTAGGGCTTACACCGGGCACCCACTGCTTCTCGTTGTGCGGCCGGCGGAGGCAGTTTGCTGGAGGGGGAGTTTTGCAGTACCTTGGGGTCTCCGGTGATGATACAGTGACTGTGGTGAACCATCTGGATAGTCTTATTGTGAGAGCTGCCTTTCTGCCATCCAAAAACTTCACCCTGCAGGAGCTTCCTGGAGATTACAGTTTCTGTGTCCACTGGTTCCCCGGTCTCAAGTTCTTCAACTTCACATATGGGCTTCAGAACCATACATGGAAGGTGCTAAAGAGGTCGGAGGGGAAGGCGGACGCTCCCAAAATCCTTACAGAACACAACTGCCGTCCAAACACCTCCCTCTTCAACATGACAGCCAATGGGCAACGGGTCAACGATAACTGTTGGTACCAGTCTTGGGATTGGAGTAATGGTAAGCGAAAGGGAAATAAGTAAGAGACAATGAATAACCAGGTTGGGTTAAGTAGGTTAAGTGTCATTTAGGAGGGGTGTGCATCTACTCGTAATGCCCTGCAGTATTTATAGTTCTACTAAGTAACGATTTAGAAACCTCAAGTGGTACTATACTGTAACAGTACACTTGAAGTGGAGACTTGTGAGGTTTTGGAAGCTCGGTACACTAGTTTTGCACCTATGAAGAACTCTCATGTCTGTGCCCTGAATGGTATGATGACCTACGACTACGAGTCAGCTGTCTGCCTTTTTTGCGCATGGGTATCTCACCACGTATCAGTGGCGTAACTACAATTTTTGTGCCCCTATGCAAAACTTTTTTTAAAGGCCCCCCTCTGTCAATCTCTTCCCCCCTCCCCTCTAACTCTCCTCCACTCTAACTTTCCTCCCGTCTCTAACTCCCCCTCTCATCTAACTCCCCCTCTCATCTCAAAATCTCTCCACTCCTCCTCTAACTATTCCCCTTCTCCCCACCCTTCTGTCTAACTCTGCCACCCTTCTGTCTAACTCTGCCACCCTTCTGTCTAACTCTGCCACCCTTCTGTCTAACTCTGCCACCCTTTTCTCTAACTCTGCCACCCTTTTCTCTAACTCTGCCCCTTCTCTCTAAATCACTCTCCTCTATAACTCTTTCCCCTCTCCACCCTAACTCTCTCACACTTCCCCCTCCTCTCTAACTATCTCTCACTCTTCACCCCCCTCTCTAACTCTCTCACTCTCCCCCTCCTCAGTAACTCTCCCCCTCCTCTCTAACTCTCTCACTCTTCCCCTTCCTCTGTAACTCTCTCTCCCACCTCCTCTGTAATTCTCACTCCCCACTATCTAACTCTTCCCCCCTTGTCTCTACCCCCACTCAATTCCCCCTTCCTCACACTCAACCCCCTTCTCTTTCACTGAATCCCCCAACTTCTTACCTTGCCTTGTGGCAATGTGAGGCAGGGGTGACACGTTGGTGGCAGGCTGGGGCCACACAGATGGATGCAGAAGTTGGGCCCAATTTCTGGGCGGACTCAACTTCTGGTGCCGACCAGGACATAGGTACACTGGCGCACTTGGGGGGCTGGCGTGAGGGCCCGCAGCAAACAAAGGCCCCGGCAGCCCGACACAGAGGTTAAGCCCAACCTCTGGCCATGTACAATTCCCATTGCCGGCCAGCCCCCCCCCCCCCCTACCCCTACTCTTGGGCCCTCCTGCATGGCAGGGTTTTGCAGTAGTGTAGTTGTGCCTCTGCCACATATTCTATAAAAAGGATGTATTGTATTGTATGTCTTTATTTATATAGCGCCATTAATGTACATAGCGCTTCACAGCAGTAATACACGTGGTAATCAAATAAATAACAGATAATATAAATAACAGATCATGGGAATAAGTGCTTTAGACATAAAAGTAACATTAAGGAAGAGGAGTCCCTGCCCCAAGGAGCTTACAGTCTAATTGGTAGGTAGGGAGAACGTACAGAGACCGTAGGAGGGAGTTCTGGTAAGTGCATCTGCAGGGGGCCAAGCTTAATGTATCATGTGTTCAGAATGTTCACAGTGCTATTCATATGCTTCTTTAAGCAAGTGTGTCTTAATGTGAGTAACGATGTGAGTAACGTCACCTGTAGGTAAGACAGGCATAACACAAGCCATATTATTCAAAGCTAATACAAGGTAGTGTTAACTTAACATGCTGGGAAGCCATGGTGGTTAATGAGATAAACAACGGCTGTTGTTTTTGCATATAACTAGTTTCATGCCTGTTATTAGCACTGAGAACCAGCTTCTAACGCCAAAAGACTGCTTAATAAATATGGCCCCAAATCCCTTATCTGTCAGAGGGACCAGCAATTTATTTCTGCCCCTCTAGCAAATAATAGGTTAATCCAACAGCCAATGCACCTTTTTAAAGCTGGGTTATCAGCTTACAATACTGAACCTATGAGGACATTCTTTACAGAGTTATCTGTGCCCTAGGCAAAAGCTATATAGATTACTTTACTGGTAATTGACAGTTTGTCATTCAGCACACATCCTTGGGACATGTATGTAAAAACCTCGGCTGTGTATCACAAGGAGTGGATTAAAGCAGCCACACCCTCAGGCTAGTGTGTGTGCGCGTGCGTGTGTGTGTGTGTGTGTGTGTGTGTGTACCTAATAGCCAACTTGCCTGAGTGCACTAAAGCAAATGGTTATGAAAATAAAGCAAAGTAAGTCAGGCACTCGGATACTATAAAAAATAAGTGAAAAGATTTATTCTGTACAATCCATCAACATCTCAGTCCCATTCCTGAAAGCGCTTGGCTTACTCTGCTATTTATACATATTCCTTCTCACCTGAGTGTCTTGCATTGCCTGCCTGCCTGCCTGCACAGGTAATTCTACCTGGAGAAAATGCTTACGTATTCATAGACAGCAGCATGTCAGCTGCGTTGAACTCCCTCAGGGGAGTTATTAAACAAGGCCTGTAATGTTCCCTCCCCCGTACAGCAAATACAGGCTTTAGCCATTCAGTTGTCACCTATGTACATACAGTAGGGTACACACAGGGTTATGTAAACTGTGTCTTCCTTGCCCTAGAGAGATTTGGACTTTCTTTCACCTTCCATAGTAAATGCAGGTCCGTGATTATGAAGGAGACCTAACCTAATAAGGGTGAGTCCCCAGTCTTCACTGTGACACGCGCGCACGGTGGGGGGGGGGGGGGGGAGGGCGACGCGTGCACAGCGCTACACCGCGATCTGCGGTCTGAAGGGAGATGGAAGGTTTGCGACGGGATGGGGCGTGGCGGTGGGTTTGCGGGGGCGTGGCCATGACGTCCCACGGCTGGTTCGCCCTCATTGGCTGAACCGCTGGCGGGGGCGTGGCCACGCCTCCCTCGCAAACACTGAACTCAAATTCCCCTGCCTGCCTGAAAACCTGTCGCGCACCGCTGGGGAAAGGTGCGCGACAAGGTAGGAACTGGGGCCGGAGGTACTGGGGGGGGGCGGGGCTTGATCGCACAGCGCACGCATGCGCTGTAGTAGTTAGTGGGACCGCAGCCTAAGTCGTTAATAGCAGCGTGCAGGAGAGGAAACCTGAGGAATCCCGGCGGCTGTACAGCCCGTCATCCGGCTAATAAAGAAGTGTTTTAGTGATGGTACTTTCCAAGCCTGGTAGAGCGTGACTATGACCAAGGAGCAGCAGTCCTGTTGGCCATTTCATTTTTTTTTACAGCATGGGAACCGAGGGGTTCTCCGGAGCGGACCCGAGCTATGTTCAGCTGCTTGGACCTCCTTGGTAGTTACTGGTGTTCTTGCTTCCTGGAGAGAAATCAGAATAACTGCTAATGTCTGGGGTCCCCTGGGCCAGCAGGGAGCCGTCCTATTCAATAGCCCATTTGACAGTCATTTAAATCTCTGGTAACTTTGCCAGTAAGTATCTTGGGAATTGGGGGACCCCCTATAGCTGAAAATAAATGCATTCAGCTCTATAGAATTCTATAATTACCCCCACCCCCCCAAAGTCATTATTGTGGGACTTCTGTATTTAAATCCCCAAAACGAGTAGGATACCAAGATCAGTCAATCCCTACCTGAAAAAGTTGCGAGCGTTGTTAAACCCTTTAGTGCCAGCGCTGAAGGAGTTAAGGTTTGAGTGAAGTGGGACAAGGGCAATAAGGAGGTGAGGGGGAAATGCCAGGGCAGATGTGGAAGTATGGGACACTGAGGGAGATGGGGATATGTGGGGCACCAGCAGTGTTGGCTTGATGGCGGTTCCATTGGCGCCCCTACACAGCGCCCGGCACTTACAGAGGCCCCTGCACAGAGCCCGGCACTTACACAGGCCCCTGCACAGAGCCCGGCACTTACAGAGGCCCCTGCACAGAGCCCGGCACTTACAGAGGCCCCTACACAGAGCCCGGCACTTACAGAGGCCCCTGCACAGAGCCCGGCACTTACAGAGGCCCCTGAACAGAGCCCGGCACTTACAGAGGCCCCTGCACAGAGCCCGGCACTTACAGAGGCCCCTGAACAGAGCCCGGCACTTACAGAGGCCCCTGCACAGAGCCCGGCACTTACACAGCCCCTGCACAGAGCCCGGCACTTACACAGGCCCCTGCACAGAGCCCGGCACTTACACAGGCCCCTGCACAGAGCCCAGCACTTACACAGGCCCCTGCACAGAGCCCGGCACTTACAGAGGCCCCTGCACAGAGCCCGGCACTTACAGAGGCCCCTGAACAGAGCCCGGCACTTACAGAGGCCCCTGCACAGAGCCCGGCACTTACAGAGGCCCCTGCACAGAGCCCGGCACTTACAGAGGCCCCTGCACAGAGCCCGGCACTTACAGAGACCCCTGCACAGAGCCCGGCACTTACAGAGGCCCCTGAACAGAGCCCGGCACTTACAGAGGCCCCTGCACAGAGCCCGGCACTTACACAGCCCCTGCACAGAGCCCGGCACTTACACAGGCCCCTGCACAGAGCCCGGCACTTACACAGGCCCCTGCACAGAGCCCGGCACTTACAGAGGCCCCTGCACAGAGCCCGGCACTTACAGAGGCCCCTGCACAGAGCCCGGCACTTACAGAGGCCCCTGCACAGAGCCCGGCACTTACAGAGGCCCCTGCACAGAGCCCGGCACTTACAGAGGCCCCTGCACAGAGCCTGGCACTTACAGAGGCCCCTGCACAGAGCCCGGCACTTACAGAGGCCCCTGCACAGAGCCCGGCACTTACAGAGGCCCCTGCACAGAGCCCGGCACTTACAGAGGCCCCTGCACAGAGCCCGGCACTTACAGAGGCCCCTGCACAGAGCCCGGCACTAACAGAGGCCTCTGCACAGAGCCCGGCACTTACAGGCCCCTGATTGTCGGGAGAGAGTGGGGGGCTTCTGTAAGTATCTCAAACCTGGCCCGGCGGCATCTCTTACAGCATCCTGTCAGCATGGTGCCGCGACGTCAAATGGTGTCGCGTTGCCATGAAAATGTTACGTCACATGGCGTTGCCATGACAACGTGACGCTGCATGGTACCTTGATGCCGCGATGCCTAAGGAGGAGATGCCGCGCCGAACCAGGTAAAAGGCCCCTTGAAAGCTCCTGAACCGAGCCCCGGAAAACTACAAGCCGGTCCTGGCCCACCCGGATGAGTGTGGAGGGGTGGGAGTAGTTAACAAGCTAAGGGAATAGGTGCAGATTAAGGTTTCAGGCAGTATAGACACCTGAATCTGGCAAGGGGATTAAAAAAGGGTCTTGAATAAAGACTCAGCCCCAGTGGTTGTGACATTTCTACTCAGCCAAGCAGTCAGCTGGAAAAATGCCCGAATAAGCAGAATCATGTGAGATGCAAAGAAATTGCTGTGCTCAATGGAAAAGCAGGAATGTGGCTACTTCCCACGTGATAAATCCAGGCCTTCCTGGAGCTTGTTAGGGGTTAGGAACAGAGATGTATCAGCAGAGATACCCAAAGACCCAAATCAGTGAGACGAGGTGGAGTCTGTACCATAAATGGCATTTTACTGGAAGAGTACCAACTTCTACCAGTGAAACTCCATTGTCTACGTTGGATATCTTTTATTTATTTATAAAAAATGCTTTAGGAGGAAGTAATACACTGAGAGTTACTTCTCGTTTCCAACTATGTCCTGGCCACAGAGTTATAACAATACATGGTTACATTAGATGAACAGAGTTATACAGTCCATTCACAGCCATTTCATGGGCAGATAGAGCGTTGGAAAATTGGCTACAGGGGATAAAAGGGCTGGTGAGGTTCAGATTGAAATAGAGAAGCTTTAACATCACCGAGCATCAGCAAACGTCTCACTCTCTTTCGCTGCCCTTCGGGCTGCGCCAAAAGCTGTCCGCGACGCAGATGTACACTGAAGGGGTTCAGGTTGAATGCAGCTGTGAATGCAAGTTCTTTGTCCTCTTGGCTCATTAACATTCCAGTGGGTGGGGTTGATGTTCCACAAAGTACAAGCAAATGTTAACCCATAGCACGCTGGTTCTGTGCAGAGGGGAGCAGCTCTTGGGTAACCCCATCAGGCGTCCCGCCTTTGGGGCGACGCAGATGTACACTGTGACGATAGCCTGCCACAGGTCATTAAAGGTTACACAAATCACTGGGTTGAACTGAACGAGTCTTAGATATAATAAAGTATATTTATTCCTTTGGATAGGGGAACACACGAATAATACAGTAACAAACAAGAAGTACGCTTACTTTGGGGTTGGGGAATGAGAAGTATATAGCATAGCAATTCTCTCGCAATCAGGTAGCATTCAGATGATAAATTGAAGACAAAGGATACAGGGTGGACATCAGTTTATAAACCTTTTGTGCCCTATCCTTAACTTTGAGTACCATGGATTGGTTTTCAATTACCTCTAGCCAGTAGTTAACGTGGGAACACTTTTTGACCCATGCCCCCGGCTAGTTGATATATATGCGCAGTAGAGCTCGGGGGTCCCATTTCTATAACTCCTCCTCTATATCAGGAATGCCAGCTAGTCTACCAAATGGAGTACCTGGCAGGAAATCCTTTGTTGTGAGGTGTGGAATGGAACACTTGAAGACTGCTCTGGTTTGAGTAGCCTCCACCCTCATGCAAACAGTGGAGGTGACAAAATCCTTTGAAACATACTCAGGCCCTAGACATTGGGTCGCCTTTCTTGCCATATGCTACCCTGGTATGCAAAGGAATTTCCTCTGAGATTTACCCCTATCTCGGAATAAAGTATGTTGGATAAAACATGAACATATTAAAATATCCGGTTCCTTTGGGTCCAGCAGGTCCAAACTTTCCAGTTCTCAATGCCGGAACTGGGACACCCTATGGTCCTGCTACAACCTGGGAAACCGGAGATACACAAATACACTTAAAACCGTTTTACATTTTAATACACAAATCTCCGCTGTAAATTAAATCACGGTTTTTCACTAAATCCCCATTGAAAACAACGGGTTCCGCCGCCATAGACTTTCAATGGCAAACCGCCGCCATTGGCGGCTATGGGAATCCCCGCCATAGACTTTCAACGGGGCGATGCCGCCGTTGAAGTCAATGGGAGTTTTCCGCTGTAGCCGGTCAATGGGGTTTGGCCGCCATTGGAGTCTATGGGAGAAATCCCGAACGTTCAAGGGGGTCCATACTCCGTCGGGTTGGTCCAAGCGGGTCAAGGATTGTTCTGCAGCGATGCCGGAGCAGTGGCTACAGATACCCCAAACCCTGATCCGCTGGGCCCTCCGGAACCGGAGCTATGGATTACCAAATTTCTGCATTTGACACTTAGCCGTTTTCCTGAGCTGTTTCTGCCGCCGCCATCGGAACCTATGGTGCGGCCCGCTCTCCTCGGTTCGACCCTTATCGGGGGTCCAGGATACGGGGACCCGGTTGTGGTCGAGTGGGGGAAGGTCTAGGGACTAGGGACCGAAAGAATTTTATTTCTAGGGGCCCTAGAACTGTTTATTCCCACGCCACTTGTCGTTGAACTTGACTTGTAAGTGATCAAAGCTCTCCTATTGAAAATGTATCCGCTTTGCGGTTAAGTGATTTGGATGGCAGCCAACTCGTTCCTGGAAAGCTCTCTTGAGGATTTCTCCATTGAAGTCAATGAGCCCATTGCCTTTCAATGGGAAACCGCTGCTCTCCCTCTCGGACGCCATCTGCTGGTCTTCTCAGGAAACAGGGCCAAAACAGCAAGATTCGCCATTGAAAGACATGGAGTCCCAATGGCGGCCTATGGGAGCCTGCAAAATGGTGCCTGAAAAGGCGGGAAAGTTACACAAAGGGCTATAATCACTATACAACTATTAACCCTTGTGCTCCCGGATGGATCACAGTGTGTGTGTGCTGCAGACCAGATGTTACAATAAAACAGGGGAAACAGGGGAATACACATGTACATGTCATTACAGGGGTTAAATCACTGTTCTGGGTCTTAGCCCAGTTAACCCTTTGACTCCCGGGTAAGGTCAGGGGATGGCCAAATGGGGTGTAACCCCTTTAATCTCGGGCCACCCCCTTTTTCCCTCTACATACACTGAAGGGGTTCAGATTGAATGAAGGATTGCTCCAAAAACCCATGCAAATTGCAAAATTCTGACTCTGCTCCACTTGTGCCATGAGTGTTTTTTTTGGGGGGGGGGGGTGTAAATTTACGCTGATGAACATTTTTGCTTCATTGTGTTAGAGCAAATTGCTCCTCTGGATACAGGAGTCGCTGATGCTTATAATCATTGTGACTGGCTAAATCAGCGAGACTCACAAAATAGCAGCGAGAGCTGAAATAGTTTATTTGTCACTATCATCACCAATACTTTATTAATATTTAATTTTTTTTTAATTTTATTTTATCTTTGGTACTTATTTGAGATTTGTTATTTTATTCACCTTACACTTACTGTCGGTTTCAACAATATTTCATTATAAATTGAACATGTCAGGGCACCTGTATATATACCTGTAATGACACAGTGAATATTAGAGGGGACATGCGGCAGGTCGGGGCTCCTAGCAAGGGGGGGGGTGTCATGTGATGCCCCCAGGAAGAAGCTCTGCACCGTAGCATGGCTGATGCTTGTTATTAAAATGCGGTGTTCCATTCATGTGCTTCACTGCTTCCTAAACTCACAAAGGGTATTTACATGGTCAAAAGTGCTGAACGAGACGTGTTAGTCACTTTCCTGCGGTCTGCAGTGCTGGAAAAAGAGCAAGTGCAGCAGTGAGGAACAGAGGCGCACAGGCTGTAGTACATACTGGATGTATTGTATCTCCCATTCATCCCGCAGTCCTGTAGGACAATTGGCCGCAGCTGTTCCCCCGCTGGATATTTGGCCACCGGGACAGTTGGCCGCCGGAGTCCGGTAATCTTAACCCCTAACCCAGGGGTTCTTACTTCCAGTCCTCAAGACCCAGTCTTTGACTGAGCCCTGATTGAGCCACCTGTGCTGAAGCAGGGATATCCTGAAAACCTGACCTGTTGGGGGGGTCTTGAAGACTGGAGTTGAGAACCCCTGTCCTAACCCCAATCCTAACCCCTACCTCAGTAACGAAACAGCCACGGCCAATTGTCCCTCATCGGCTAAGCAGCAGCAGCTAATTATACGATTCTGTCCTGAAGCTATCTGGCAATATTGCAGGAAACTGGAGTTTTGAACTGTGTTTGGTGGCAAGAGGAGCCGAGGAGAAACCTGATGAAGTTAAATTATCAGACAATCTTTGCACATGTTTGCACGTGTGGGGGAGGAATCATTGGGTATTTACAATAACTTTACGTTTGGATAATGTACAAGTATGAAGTTCAAGTGAGATACTGACCACATCTGAGGCATACTGTATGCTAAAAAAAAGAATGAGACTTTTGAAAGCGACACACTGTTTTGCACGCACAGGGAAAAAATGATGAAATGTTAGAACAATGTCACTGAATTACTGCAACTTAGTAGGACTCGTGCCTTTAGTGAATTGATCTGATCAGAGAACGAATTCTTTGCAGCACAAAACAAAAATGTGTTGAGAGAGACTTTTCCGTAAAGCAGATGTACCCTTGGCTAAATTTCTCCAGATATGCACATGGCATCAGAAGCTGTGAAAGTGCAAGAGATGAAACTAGCGCAGCCGAGGGGGACTGGATACTAACAATGACACAGTAGCCACACCTCATTCCTTTGAAACTGGACACGGGAGCTCAAGTTCACATTCTGCCTAAAAGAATATAATAGACTAAAAAAAAAAAAAAATCAAACTAGCAAAAATAAAAGTAACAGGGTTTTCTGGGGCACAATGATAAACCAGAGACGAAAGGTGTATTTTGAGCATTAATCTTAAAAACACCTCTATATCAGAGGTACTCAGTCCTCAAGGGCTACCAAAAGGCCAGGTTTTAAGGACACCCCTGCTTCAGCAGAGGTATCTCAATTAGTTGATCAGTCATTTTGATTGAGCCACCTGTGCTGAAGCAGGGGTATCCTTAAAACCTGACCTAAGTATGATGGACAATACCAAAAATAATTTTGTGTAAAAGTATGTTTTTCTGTGTTTCTTATTTTTTTTTTCTGTATTGTAATGTTGTTGTTTTAATGGTTGTAAACCCAATAAAACAAAAACAAAAAAAAACCTGGACTGTTGGGGGTTCTTGAGGACTGAGTTTGAGAAGCACTGTTCTACATAATAAACATTAAGACACAGTTAGGATGGAAGTGAGGAACCGATGGACTGGGCGAGCGCTCTAATTACAGTGGAACAAAGCACAAGTCCATTACGCACTAGCCTAAATCTTAGAGATCTTAATAAAGATATAAAAAGGGAACAAATTGTAAACCAGAGAAGATATTGGGGCTCAGTTTTTAAAAGCAGTTTTCAGTCAATTAGATGCTTCTTCTGGATTTTGACAGATGAAACTAGCAGAAGAAAGTTTAAAACGACTGTATGCACCCTTACCCCATTTGGTAGATAGTAATCCCTATCCGAACCCTTTGGTGCTTCACCAGTTGAATCACAGAACTATACCTATGCTTTATGAACATAATGAGGATGTCAACACCCCATGGATGTCATAGTTATTTGGGGTTAAACTAAAGAGTGTGATCGTAGGCTTTCGAAGGCCGCGGGCTGTCTTGGAAGCAACTAGAACTGCAAACTTGAAATCCAATAATGAGAAATGCATTTTTGGTGTTAAATAATTAACATTTGTTAGTGACGTTTGCCATGAAGGTATGAAACTGACGAAAGAAGTGCCGACCATAAAAAATATACCTTATCTGAAGTCAACCACGAATATTTAGACGTTCCTAGCATGGAGAACTACCCTGGAAGTTTATTCCTACTCTATAAACATAGCTGGCACTACTGGGAACACTCCCGGAAACCAACAATGACTGGTTATTGGGTCCAGAGCAGGGGGAACCGTAAGCATTTTTTAAACAAAAATGGTCACAGAAGGCAGTATTGTAGTTTTATGCACCAGAAAGGCCTATTAAATATCAGCAGATGCATCACAATTAGTCCTGGGTGCAGTAATTCTCCAGAAGAACAATGTTGGCAAACCCATGAATCGTGCCCCCAGGTCATGGACTTATGTGGAAAAACAGGTATGCACAGATTGAGAAGAAGCTTTAAGGAACCTTGTTTGCCTGTGAACAGTGTAATCAATATATTCCTGGCCAGAGAGCGGAAATAGAAAAAGATCGCATAGGTATATTTAAACCATTGAACGAGCGCACTTTGAGTATTCAAAGAATGACCATCAAAAAATGTAGTTGCAAATTATATGCTACTTAAAATTGCAGCGGATGAACAGTGGCTCAAAGCATGATGAGAAGACTTTAGATACAGAGATGCAAGCCCATTTAGCCATATAATTGTATAGTAAATCCCTGCAGTTGCCAACAAATGCAAAGAATCAAATGAGGAACAGAGAAGGATAAACCACTCCGGGTCCTTGCAGAGGGCGACCTGATGAAAAAGGACATTTCTCTACAAATGTAAAAGATTACTGGAACTGCAGCCCTGGACTTTCAGTGATCGCACGTGACATTTTATTAACAAAATGTAACAATTTGTGAGGGCTGTACCCTTGTGATGAAGCTTTGACATGCGTCAAGAGGACAACTCCAATTCAGCTGAAGGGCCAATGTTGAGAAGATCAGCGAGGGACATCAGGCTCCCTGAAAGAGTCATTGGGCCTTACTCTGTAAGGCAGGGGTCTCCAAACTCAGTCCCCAAGGGCCGCCAATGGGCCGGCTTTTATGAATATCTCTTCCTCCCACTTGTTTCCCTCCCAGAACCAAAGTGTAATAATAATAATAATAATAATAATAATAATAATAATAATAATGGCTGTAACACGACGAAGGGGTCAAATCTTTCGTGCCTTGTCAACAAAATCTGACACCTATTAATATATTCATTAAATATGGTGAGCGGAGACTTGGGAGGGGTCTGCACAACCAGAACCCACTGCCCTTATCTTTATGGGTTCTCTGATAAGGACGGGGTGGGCGGTGGGTGATAAACACTTGATTGACAAACACGCCCCTATTCAGAAGCCCAGGAGAGAGATAAATTGCGCTTCTTGGTTGCTGAAGAACCAGTTGCTGGTAAATCTAAGCTTTAAGCATGGTTACATTCGTTCAGGAATAACCGGCTATATGGGATTGCACCTTTTTAAAAGTGGAATAGAAACATATTGAATCTTTACACAGGGAGCAAATAAGGGACAGTTCTACTTGAACCCCCTTTGTTGCCAGACGTCCTGAAACACATTGCAATATGATAAGGGGGGGTTGAATATTTCTAATAAAGTCAATGACCCATTAACATATTTATTTCTCCAAAACTTTATTTTAACTCTTTTTAAGATCTCTCTCTCCCTCTGTCCCTTCTCTCTTCATCTATCCCTTCTCTATCTCCCTCTGTACCTTCTCTCTCTCGCTCTCTCTGTCCCTTCTCTCTCACTCTGTCCCATCTCCCTTTCTCTGTCCCATCTCCCTCTCTCTGTCCTTTCTCTCTCTCTCTATCTCTTTTCTCTCTTACCCTTCTCCCCTCCCCTCTCACCCTCCCCCTTCTCTCTCCCTCTGTCCCTTCCCTCTCCCCCCCTTCTCTCTCCATCTGTCCCTTCTCTCACCCCCTCCCCCTTCTCTCTCCCTTTCTCCCTCTCTCCCTCTCTTCCTCTCTCCCAACCTTCCTCTCCCTCCCTTCCTCTCTCCATCTCCCCCCCTTCTCTTTCCATCTCCCCCCCTTCTCTCTCCATCTCCCCCCCTTCTTTCTCCATCTCCCCCTTCTTTCTCCCACTGTCCCTTCTCAAAGGCAAAGCAAACTATCTGAGCTAAGTCACTGGGATTCACTAAGCAGGGCTTTGCACAGCAATCCTGTGTTAACAGCCATTGATTTGACTCACTGGGGCGGATTAATCGAGCATGGCGCAGGTCAGCAGCTCGATTACTCAGCTCAATCAGTACCAGCTCTTGACGAAACTGTCCCACTGCACATCCCCAATGAATGTGCAAAGCTGGCCTGAGCCAGGAGAAGCTGGCCCAATATAGGTCTGTAACAGTCACATGGTGTCCCTCATACAGTAGACCAGGCTCATCCTCGCCACGCTTTCCTTCAGGCCGCCTTACAAATAAAGAAGTCATTTGAGGAGAAACTTGGATAGGGAACTAACACAACTTGTTCATGTTTCAATGGTTTAGAGTGGCTAATAAAACATCGGATTAGTAGCAAGTTACTGATTTACAAATAATGGCAAAGTCACCGGAAACCAACCTTTTTATGACGATCATGATGAAGGATAGCAAAGGTGACTGAGAGCCAGTAATGTGTAACTAATTACATTGTTATTTGAAGCTGTTATACAATAGAAGGTGGAAACCATATGTGGCCTGTTCTTCTTCCATCCTATCCCTCTCTTCATTGATTCTAAAACCTGGAAGAGTGGAAGAGGTTGTTCTGTTGTAGGAACCACAACATGTCCCCTTCCTACAGAATGGAAGAAAGAAACTTGGTCAGTTTATCCCCCCTAAAATTCTCCCTGTAGCTTCATGGATGCAGAACCCGTATGCATTAGTAACGTGGTTAAGTATTATGGTGGGTCTGTAGCATTCTACAACAGTGGCAGACAACATGAGGTGATCATATGACCTCAGGTATAGCTTCAAGGTCGCAAAGTACTCCGAACACAAAATGCTATATTTGCTTTTAAACCAGTCACAGAACATGGGGATCCTAATGACCAACAATTCAACACACAAAACTAACACCAGCCACCTGATAACACACTCCTTTTTAGCTTGAATTCTCTTATAGACCCTTATTTAATATTCTGTGAAACTTTGTTGCCGGTGCCAAAGAAGACTAGTCTCATTCACTTGAATGGAGCTGAACTCTTCACCAGCACTGCATATTCTATATGGGTGTGTAAGAGACATGTGCTTGTTATCAGCACCAACCTTCTGTGTGCAATATATATTCTTGTGAGTCTCTTTTGGCAACACAGTTATCACTGTACTCAAGAGATCTCCTGCAGTTCAAGCAGGAGGCTTTTCTACTTGTCTTGATTAGCCAGGTAGAGACTGGTTAGTTGTCTCTAGTTGCAATTAACCAGCTCCTTGCGAGATTGTATTGTATGTCTTTATTTATATAGCTCCAAAAGTGTACTCAGCGCTTCACAAAGAATACAGTACAGGGAATTATAATAATACAATAAGCTCAGCAAAATCAGACAATAGGAAAGGAAATCCCTGCCCCGAAGAGCTTACATTCTGAGTGGTCTGATGGGAGACTTGCAGAGACAGCAGGTGAGGGAATAAGTGCTGTAGATGGCAGTGCTTGGCCACAATGGTTGGTAGGAAGGAGTGACTGTGGGTGTGGACAATAGCCATGAGTGCAGGCTATTGGGATGCTTGATTTGTGGGGCAATAATGGTGCAGTGTATGAGCACAGGCATAGGTGGAGGAGAGGAGAGATGAAGAAATGTGGATAGGAGTGGGGAAGTTGGGGAGAACAGAAACATTTACAAAGGAGTGAGGAAATCATAAACAGAAAAAAGCAAGAGGGAGGGCACAGTGAGATGCGGGAGGAGAGACTTCCCAGGCACTGGAGGATAGGAAGAGGACAAATTATCAGAGCTTTCCTCAGACCAATATAGGTTTTCTATTGATGGCTTTTTAGACAGGGGTTAAGGCCCTGTTACAGGGGGATAATGTCGTTTTTCCTTCCTACCACCCAGTGGTTATGTATCAAAGCAAAAGCAATGCAATTCTGGGGCAAAAACATCCTATTGATTTCAACTGGAATTTTTTTCCATGCAGTATGGTAATTTTCTCCCCACCAGGATTGTACCAAGTCTGCCTGGATACATAACCCCCAAAGTTTCCATAAACTCTGTCTCCCCATTGTTCAGTTTGTTCTTCTGGAATTGAACCCTTTCAATCTGAATGTAGCTCATCACTTACTAGAGGTGAGAGTCATGAAGTAACCTCACACCTTGCTAACATGTTACCACTTGCCAGCTATGTCCTTTTCAGGTTTTTTTTTTTTTTACAATGTATTGTAATTCTGTAGCCAGACAGTTATTCAATATTATTTTCACTAGTACTGTTTTTTTTTAACACTTTAAGAACTGTGACATGGTGTTACCACTTATAAATCTATTTTGATATCACAGAACTCCAACCAACTTATCCTATGTAGGGAAAAGTAATAAGGGTTAATGCAGATGTTATTACACCCATTTTTTAAATTCTTACATGTAGATTTTGTAGAGTTAAAGCAACAATTTCCCCATTTTTGGAATGTCTTTTTTTTTTGCATAATTGGAACTGGAATGTTCCCCAGAGCTGAGCCGCGCTATTCCTGGCTCTGGGGATCTCTCTGTAGACGAGATATTTACCTTTTTGTATCTGCCGGTAAAATTAAAGTTAATTCCAAGATAGCCTCCTGCGTCGTCCAATTGGAAGCTGCTGTGTCATGCTCTGGTTGACATAATGGCTTCCTATTGGCCCGTGGGAGTGAGGCTTGGATGGCAGCCATATGTATTTCCCCAAGGTGACCAAAAACTCTGCCACATAAAAAGCTAACTATCTCTGGAGTCGGGGTGTCATCTGTGCCAAAATAGTGCCGTTCAGTCAGCTCCGGCAAAAAAAAAAAAGAGTGTGGAATTGCTGCTTTAAATGTCCGGTAGTAATACATGTTTCTCATGGAAGCCTGGGATAAAAACCACTGCTCTGGTATCTGGGGGGGTTTATAAACCATCTCCTCACTACAAAACCTATTAAAAATAAATAAAAGCACTTTATTTAATAAAATAAATATCACAAATATTTGCAATTGTCTTTAGATTAATCCGGTTAGTTCAACATGCTGGGAGCCACATGAGGCCTGGAGAAGAGCACATTTGTTGCAGGTTGTGATACATTTTTGTGGACCCACATTAGAATTCTTCATAGGTGAAATTATACTGCAAAGAAATGGGCTAATCTCCAATTGTTCTTGTTCAAGTGTACGTTCTTCCTCACACACCTGAGAAAGAAATCTTATGGTATTGAATGTCTTAGGCCTGGGACATGGTGCAGGGAGCGGCGCTGGGCAGAGCTGACGCTCAAGCAGGAGATTTTTCTTGTCCCTGCATGAGCGTCAGCGAGCGCGCTTGTGTGCCGGGTGGGAGGCTTTCGGGAGGCGGGCCTGGAGGTGGATCGGGAGGCGGGGCTAGCGCGCCACGTAACCGGCCCTGCGCTTGCATGAGCGGCAAAATTTAAACTTGCCTGTCTCCTGCATTTCCACACACCTCCGCACGCCTGCGGAAGCGTGCGGAAGCGCCGTCTAAAGCCGCGCTGATAGGGATAATGTTTCCCCTCAGCGTGGCTCAGCGCGCCTCAGCACGGTCTTTTTGACCATGTCCGAGGCCTAACACTACAATTTAATCTATCAAGAACCTAAATGTTGATCCCTGTAAGAGATGGGTGCAGGGGTGCGCAATGGAGACCGTTTTTAAGGGGAAATTAATATAAGGCTGTATTGCCTGTTCCTTTAAACAATACAGCAAACACAAATATACATAAAACAACAAACACCTATCCCTGTGTAAGGGCTAACTCACTGCCAGTCCCTCTCTGCAAGGCTGGGGGAAGGGGGTAGCCCCTTACCCACTTATCACCCCAAAGTCTCAGCGGTACCTTAACACAGGTGGCCCTTCAGGTCAGTGGTGTCCGGGTAGTTGTCTGCTGGAGGGTCCAGGCAGAGAGGTCTGGTCCCCTTGTGTCTTGCTCTCAGAACACAGCCCTCCTTATTCCTTATGTCAGCTCCATTGTGAGCTAAGGAATCTCTCTCCTGTTTCTCAGATCAGGCTTTTTCTAAAAGTCCTAATCAGCCTGGTGGAGTCTGGTTGATTGCCTGTGTGCAATTAACCAGCACACTGCTGGTGATAAGTCCCTGATACAGTCCCCTACAAGATTTCATGGCCTACAACTAATCTACTTTCATCTGGTGATATTTTCTGCCTCTCACCAATAGATGAAAACTCTTTTCAAGAAGAATTTGGTAGGAAAATGTGAAGAGAGATCTCCTTCCCATTAATTCCTCAATTCACACCATGGACATCTTCCCATGAATTCCTCAATTCACACCATGGACATCTTCCCATGAATTCCTTAATTCACACCATGGACATCTTCCCATTAATTCCTTAATTCACACCATGGACATCTTCCCATTAATTCCTCAATTCACACCATGGACATCTTCCCATTGATTCCTCAATTCACACCAAGGACATCTTCCCATTAATTCCTCAATTCACACCATGGACATCTTCCCATTAATTCCTCAATTCACACCAAGGACATCTTCCCATTGATTCTTCAATTCACACCAAGGACATCTTCCCATTGATTCTTCAATTCACACCATGGACATCTTCCCATTAATTCCTCAATTCACACCAAGGACATCTTCCCATTAATTCCTTAATTCACACCATGGACATCTTCCCATTAATTCCTCAATTCACACCATGGACATCTTCCCATTGACTTCAATTGAGTATTTTTTTTGCCAGAGAGAAAGTAAACACACGATTCCTCTTTCAGCAAATTGTGAGGGAGTTTGGCACATACGTAGGGAGGCTTGGGCAGTGTGCCCGTTACTGCAGCCACGACACAGCCCTGTGCTACACTGTACATGTCATAATATAGTCATATGAACACATTACCAATTATAGAGGACTCTCCCTTCCACATCCTTCCCAATGCACAATAATGGAATTGTTAGTCGTAAGAATGTGCGGAAAGGTCTGGAGGTGGTTGGAACAGAGTCAGAGGTGAACAATGCCTGGCTGGGAGCTGTTTTGGACCGGAATGGAATTCGATAAGGTGATGCCAGCTCAGATGGGAGTGTAATTAACCATTTCAGTCTCGGAAAGGCCGGCAATGCATCACACCCCTCCTGTCACTGAAGGCGTTAAACCATAAAAAGAATATATATGTATGTATAATATATATATATATATATATATATATATATATATATATATATATATATATATGAGAAAAACAAAACAGAGAGCGCACGCCCCATAGATTCTGCTGTGGAATTGGGTTTTCCATATGAGAGCTGCCGTGGAGCCCTGGATCCTGTACATTGTCCTGTTGTTACCTGTCAGGACTCACCTTAGGGTTTGGACATTGGACTTTGAATTTGTTATGTCATTTATTTTTCTTTTTTATGTAATTGTGTATTCTAGTATGTTATTAAGATTACATTATTAATGGTTTTATTATTTTAGGGTATTTAGTATCATTTTGTGCTATATACTTTTGTTAATCTATTGGCGCTACTTTCTTTCCTTTTTCTGTGTGTATATATATATATATATACTTAGTTAAGTTATGGTGGGTAAAAAAGTGACAAAAACCCTCCACAGCAAAGCATATATTAAATGGAAATATACTATATGCTCATCTGCATGTCTTAGACAGGTCTGCAACCCTGCCTTTCACCATTATCACCCAGCACACAGCACTTCCACTGCAGCAAGGGATTCTGGGAAATGACATGCAAATGGGAACACAGTGTCACCTTTTGCTTCAAAACCATTTTTAACATGGTTCCCTATAGGCTTAAGCTTGCTGCATGGTCACAGCTTTAAGCACAGCCAGGGTTAAGATGCATAGCCAGAAAACCCACCCACAGACAGCCGTTTCGACCTTAATGGGTCTCATCAGTGTGGGGTTGGTTAACTGGCTATGCAATAAAGCAATGAGGATGGGGTTTACCATACTTAGTTAAGTTATGGTGGGTATGGTAGTAGACGAAGCGCGGTTCCTAGCGTGAAACGCGTTGAGGGGGAGATCGTGGTGTAGCCATGTGTCTGTGAGGCTTCAATAAAGTTTTTTCGACTAACCCGGAAGTACCTTCCAGTTTGTCACGGACAGTAGCGCCGGAACTTCTTTCTTCCATGTCCTGCTCTTTAATCCTGTGAGTGGCCCCATTACATAGTATCTACGTAAAAAAAAATAAAAGAAGAAAATGCTCGTTCTCTTAGGGGAGATCGGCACTGATGGGGGATGACTCCTCCCCTTACTTTCCATCATCCGCGACGGAGCGGTCAGGTGACCGCTTCCTGAGAGCGGTGACGTAATCGCGAGTGACGGAGGAGCCGCGGAACACTGGCCCCACGGGCCCCTCCAGCACTTAATGGGTTAAAAATACACCTTTTAAGAGTTATCATGGTTACCCTTAGACTGCACTGGGCTCTGGAGGGAGCTGCCTTTTAATCTCCCGGGCCCTTAAAGCAGCAAAACGTGACATTTTATGTTTTTATTACACCAAATAAAATTTTGTGTTTTAACCTACTTCCATTTACACACTGATATGTGCCCCCGGGACACTGCTCATTGATTGTTTGAGGTACTACGTTACTGCATCTACATCCCATTCACTAGCTCCTCACCAGTTAGAGTTTTACTAATGAATTTCCCCTGATCAGGATAGGTTAGCGAGTGCCCACTATTGGGGGCCCCTCTACAGCTTGCTCCCCATATTTGGAGAGTTTCTCTGGCTTAGATCCCTGCTCGAATCCTATATATCATACGTATTATTTTATGCCTCACATCATCTGTAATGTGCTTAAATTACCAATAAAAATGTTGCCTTTTGGGTTCTTTGGGTGGCCCAATAACAGTATTGAAGAGCTAACTGGTTGTATTGGAAAGACTCTGACTCTTCTGTTTCTCTCCCAGATACCGAGTTCGTGGACTATGAGATGACAGCAGTCAGTCAATATCTCAACATGCCGGTATCCCCCAGTACTGCACAAGAGTAAGTGTCACCTGTCCCATCCCTGGGATTTTTGATTAGAAGTGTCACCTGTAAGAGGTGACAATGTAGAGAGTCTTTAGAACAGGAACATATTGTCACATGAATGTGCTATTTTCAGCACCAGAGATCCCCTGGCTTTTAATATACTTACTTTGGAAAGTAGAGCTGGCACCAACCCTTGCAGGGAAAACAAAATGGCGGATTTAATCTCCGGACTCCGGACATGGGCCTATAGGAAACCACAACCTCATCCGTTGTGGCCTCTTATTGACCCACGTCATGCAGAGGATTGAAATAAGCAGGAAGTACTAGCGTTACGTTACCTGGTATGTATCTCAGAAACAAGGGGGTCATTGGAGCTGAAATTGATACGGTCCTGCTCTTAGTAACCCCTTCCTATCCATGAAAAAGGAGGGTGTGGGTCTGAGGGGGGACTGCTGCTTTAGACGCCTTCTCTCTACAAACACAGGCTATGAAAGATAGAGATCCCACCAGGTACACCTGCATGTCTACTACAGATCCCGAAGCCTGCATCATTCCTCACGTTACAGGAAGCTACAGAAAGGAATTCTGGGTAGTGACATGAAAATATTGCACCGCTTGCACAGCAAACCCTGGGTTGGGAAAGAGCAGTGGGTTTTCTGATTCAGCACTGCAGCAGTCAAATTCTCTAGGGACATATCAATATAAAAGAGACAGTAAGCTAAAAGGTGAACCACCCAGGGGTGATCATTTGCAGTAATTACCCAGAATCCTCCTCTGCTGTTTAAATACTATATGACATGACAATGGGGTGAATGAATCAGGTCTTGGGGGCCTGTAGAAGAGATTCACCCGCACTCATGGACTTCTCATCTTTGCTGTGTCTGTTTCCTAATCGAACCTTATAGATGAAACTACATGTAAATGTGAAGGAGGCCTCCTGTAATAAGTCACCTTTTAAAAAATGTGATCTTTTTTATTTCCACCGAGCTGTAACGAGGAGTGTAATATTAACTAGTCAACTGAACAGCCCCAGCGTGGGGATTACAGGGCGGCCAACACAAAAGCAGCACAACAATATTTTATTGCACCGTGACTTGTAGTCGTATATTTGAACATGATTAGAAAATACATTCCTTTCGTGTTAGGCTAGAGCTAGACTACTGTATGTATTTTTGATCATTTGTAAGAGTGATGCGTTGCAGACCCTTTACACACTCGAATTAAAGGGGCAGTCCCTCCCAAGACAAAAGCGCACTGATGACATGTTTAACAGATTACATGTGGGTGATTGATTGCCTTTTTTATCCCCCCAACCCCCCTCCCCACCCACATACACACAAAAAAAGAATTTATTCGTTTTTTTAAAGTTAGTGTGTAATCACGGCGAGCTGAGACCTGGGGTTTGGTTTCCTCTGGCAGCTCCCTTTTGTCTCATGTCACTGTGTATTCAACACACTTTTGCACAGCCATATCCCCTTCTCCATCTCCCTCCTCCTCCCCTTTTTTGTATTGGCCACTGATAAGGGCGTTATTCATTAAACTGCGATCGTGTTGATTGAGGCAATGGGAGATCGTGCAACAGTGTCCCGATCGGCACAATCGCAGTTTAACAAATAACCCCCACGCGCTCAGTGTGGATAAGGATAAAGGAAACACTTGATGAACTAACACACAATTCGGAGGCCACGAAGAAAAGGATTTTGTGCTTAATTTCAAAAGAAACAAAAGCAGACAAACATGTTTGCTTTAGGTATTATTATATATATTTTTAAGGAAACCAGTAAGATTGTTACATTTTTTTTTAGAAAATGTTGTTTTTGGTCTCCTACAAGGGAATTATACCTTTAAAGAATCAGATGGGTTTTTTTTTATTTAAATATTTTATTCTATAAAACATGTTTTGTTTTGATAAATAAGTCTATCCTGACACCCCAGGTATTCTCGCGCGCGCGCGCGTGTGTGTGTGTGTGTGTGTGTGTGTGTGTGTGTGTGTGTGTGTGTGTGTGTGTGTAGCCTTATATTACACTGTTATTATGTAAAGTGGTTGGCAAGGCATAAAGAGAGCAGACTTGTTCCTATTTCTGCTTGTATATTAGACAATAACTTCCTGCTGGTTTAACACGGTTTCCATTTAACACTTTACCATTATTGGTAAAGTGATTTACATACACACAGCACAACCTCACCTTCCTCTTTGTACTATTAAGAAAGTTTGCACCATTTCTCAAGCTATTGTACACTTGCTACTTTCCTAATTGTTTTCATTTATTTATTATTTTATGTACTGGAAGCACTTTTAATGCTTCCTGATGTTATTTGACCATTTTCCTCCTGCTTATTTTGAGTATTTTGCCATCATTTAAAAAAAATAATTAAAAATCCAATACCAAACAAATTACATTTCTGCAAAGTCCGATCCAAAATCAGAACACCGCAAAAAAAAAAATTAACAAAGAAAACCAGCACCCAAACCAAAAAAACAGCACCCAAACCAAAAAAACAGCACCCAAACCAAAACACCAGTGCAAGTGCCCATCCTCAGTAACATTTGTGTCATTTTTAATTACAATGTGAGCAGTGTCTGAAGCTGTTCCTTTCCTCTGAGGCCAGGAGATAACCCTAACACAAGACTAAGCTCCCACCTCTCCTTCCCACCCCCGGTGCTATAAACACCCACCGCCCTTTATTCCGAGACACAGCTGCGTCTTTGCTAATCACAGTTGATGCAGTTATCTGGGAAAGCCCAGGAACCCAAAACAATAAATGGAATTCAGTAAGGCCATCGTGTTCCCAAACAAGCTGATAAGAGGGGAGGAGATTCCTCAGCGTGGAGGATGCTCTTTTCTGACCGTGTAGAACACGTTTGTGAAAGAATTAAAGTGTTTGGGACTTTAGTTAGTTGTACTCAAAAGAAGTGGCTTTTTATAGAGGCGATCCAAGAGCTGCGTTTTTTCATGTTTTGTGGGATTGAAGCAGGGGGTCTTCAGAGCTGAATAGCGTTAATTTCAGCTCTGGAGACCCCCTGCTTCCCGAGATATCTACCTTCGTAGTGGTGCTGGTAATCGTTCCTCTGGTTCACGTAAAGTTGGCGTTCAAAACTCCTGCGCTCTGTGGACCAATAGGAACTCGTGACATCATCCCTTGCAGCTTCCTATTGGCCTGCGTGACCGGGAGCTTTAAACAACACCGAGAAACTGGCACCCAATACGGAGATACGTATCTCGGGAAGCAGGCGGTCCCCGGAGCTGAATTTAACGGTGTTCAGCTCTGGAGACCCCCCGTTCCAAACCTGTGTAAAGAAAAACACACGCCTCAATTTCCCTGCATGTTTATTTTTTATTGTGAAAGATTTCTTTGTCCTACTGCGCGGTGTCTGATTCCCTAGCGCTTTACCTTCTCACTGACTTTCTCGTGTGCTTATAAACGGTGTATTTTATTCCAAAATTTAATTAATATGGCTGCTAGGCCCCTCTTACTTAGTGAAATGAGTAGACCTCAAGGTAGAGATGTAGAAAAACTTAACGCCTTCAGTGCCACGACTGCGGGACGTCCCATTCAGAAGCATCGAACGCCCTCCGCGCGATCGTGGCAGACACTGTCCGTAGCCACAGAGTGCTGCTTGTCTGTCTGCGCCGCTGGGTACAGTAATTCTTGCTGCATTTTGTAACTGATCCGAGAAAATGGATACAAGACGTCTTTTTTTTAAGAGACCCTTTTGTAGTCTGCAGGGAGCGCAGCTCTGTGCTACCAGGCGGAATGGAGAAAGCGAGAATAAATAGCAGGAGTTGCCATGGGAACTGCAGTTTTTGAGGCTTTCTAAAATAAAAAAAGACGAAAAAAAATAAATAAGAATACGGCTGTTAAACTGAGTTCCATAGAAGCGCGCTTTCAAAATGTATGTATTAATGTACATAGCGCTTCACCGCAGTAATACACGTGACATAATCATATAAATAACAAATAATATAAAAAACACCAAGGGGAGAAGAAGTTCCTGCTCCGAAGAGCTTACAATCTAAGTGGTGGGGAGAACATACAGAGACAGTAGGAGGGCGTTCTGGTAAGGGCTTATTGGTGGAACTGCACCTTTAAAGAGACAGCCCCTTCTTGGATCCACGTGATCTGTCAGTGGTGGCATGTTTAACACCTGATGATAGGTCCGTGTGGGACCTGAAACATTGTCTTTCCGCTGTTCTTGGCTGTCACATTAAATGTACTTTGTATCTCCAGCGGTGGGATTCTGCCGGTTCGCACCGGTTCGTGTGAACCTGTTGCTAAAATGTCACAAGTTCGCCGAACCGGTGCTTCATTCTCTTACCTTCATTCACCTTTATCTATTTCCCTGCAAATCCTCTTAATATGGCCGCCCACTCTCTGCACTGACCATCGTCTTGTTTCAGGTTGCGCGGCTGGATAGATACGACGCTTTCGCAGGTGCAGTTTGATGGGGGGAGTTGCTTTTTCGGAAAAGGAGACCTGCGGTTGGCTGTGTTCAAATTGGACTCTGCAGACACGGTGAGGAAAAGCTCCTTCCTTATCACTCACACCGGATAGGGAGCCCGTGTCCCGTATGTATCCCCCAAATCCCTCAAATAATGACACCCCAAACAGCAACAGCCTACCATTTGCATCATACCCCTACATGCAACCTCTCTCCATCACCCCCACTACAAAAACAATCCCCATCCTATCACGCCAACAGATCCCCTTCCTGTAACCCCAAATGTGGGAGATTTGGGAATTTATAAATGAAAATATATATTATTATTTTTGAAAGAACAATGATGGTGGATGAAGACATAGATGGTGACAGGGGTGTATATTCCTGTGGAGAACTAGAGTTTGGGAAACTATTAAATTAAAGAGGCTGTCCTTCCACCAAGGTCCCCCACAATCTGTCCTCTCTTTCCCCATCAAGGTCTCCCACAATCTGTCTTCTCCTTCTACCATCAAGGTCCTCCACTATCTGTCCTCTCCTTCCAACATCAAGGTCCTCCACAATCTGTCTTCTCCTTCCACCATCAAGGTCCTCCACAATCTGTCTTCTCCTTCCACCATCAAGGTCCTCCACAATCTGTCTTCTCCTTCTACCATCAAGGTCCTCCACAATCTATCTTCTCCTTCCACCATCAAGGTCCTCCACAATCTGTCTTCTCCTTCCACCATCAAGGTCCTCCACAATCTGTCCTTTCCTTCCACCATCAATATCCTCCACAATCTGTCCTTTCCTTCCACCATCAAGGTCCCCCACAATCTGTCCTCTCCTTCCACCATCAAGGTCCCCCACAATCTGTCCTTTCCTTCCACCATCAAGGTCCCCCACAATCTGTCCTTTCCTTCCACCATCAAGGTCCTCCACAATCTGTCTTCTCCTTCTACCATCAAGGTCCCCCACAATCTGTCCTCTCCTTCCACCATCAAGGTCCCCCACAACCTGTCCTTTCCTTCCACCATCAAGGTCCCCCACAATCTGTCCTTTCCTTCCACCATCAAGGTCCTCCACAATCTGTCTTCTCCTTCTACCATCAAGGTCCCCCACAATCTGTCCTCTCCTTCCACCATCAAGGTCCCCCAAAATCAGTCCTCTCCTTCCACCATCCCTCTCACACAGAACGCATTATATACCTCTATTGAGCTGCATCCCGCTTAATGCAAAGTCGTTGATGTCAATGCCCGATAATGCTGTATAAAATCTGATTAGAATAAAAACACAGACCGTTGAAAACAAAACGGTCAGAAAATAGCTTTCTCGCTCCACACTGTATCTCTGCCAATGCACATTTCGCACCAACTACATACAGGGGCTAATTCCGGGCCAGAACACATAGACTTCCACGGCTGTATTTAAAGCTTAATCAGACCAGGAGTAGCCTAGCGAAAAAGACTATATTAACAATAACACACCAAAGAAAATAAGAGACAAATTCTAAATGAAAAAGCATGTTTAAATGTGTTATAAAGAGGGAAAGGGTGGCTTTTTATCCGCAAAAAGATAAGAACACGCCCTGCACTCCCGTTGTTCCAATAAGGTTTTCAATACAGTTTACTGCGGTGCATAGCATCTCCGTGACGGGATTCCCCAACCAGCGCCACGTTACCGCGATTAGGAGAAAGAGCCGCACCCTCGTGTTCAAAGGATCCTCAGATCATGTATTTGTATTTAAATGAGACCAGTAATAGCACAACGCTTCGGGCACAAAGTTGACCTGAGTACAGTACATGCCATGTTGTGTATGGAAAAGGGATAGCGGAGGTACATAAATGGTTTAAGGAGACGACGGATTGCTGAACCACGTCACGTGTGCTGAGATGCACACAGGGTGTACGAATGTTTGGCGTGTTACATAGGAACCGGATTACACTGTGTATCCTTTTTGCTGGGATTATCCTGCAGACAAGAGAAGGCTTGTCTGTACTTTTTATGAGGATGAATGTTCTGCTTTGATGAGTTTGTTTAATAGAACAATATCTTCACCTGCTGTTTATGACTTTAAGTGTTGACATAGTAGTCAGGGAACATTACCCCTTCATTATAAATTTTTCTACCAAGATTGATTTGGATGGGCTGTGTAGAGGTTATTGGTTTTCTGGCTCGATGATGTCAACATTAATGCAAAACAATGTATTCTTGGGTCATATTTATATATCTTGATTTATTAATGTGTAATGTGTGTGTATTATTATTACATATGTATGTATTTATTTATTTATAAAATGTTTTACCAGGAAGTAATACATTGAGAGTTACTTCTCGTTTTCAAGTATGTCCTGGACACAGAGTTATAATGACAAATGCATGGTTACAAATACTTGGTTATAAATACTTGGTTACAATGAGTGAAAAGGGTTATACATTATATACAAGACATTATACTGTATGCACAGTTAAAGATAATATATATTAGAGGCGTATATAACAGTTACAGACCAGATTAAAATAAGAGACAGCTTTAGTTTTGAAAGAACTTAGACTGGTGGCGGCAGTGAGAGTCTCGGGTAGACTGTTCCAGTTGTGGGGTGCACGGTAAGAGGAGGAGCGACCATGAACAGTCTTTTGGAGTCAGATCTCAGATGATAAGTGCTGCATGTGGTAGGGGTGAGGAGCTTGTTCAGGTAGCTGGGTAGCTTGCCCAGAAAGTATTTGAAGGCAAGGCAGGACAGATGAACTTTGCGCCTAGACTCTAGTGATGACCAATCTAGTTCTTTGAGCATTTCGCAGTGATGTGTGTTGTAGTTACATTGGAGGACAAAGCGGCATATTGAAATGTAGTGGGTGTCAAGTTTGCTGAGGTGGGTTTGGGGTGCTGAGCTGTATACTATGTCCCCATAGTCTATAATTGGCATCGGCATCTGCTGTGCGATACGCTTTCTGACCAGCAGACTTAGGGACATGTAGGCAACATTACATTGTCATTTGTGTGTGGATGATGGTCATTAAATGAAATTATTGATTTTTCTACAAATGTATTGATTTAAAAAAATTGTATGGAATAAATCATTTTCTATAATTGTATTTTG
Organism: Ascaphus truei; assembly: GCF_040206685.1. Classification (NCBI taxonomy): domain Eukaryota; kingdom Metazoa; phylum Chordata; class Amphibia; order Anura; family Ascaphidae; genus Ascaphus; species Ascaphus truei. The sequence goes on from NC_134501.1 coordinate 10,894,161, forward strand.
TATTGATAATTATATTGGGGGGGGGAGGGGCAGATGTGCTCTATATTACCTTTGTTTTTTTTCCCCTTTTGCTATAGCGATACTTCATATAATCCTGTTCCTCACCAACCCACATTTTTGCCCCCACTTTATAATAAAAAAAGAACTTGGTCCCCTGTTTTACAGCTCAGTTCCATCCGCAAGGAGATGGGAGTCTCTGTGTCCGTCCCGAAAGAGCTTCTGGAGAACAGGAAGAGCAGCAGGCCAAAGAGACTGCACGTGGTCAGAGTCCAAGGCAGCTCTCTCTTCCAGGTATGAATAAAGTCTGGACACGAGGGCAAACGACCGAAGTTAGAGCACAGAGGTGGCTGCACATCCTTATGTGTGTAAGGAGACAGAACACATGTGGATTGCTCAAGCTGTGGCTTACTTACTATGGATACTGCCATATATGGTATATAGTGATGAGGCACTGCATTGTTATATAATTTTAGTACATTTATTGTGTCAACGTTTTAGTCTTACCAGAGACTCTGTTCTGGTGAAGGAGAACCCAAAAAAGCCTCTGGGAGTATCATTCATTAATCCCTTCATCCCCCGAGCTTCAGGCTCACAATTAAGTTGTGAACGGGGAAGAGACTTGTATTTTGCTTGTTGGGTCTTTGCCTCTGACTTCTCTGCCACAGCCGTAAGCTTGAAAGGAGGGATGTATGAAACTTTTGCCCGAGGTTGCGAGCCAGGCAAAATGTGCAATTTTCCAGCCAAGGTCACAAGCGTTTTGTCAATGTGCTTTATATGTGAATTTGCTAAATTCTCTAAAATCGGTAGATTAATTTAATGCTGAGATATTCATATAAATACTTACAAAAAAACCCCCATGTTTTGTTCACTGTCTGGCAAAAGCTTGCAAATTTGTAAAATTCCTCTTGAATTCCCTGCATGTAATTGCAGACGTATACTAGGGTGGGACCCTGTGTTCCCCTCCCCTGTTATAGATGTTTGATGGTTCGTGATATCCCCACCCCACACACACACCGAGAGAGATTCCACCAAGAAGGAGACAGTATTCAACCAGCTGAGAATCGGGGCTTGAGTTGGACAACACAGCATGAAACTTTTCTTATGAAAACCATGGTTTATCGGTGGGGAATGCAAGTGCAGTGGTCCTCGCGTTTGGGTGGCCACACATACAAGTATAACACAGTAATGGTATCACTGCGCTATTGTTCCTTAGAGCCACTTAGTCTGTCTCGGTGGCCTGTGCACTAAATAATGGGCCATTGTTGGTGCCAGCACAGCGTTGGAGCACATGTAACACAGCGCACTGGCAATAGTTGCAGGCCGGGTATGCAGACGGGTGTCGTTAGCTGTACACTGATAAAAGAATATCGATGAGTGGTGCCAGCTATCTCCCAGGTTCTTTCCTTCTTTACTACTCATGGCTTCGAAGCCGCGCTTGCGGGTCTCTCTCGCGGGTGGAATGTAACTTCTAGCTCTTGTCCACTATCTCTTGTCCACTATCTCTTGTAAGTGCTGTCCTGCTGAGCATTGAGGCACTGCCACCACGCTGCCTTTTCCGCCGGTGTCACGAGAAAACAGCACATATATACAATAACCGGGCCAGATTGAACAAGACTAGGATATAGTAAACTGAATGAGTTTATTTCCTATGAGCAGAACAGACAATACATCAAGCAAATAACATTACAGAAATATTTACATTTACTGAGGTTGGACAAGGAGATATTCAGCCGAATAGCAGCTCCTTAGTTGTTATAGGTCACAGCAAGCATGACAAAACGACACCAACAAGCAACCAACAAGCAACCATCCAGAAATAAGGGGTGCACGCAACTATATAGACACAGACCCCCATGGCAGTTCAGTTATTGGTGAAGACAAATCTTGACCCAATCACAGGTTGCCAGGTAACGCAAAAAGCTGGGTTTACCCAGCCCCTCATTAATACAACCCTCCCCTGTGGCTACTTGGCCAGCCCATTTATAAAAAACTATGACATGATGCCTTCGTTGCCATCCTGTCTAGCAGAAATGCTTATGGGGCAGGGGTCTTTCATGTAAGGTGTCACTTTTGACAGGTGAAATGGTTATCACCTAGTTGTGGGATCTAGCTGCATATGCAATGAAGCCTTTCAAGTGGCCTTCTTTGATTGTACAATTACATATCAAAGGGGCCATTTGGCGAGCCTCCAAACTTATATCCAAAGTTATAGTAAAAACAGTGATAACATAACTATTTCTCCCATATTTTAAATCAGATTAACAATATCTGTGCAACCTGTGTTCGTTGCATAGGAAAGCATATCCAAATGTCAGCCTTGTAGCACAAACACATGCAGAGATATGGTTCTGTGGGGTTTACATTATGACAAATACACAGTTAACCCTCCCTCCATGTTAATACATAACATAGCAATTAATTCTACTGCAGCAGGGGGATGCAGATCAACATATACACAATATGGTTAACCCTTTCCCTCCCGACATGATTTCTACACATTCAGGAATATAACACAGACTGCTGGGGGAATACAGCTCAGCCCTGGGGCAATTCTGCTGAAGCAGGGGGATGCAGATCAACATATACACAGATCCCATTAACCCCTCATACCCCGATCATGACAGCCGGTATCCTTGGAACAGGTTCTCTTTCCTCTCTCGTAGAGGGTCTGACCCTCAACTCGCACCCACCCCCCTATCTATGTATCTTCACACTCCTGTTTCTGTGACATCACGATTCCTCAGGGTCCTATAGTCTTACTCCCCTCTTCTGTTCCCAGGCATTGGCCAGGGATACTGTCTATTACTGCCCTTGGCACTGTGTGATTGGTAGGGTAGTTTAAGTCCTTCATAACCACGTTGCACATACATATATATATATATATATATATATAGTGATTGTTACACTAAAACAAATGTTTGCAACATTACTAGAATTTGGACGCTTGATAAAATGTTTTGCAATGGAGCAAAAATGAAATTAAAACGCTAACCGTTTTAAGACTGCATTTTGGATCGTTTTGCATGTCTATACTTGAAAACCACAGGAGTGTGAGGTAACACTTTGTAAGGCTTCGTGTATCACTAGTGTACCACAGGAGTGTAAGGTAACACTTTGTAAGGCTTCCTATATCACTAGTGTACCACAGGAGTGTAAGGTAACACTTTGTAAGGCTTCCTATATCACTAGTGTACCACAGGAGTGTGAGGTAACACTTTGTAAGGCTTCGTGTATCACTAGTGTACCACAGGAGTGTGAGGTAACACTTTGTAAGGCTTCGTGTATCACTAGTGTACCACAGGAGTGTGAGCTAACACTTTGTAAGGCTTTGTGTATCACTAGTATACCACAGGAGTGTGAGGTAACACTTTGTAAGGCTTCGTGTATCACTAGTGTACCACAGGAGTGTGAGGTAACACTTTGTAAGGCTTCGTGTATCACTAGTGTACCACAGGATGAGGACCGCCCTGACCTGAAGCATGAGAAAGAATTCGGCCGTGTCTTATTAAAAAATTGCAAACAATCACGAGCTTCGAAAAAGAAAAATTCACTTCCCCCATACCCTCTAAAAGTCTGTCTTTTCCCCCAGGATGCAGCCAACAGCACTGTGCTTGGGAACCAAGTGATTGGTGTAAGTCTGGAGCACACAAATGTCTCTTTTCTCCAGGAAGACATCGTGTTCACCTTCCAGCACGAGCCTGTGCAGGTAAACCCTCTGTCCTAGTCAACATACTTATGACATCATGGTACTGTCGCAGTGACATGGGGGGGGGGGGGGCAGACCATGTGATGTTTGGTGGGCAGGGCATTCTTGATAACATGATGATGCAGTCCTGGTGATATTAGGGGTGGGCTGATGATGTCATTTTTTTTATTTTTTATTGATTGTGCTCTAAAATTGCCTTGGTAAATATATGTAGCACCCCGTATTTAAAAATATTCAAATTTGTTTTATTTAATAGTTCTGTGGGCGGAAAATGGGGGAAGCCGTGCACACCAAAAAAAGATGCAAAAGAGTTAATGCAAAAAAGGATTTTTGTGACTGTTTTTAGTCAATAAATGACTTTTTTTGCATGAACTTTTTTGCATCTTTTTTTTCTTGTGGTGTGCACGGCTTCCCCCATTTTCCATTCATGCCAGTACCCTGACTAGGTGTCTTGCCTGCAGCACCCATGCTTTCATTGCCTTTTTTTCATGTCCCCTCGGATTAGGGGCATCGCCAGTTGCATATTCTTGATTCCCTCCTTTTTGTTTGATTCAACCATAGTTCTGTGGGCCCTAGAGAAACCTAGACAGTCACATCAGATAAAAGCCGCTTGCCAACCCAGTGTGCCCATTTTACCGTCCTGCTGTGAAAACTCCTTTGCAGTCATATCCACCAAGAGCATTCATTGGGGCCCGGTCTCATGCAAGAACTGGGGCCCTAAGAGTTGGATGGGGTAAGAAGGTGGGAGGATGCCAGCGCAATCTTCTTGAGCTTGAGGCCCCAAAGGGAGAGGGGGAAGCTAAGCCCTCTCAGTCAGGGTCGACAGGCACCCCTCCGTGACCAGTGCAGTGATACCAGTCACCCCCCTTCCCCTCTATCTGTCCTGGACCCAATTATATCCTTGGCTTCTTTATACATTTTTTAAATGTTATGTGTCTCCTGCAGCGTTTTTATCCTGATGTTATTATACCAGTTTTGCATGGAGAATGTTGATACACATACCCCTATAAGTGTTATTTCTGTCTGTGGCGGTTAGTGTGCAGTAGAGCAGGCAGTAGGGTCAGCAGTTGTGGCTACTGGTGGAGTCCCAATAATATTTTTGGCTCTCTGTTCCCTGTAGAGAAGAAGCTGTAGGGTTATGTCACTGATTTTCTGTGGGCCTCACTGTTTCGGAGCCCATCTCACTGGCTTTTAGCATCTGCGCCGTATAGACTTCAATAGAATTTCAATGACAAAAGTCAGTATTTTTCCATGAAAATGCCATATTTTGATCCAGTACCCCCAAATCTCACTGATGTTGGTTCTTGGAAGTCGACATCTCTGTCATCTATCAAAGTATCTCAGCTGAAAATCTGGGGAGAAAAAACGGCACAGGCTTTTTTTTGTATATTATTGAAAAATTATAAATTGACAGATGTTATGCCATTTTTGTTGGTGTTACAATTTATTGGCAAGTCGATATACAATTTTTTATCCCCAATATATATATATATATATACTGTGAGTGTTCAGCAAGACATAAGGTCATACAATCAAAACTTCATATTATGATTGTACAAATAAAAATAATGTCAAAAATATTTGTACAAATGACTATCTCACCATCATCTTTTATTTTGTGGTCTAACTTTATATAGATTTATATCTTGGCATTGTTATGCTTTATTTCTTCTCTTTATCTTCTGCCTACTTTTTTCTTCTTTAAAAGGATAATACAAATAAGTGCATTATATACTGTATAAAAGGCAAGTTTGTGGGGGGGGGGGGGGGGGGAAAGTCCCTGTACCAAAAAGTGTACAATCTAACCCCCAGATTAATCAAGGTTAACGCATGCAAACAAGCATTCACTCCCATTGGTTTGATTGGGAGTTAACGCCCAATTGGGTGCGTTAGCCAATAACAGAGCTTGCTGAACAACCTTCATCTCTAGTGTATTGGGAGACATACAGAGATACGAGTACATAGAATGGAAAATGTTACAGGGCGAGGGAAAGAGGGTACGTGCGTAGGAAGCCGGTCTTGTGGCCAATTCATTTTCAGTGGGGTCTTGATGGGGAGGGTGATTTTCGGATAGGGAGGGGAAGAGTTGCAGAGGAGATTTCAGGTTGGACTAAGCAGTAGAGACATGTGGGACAGGGATGAGACAGTCTTGGGAAGAGTGGAGGACAGGTACATAATGACATATGAAAGTAGAAGTAGAAGGAGGAAGGACAAACCGTGAAAGGAGAAGTCACGCCGAAATGCCGAGCCCAACTCTGTCTGCTCTACAATATGGTTTTTTATTTAGAAGTATGACTTGGAAAAATGTGAACCGCAGTGTTCTCGTGACGCTTGATTGTGTGAGAGATAATGACTAATTGCAGTATATGTATCCAGACAAGAACATATAATATATGCATAATCTTTGATTGCTGTGATAATGAAACTGACTGCATAACAGCGTTTGCCACAATGACTACAAAAGTACCTAATGCATTATACGATTGAAAATGTGTCTGCTGCTGTATTTAGTATGTGACTGTATTTAAAGGGAGAGTCCCAGTTAAACCAGCAGTCTGCATCAATAACACACAGCTGTTAGCATGGCCACCTCGTTTGTTTTACTGTGAGTGAATGGTGAATAGCGGCCATTTTAACTTCCCAGGGAGGCACATTTTCAACCACTGATATCTCTAGGATTTGAGAAAGGGTGGCATTGCTACATATATAGCAGCAAAATCACGGCAGGTTAATGTAGGTGATGACAAATATAGGTGTTGCAGTGCACAATTAGGAAGAGCTGAAAGTAAATCTCCAGTCAGAAATAACAGAAGGTGGAAATTAACCCCTAAAGCAAGAGTCGGACTTTTCAACATGAACATTTTACCCCAAAATGCGGTCAGCAGAGTTCAGTAAAATGAGCAATGCCATCGTTCAGGGCAGATATTTATCACTGTGATCGGCAAGGTTTGTGGAATCAGTTCAGTCAGGGAACGTCAACGAAAAGGTACTGCAGAGGTAACGCCACGACTGCCAATTCCCGACACCGAAAGAAGGGCTGAGGATAGAGCAGCACGTTCACACCAGCGAGCTAGCGTCCTCGTCGTTGGCGCACGCCAACTCCTGCTCACCATTTTCCGCTGCCTTCGGCTCTGACCCGGTGTGGAATAGGTGCACTATATGATTCCAATGTAGAGTCCTCATTGTCGAAATAATATCGCACAAATGACCTTGGAGTAGGACCAATCAATAATCACAGGAACAACAAGTGTCACCATACACTTCCATAACCATAAATCAAAAATGGCCACTACAACATAAGCCCCAGGGAGCGCTCCAGGTCTGCATTTTACACTTTCATTTGCTGTGACCCAGCAGTTGAAGGGTATAAGAAGCAGTCCCAGGATGCACAGTATGTCAAATATTTTCACACTGTTCCAAGTCTTAAAAGAACAGTCTTTCATCAAAGTAAAATTGAAAATAGAGCACTCTAAAGATATAAAAAAATTGTAAAAAAAATGACAAACACTAAAATGAATGTTAAATGGTTACATACGTCCATCCAGTTCAACCTATGCTAAATTTAGACGACAGATACTTTATACTATATTTGTAAACCCTCTGTAAACCCCACGCCCCCCCTGCAGATAATCTCGCGCCCTCTGGGGGGCACGCTCCCCAGTTTGCGCACCCCTGCGCTGTTCCCCCCACATGCTCAGGACACTATACTCCCTGTTAGCAATATTCTGATGAGTAGGCAATAAGATTTATTAATCTGGCTCACTGAACAAATATTTTCTAGCAGGGGGATGCACAGTGTAAAAAAAGATTGGGGACGTCTCTAAGAAAATGCTGCTATGGACTTCAATAGAATTCTGTGAATAATCAGAGTGTAAGTGTGTAATAAGGTTGCGAGTTCTGATGGAAGTGTCGGTAAAGTATTGGGATTTATAGTTGCTAAGAGAGAGGCACATGTTTAAACTGACTTGTCAGGACAGCATCCGAATGGCTTCCCTGGACCCCTTTGATCCAATTGAACGCCTAACACTCCCTTTTTCTCCTTTGTTCCCGGCAGAGAAACGTCTCTCCTGTCTGCGTGTTCTGGGACGGTGAGTAATGTGTTGTCACTTCTGCAGAGCATCACGTGACCGACCATTGCCGTAAACCTGCAGAGCATCATAACCCCCTACTGTAGATCTGCAGTGCTACAGTGCATAACTGAAGCATTACCTAAGCCACGCCCACAGTGTGAGCAACCGCGCGCGCGAACAACAGGCCGCACCTCTATGACGCAGGCCATACAGCGCACGAGATGAATCGCGGCGGCGTTTTCAGCCGCCAAAATACATTTGATTTTGGTGCACGACCGTCGGGTCACGTAAGCGGTTCAGCCAATGAGGGCAAATCGGCCTAATGACATCACGCCTCCGCTACGCCTGCCCGTCACTGTGGATCTCAGGCCACCGATCTCTCGGCTTACAGGCGCATGTGACGCCATGCGCTCCCACTCTCTGAGGCCTTAAGCCATTTCCTGACAGACTTGCAGAGTATGCTGCACCTCTCTCATGCTGCTCCTCTCCCATGCTGCTCTTCTCCCATGCTGCTCCTCTCCCATGCTGCGCCTCTCCCAGGCTGTAGGAAAAAAGCAGAGCACCACTTAACCCCTTCTTTTCTAGAGAGAATAAGCAGAACATTTCCGAATTCCTATTTGCTATAGAAATTAACTTCCCCTCTACTAGAGCTGCAGAGCTGGTGCTATTATATAAGCAGACTGGTTCAGGGGGCCCAATTTCTCCCCCATTGCATCTCCGATCACTGCAGTCGGGAACATTTTAGGATTCTGCCTTCTGGTCGTACACACCTGAGCATGCTGCGGCCCACACCCTCCCACCAGGGTCGCCAACAGAAATATTGGGGCCCAGGACAAAATAAAGGAGCAGGACCCCCACCCTTAATCCCCCGGGGGGTCCTTGAGGTGGAGGAGGGAAGGAGATAAGGGCCTAGAGGGGTAATTTATGGGCCTAAGGGGTGGGGGGGGGGGGGAGAGATAGAGGGAGGGGAAAGAAAGGGGGGCAGGAGAAATATAGGGGGGACAGAGGGAGGGGGAGGCGCTCACTGCCTACCTGCTGGGGGCCTGTTAGAGGCCTGTGGTGGGGTCTTGCAGAGCAAACTGCTGGAGTGTGTCACATTGGTGCCTATTGAGGAGCCGACAGCATGCTGCCTCAGACAGGCACCTCCAAGATGACCTCCAGCAGGTCTCCTCTGAAACACCTTCCAGGAAGCCCCCTCTGCAAAGTTTGCCAGCAGGGGTAGTCAGGCCCCTTTACTCACCAGGGCCAGGACAGAAGCCCCAGCTCTCCCTCCCCCCTTGTCGGCAGCCCTGCTACCCACATCCCACTCAACAACTTACCATGGCTGGAGTCCTGGGTATGCTTAGGGCCCTCAAAAAGCAAGAGCTACCCGTGGCAGAGAGGCCCTTAGTACATTCAGAGACCTGCAGGGGATAACGATACCAGGGACTTCTTTGATAGCTTTAATCTGGAAATGAATCCCTCCTCTTGTTCACACAGAATGTGCGGTTGGATGGAGCACATACGGCTGCAAAACATTCCCCGGGGAGATTGAGACACAGTGCAAGTGCAATCACCTGACATACTTTGCAGTGCTGATGGTAAGTGTCCCCCCACTCACCCTGCCGCATGTCCTGCTTGGAGCCAGCCACTATCATGAACTCTCCTCCCACAGCAAGTCTCCAGCCTGACCATCTCAGAGGACCACCTGGTGTCTCTGACTGTTATCACCTTCGTTGGGTGCAGCCTCTCCGCTGTTGCTGCTCTGTTCACCATTTGCTGGTACCTATGTCGCAGGTACAGTCAGAAGTAACAGCAGTGAATGTATGTGTCAGATTGGTTGTGTGTGTGTGTCACTGTCTGCGTGTCAGACTCACACACATTATTTACATGCATGCATCTATGTTACGTGTGATGTGTGTCACATAGCATGTGCATTTGTTTCTGTGTTTAGATGTCCTACATGTACTGTATGTACGTGTCTGTCTTTTTATCCTGTGCACCTTCCAGGGTGTATAGTTGCCTTGTGTAGCTATGCGTGCATGTCATTCTGTGTGCAGCCGCTGTATGTGCAGTATCAGGATTGCCTTATCTTTCACACAGGAAGAAGCAGTCCAACCCCACACTGCAGATCCACATGAACCTGCTGGGGGCAGTGCTGCTGCTGGACCTGACCTTCATGGTCAGTGCGGTGCTGGGGGCACTGCCCGGGCTCCCTGTGTGCCAATTGTCAGCCATCCTGCTTCATGCGGCCCTGCTTTGCACATTCACGTGGATGGCCATCGAGGGGTTTAACCTTTATACACGGGTGGTCAAAGTCTTTCACTCACCGTCCCTAACCATACGGAAAATGGCGCTTCTTGGCTGGGGTGAGTACCGGGACACCGTATTCCTCTACACTACTACACATCGGTACCTGGGGAGTTATGTATGAAACCCTCATATGTTCTAAATGCCCCGAGACACATCATAGACATGCAACGTAAATATCTCTTAAAGTCAATGTATTAAACTAACTTGAATAATGTTATGCTTCCCATCAGAATACAGACGCACACTGTAACGCTTCACTAATTCCCACTGCAACTTCTCCCCAAATCCCATCCTGGCACCTAGGCGACAAAAGAGATGGAAACCATCTTAATATACAGTATGTGGTAGATATACGAGACGCGGGGTAAAAATGTATCGCTGAATGGAAATGTCAAAGCACATTGGGTACAAAGAGAGATCAGTAGGCACTTCAAATGTGCTGCAAAATCTTAATATTTATTTAGCACACGTTGAACTGACCACAAACATTTAGTTTCCATCCCTTGATACACTGGGCCATAATCACATATCAGCCTTCTGCCATAAGACCCATGGATTGCTTGGCAGCCAATTCAAGTCCATAGGCAGTTAGTGTCTTCCAAGCCATCTTTATAGCAGAAGACGGCTTGGTTAAATATGGGTAATTTTATCATTGTGTTCTGCAGCAAATATATACAGTACCTATGTGAAAATACATACAGTTTCTTTAAAAATAGTAATAATAATAATTACTTTACTACTTGAAAACAAATGCTGTATGTTAGTCACTTAGGCTCAGGCTTACTAAGTGGTGCTCTGCCATAACACACTTTCAGGCGCATTTTAAGCCCCGTTGCAGTGAATAGGCTGTAAGGTGTATTACGGGATAGCACCACTTAGCGCTGTAAATATGAGCCTTAATGTCCTCCCACCTGAACTCTCTTGCTAATGATAACTAGATCCCCTTGAATGACATGTGCTGCACATTAAGCTCTTCTGTCTCTGCACATATGTAGCATGAGGAAGCACAATGCATTCTGAGCCTGGTTTCCTCACGAAGGTCCAAATCCACAACGCCTCATTAGGTGCTAATGTACATCTCCAAAGCTCACACGGTGTTCTATTAAATGTATTGAGAGCAAGAGACGGACACTTTTTGAAGTGAAACTTCTTTGCTGGCATCCAAAGCATCTCGTTACAGCTTTTGTTTTTAAATCTTTAACAATCTTGTGTATTTTTGTGTTTTTTTAATGGCATCAACCATCAAGATATAATGCATTAGCCTGTGTATTTATCCAGGTGTGTTTGGGGAGCGCAGATATGTAAAAGACAAAAAACACACAAAATATAGAGCAATATGTCTGTGTTAAATTAAAGTGATGCTTTCCTTCAGTTTCTGGTGAAGTGTGTACTCACAAGTCTCTCTCTCGTGTGGTGTATATAAAGGTATCTTTATGGCACCGTGCCTGGCTTCTCCATACAGATAATTTCCTTACTGCTATAATGAAGCAAGAGAACCAACCATAGTGCGATCAGAAAGTAAAAGCTTTATCTTAAAAATATGGTAAAACACACTCACATGTTGGTAAGTAAAACAGCAAATTGATCATAAAATGATCCACGTCGGCAAACAGAAGCTTCGTGGCTGGAACAGTACACCCCGTCCGCTCTCCCAGCTGATCGCTCTTCCCGTCTGTGTCTGTTCCGGTGGAATCCCCAGATGACGTCAGACGACGGGTGACGCTTTAGGAGATTCTGATAACCTCAGCAGAGGAGAAACGCGTTGAGTGTATCCTGTATCCTGCACCAAGAGGAAGGCTGATTGCAGCGCGACCTGTCTGTCCAAGCGCGGCACCCGTCGTCTGACGTCATCCGGGGATTCCACCGGAACAGACACAGACGGGAAGAGCGATCAGCTGGGAGAGCGGACGGGGTGTACTGTTCCAGCCACGAAGCTTCTGTTTGCCGACGTGGATCATTTTATGATCAATTTGCTGTTTTACTTACCAACATGTGAGTGTGTTTTACCATATTTTTAAGATAAAGCTTTTACTTTCTGATCGCACTATGGTTGGTTCTCTTGCTTCATTATAGCAGTAAGGAAATTATCTGTATGGAGAAGCCAGGCACGATGCCATAAAGATACCTTTATATACACCACACGAGAGAGAGACTTGTGAGTACACACTTCACCAGAATCTGAAGAAAAGCATCACTTTAATTTAACACAGACATATTGCACTATATTTTGTGTGTTTTTTGTCTTTTACATATCTGCGCTCCCCAAACACACCTGGATTTCTTTCTACAACTTTCATTTGGATTGCGAGGACAATCTAATATTAGGGTTTGAGCTGCATATTTCAATTTGGGTGCCTTGGTCACTTTCACATTATTATATGTAAATTGCACGGTTTTTGTATATTTATTTTAAATATCGCTGATTATATTTAAGCGCCACATTGATAACTACTTGTTTTTTCACCTATTAGCCTGTGTATTGCATGCCCCTCTGACAGTGAAAGGGTTAAACCATATCACTTCCATTAGATCCCATTAATGGGCCAGCACACTTACAGTATTATTCTCAGGACATGGTGTTCCGACTCATGCACACTGTGGCTAGTGGGTAGAGGCAGACAGCTCAGCTCAACTCAATTCCTATTCTACACAAAGGGAGGCCTCTTATTCTCTGACACGTTTTATTGGGGGAACAAAACAGAAATAAAGGGGGAAAGGTACAAGGGAAATACAACACTAGGGGATGGGAACGTACCGGCTAGGTAAATGACAAAGCTTCTCACTGGGAAGCAGTGGGAGAACTGTGCAGCAAAGAGGCAAGCTCTGAAAAGGTAGGAAATTACCCTGACAGAGCAGGAAATAGGGGTAGGACTGCACCAAGTGACAAGGGGAGGAGGGGCTGCCCAAGTCAGAGAGGAGAGATGGGGGTGTTGCCAGGGCAACAGAAATAAACCAGGAAGTGAACTGAAACAGGAGACAGAACACATGGTATTATTGAATGGGTCCGTGTTAGAACGATAACTGTGTTCTTCTTTTCCACAGGAGCTCCTGTTTTGATTGTAATTATCATTATTTTGTTGGATCACCACAATTATGGCCCTTACAATCTTAAAGTCAACCGAGACTTCTCACCTAACTCCAGCGCCACAATGTAAGTTGTCAGAACATTGCGTGTCCTCACCCCCTTTGCTGTCCATTGGTGGGGGTTATACCCAATTTAAAACGCCGGCTTAACATAGCGGGTCAAAGCTTAGATTTTTTTAAACAACGTATTGTAATTGGCTGCATTACAAAGATATTATCCCCCTTAAAGTATCCGTCTTACTTATTTGTATCTTATGAAAAACAAGCATGCACCCCCCTCTACATGGGAAAAACACATCTCAAACAAATCACAGCGACTTCTGTTTATCTGTGTGACAAATGACACCTCATTGACTTTGCAAACAAAAGACAGTGGGCACGTCACTTTATCTCCCTGTGCCTCAGGCACCAAAAACATAGATTGTAAGCTCCACGGGGCAGGGACCTGTGCCTGCAAAATGTCTCTAAAGCGCTACGTAAAACTAGCAGCGCTATACAAGAACAAGCTATTATTATTATTATTATTACAGAGCACAGCTAATAATTTAAATGGGGCTTTGATGAATGTCAAACATTTTTATTTACAGAAGACATTAGCTAAAGATTGTAACCCCCCCCCCCCCCCGCCCAAGCATTTGTTTACCATGAGAATGTTAAAAGTTTAAAAGAGGATTAAAATAAAATTACTTATACATGTCCAATTTATTTAAACCTGGGTCAATCAGCTCCATTTAACCTAGTCAAAATGCCACGGCCCTTGTTTCACTTTCATCCTAGGAAGGATTGCGCATTTAACTCATGACTTATTTTATTACCTTTACAGTGCTCTACTGATGTATCTGGTGCGTCGCGGGCCGCGCCCCACCAGGCGTCCTTGTGATGTACCAGATACATTCATGGGCACATGCTCGTTTTTATGGGGCCGTTCGGACTCGCTGCTCCGCTTGAGCGGCCAGACCGTTCAAAAAGGACGTGGAGCTCCCGTCCACTTTACTTTCCCGTGGCCTGAATGTGTCACGTGATAGTGTCAGGACTGATCACATGACGTGGAAGTGACAGGGGTCCGGTGGCACTGAGCAAAACTTCCTTCTGGTGACAGGTTGTATCTGCAGTAGGGTCACCCTGAAGGTGCCTTTATATGGGAAGGTCGGACATAAAGGGACATCAAGTCTCATCAATCCTCAATCACTTTGTCAGCTTGTGGTGGGATGGACAGACAAGATGGGAAGACTCGGGTGGACTACAGACCCTGTATTTCTTTGTGTCACTATAACTATAGTCCCTTCTGTCTCACTATACTAAAGTGAGATGGATCTCTGTCATTTTGGGGTGGTAAGGACAGTTCCGTCTATTTTGTCTCTGTGTCACCTAGGAGAGATAGAGCTGAACATGATGGGATGCAGGACTCTCGTGTCATGCTTTTCTTCAGTGACATGGACTAATGCAAAGATTGTCACGGTAATATCAGGGTGACAACCAGCGTGAGGCCATGGACCCTTCTGTCATTTCTTCAATGTCCCACCCTAGGTTGGGAGACCCTGTCTTAATAGACTGTGGGCCATGTTTACTAAGCGATGCTATTCCACAAGACACATTCCAGTGCTGGAAGAAACTCATTCATTTGAATTAGCCATAACACCCCAATATGAGCCCATGCAGTATGTACTTGTGTCATGTTAGTATTAGTTTTTTTCAGGTAGTAATCTCTTTCAGTGGACCGGCAGCAGAATTCACTGTATAGTTTTACACATGCTTTGTATACCTGCTCTTTTACTTCGCTGTAACCACGTAACACACTTTTCCTGCAGCTGCTGGCTCACTGACCCCCTCATTCACAAAGTGGTGAATATGGGTTTCTTCGCCACCGTGCTCCTGTTCAACACGGTGATGCTGATTGCCATGACGCGCTGCGTCCTCCGCCTGAAGCCGCACACCCGGGGGGAGCAGATCCGGCACTGCCTCACCCTGCTAGGGTTCAGCTGCATGCTTGGGGTGCCCTGGGGCCTGGCCTTCTTCTCCTTTGGGGTTCTGTACCTGCCTGTCCAGTATATATTCAGCATCCTCAACTCCTTGCAAGGTGAGTGTCTGACTGTCCTCCGCGAATATTTCTCAGCCGGTCTAATTGCGTGTCTGAATCTTGCACCTCTGTCTCTTTAAAAGTGAAAGCCGACATAGCCAGAAAAAATACAACCTACAAACGGTCTAACAGTTTAATTGTCTGCCTTCTACTAATCTTAACTTAAAGCAAAAATGTTAGATTTCTTTTCTCTTTGAAAAGGAATTAGAAATTCGGGGCCTCTGAATGGGGGGCTGTTTGTCAAGCAAGTGTTTTATTTACCCTTATTCGCCCTGCCCTAATATCAGCGAGTGAATAAAGGTAAGGGGACGGGGGCATGCCTGCGCAAACTCCTGTTAAACACACAGTGACATACGGGGGTCGCCAGCTTCTACTGAAGGCGAACCCAGAGATAACATTTTTAACATTTAGGTAAGTACAGGTTGCAGAGGCCTCACACGATCCCCCCGGCATTTAATTTAAATGCCGGGGGGAAGAGCGCGGGACCTCTGCAACCTGTACTTACCTAAATGTTAAAAATGTTATCTCTGGGCGCCCCCCCGCCCCCCAAAAAATCCAGCGCCCCCCATTTTGCGCACCGCTGCCCTATAGGACTGGAGTTGGCCAGCCCTGGTTTCAGTGAATGCTTTAATTCGATGCAAAGCATGTGTGTTTATAAGTGAGAAGCAGTGGTTCTCTGTAGCACTGTGGTTCTGCCACTGATTTTAATGTTGCAATAAATAATGCGACACCTCAACCGTATCATTTTCAAATCTGACTTTATTTGGTCTCACAGCCTCTCTGGAGAATGTTCTCGTTGGCCCAGTGATGGATATTTGGATATTTGAGCCTGCCAAAAATATTGTGGGGACATTGTTGACCACTGTCGTTGTAGATTGAAGCTGATCCATAGTGTCTCCAGAAATTCAGTGCCTGCCACAACTTTCTATACAGTATAGGAGATTCATATGTATACGTGCTGCATTAACACCTTCGCTGCCAGGGGGGGCTGGCCACACATGCTTTGGCCACACAGATGTTAAATGTGCACCATCTAATTAGCAATAGGATAAAATAACTCGGGTGTGGAATACCCTACTCCAACCCCAGCCACCGCTTGCTTTGACATCCCAGGGATATGCCGCCACCTTGCTCCTTTGTGATAATAGTTGTTCAGCAAATTCACATTTCTTGGGCAGGTCCACAACCCTGCCTTTCTCCATTATCTCTGAGCATACAATGCTTTGACTGCAGCTAGGAATTCTGGGTAAGGACATGCAAATAAGCACACAGTGTCACTGTGCTTCTTATCCACTTTAACATGGAGCCCTATAAGGCTGCGTCCATGCTTAGCGCGACCGCACGCGCAGTTGGACTCTCTCTGTGTCTCTCAAACTGATAGACTGTTGAAACAAACTTTGTGTTTTTCTCCTTATCCAATCCCATATCCCCTGTCATATGTTGCCAGGCAGATCAGGAACAGTGTCTCTTATTCCTTATCGCACCATGTGATAGGTGGAGCAGATTAATTGTGACCTATTTATAATATATTTAAAAGGAGAGTCTCGAAAATAAATCCCATTTCATTTAAAAAAAAGTGTGAATGTTTTAAACACCATTACCCCACATTCATGTCCAACCCCTCACTGTCTCTCATATCTTCATTCCTCCCAGGCTTTTTCATCTTCCTCTGGTACTGGGTACTGTCTCAGCAACATGTGACGGACCAATCACGTTCCACCGACAGCACCAGCGTGACGCCAATATCACCGAGAACAAACTCCACAACATCTGATCAGAAGAAGCTGCTCACTTGAGTGTCTGTGGGTAGAATCATGGGGAATTTCCACTGACCAGTTGGGGCATTCCAGGGTTTATACCTCACATTCCAATAGGTTTACTATCAGAATAGCAGCACAACCTACTTACTTGGCCCCTCATCGATAAGTCAGTCGCCTGCAGTAAGAAAGTCCATCCACAGGACTCTCAAACCCCTGAAGCATTAGCAGCTTTGTGCTGAAGCAGCTTGCAATGCAGTGCATCCTATACACTTTCACCTGTAGGTAAGACCTGTAGTGTAATGGTTACGGTGCTGGTGTTGGATACACAAGCTTATGGGTTTCATTCTAGGCTCAGCTACTTTTCATAGTTGTGAGTGGCTTTAGGCTAGTCTCCTTCAGACTAAACGTTTGGATGGTAAACTCCTCCAGACAAGGACTTCTGGGTTTAGTATTCTATAGAGTATAATTATGCTCATGTTACAGAGACGGCCTTACATTTTAGCGGGGCCGGAGGCGGCATGCCGGCAGCGGGGGCCCTCCTCCCGCAGCATCATAGCGTGACGTCGCGTTGTCATGGCAATGTGACGCTGCAGAAGGAAGGCCGCTCTGCAGAAGGTAAGATCCGCCCCTGCACACGCACGCACCCTCACCATCTGTCCCTACCCTGGGGTGAGCAGCGGAGCTCCCAGAAGGCGCAGAGCCCAAGGCAACCGCCATGCATGCCTTGCCCTAAGGCGGCAAGTTCAGGGGTCTGCAACTTTAAGGAAGAGTAGACTTTTTTGTTTGTTTTTTTCTTTGACCAAAATATTTAGAGAGCTGCAACATATACATAAATATGATTGCTCACATATACATACACTATACCCACACACTATTAGGTACTGTATATATACGCATTAACATATGACAAACTTACTTAAATCAGAATCGGGGAAAGAAAAATAATACTGCCCTCCTTTTCCTTGCCCCTCCCCCCTCCAAAATCCCCCCCTTCTCCCTCCCTTCTCTCGTCCCTCCCTTCTCTCGTCCCTCCCTTCCTTCTCTCGCCCCTCCCTCCTCTCGTCCCTCCCTCCTCTCGTCCCTCCCTCCTCTCGTCCCTCCCTCCTCTCGTCCCTCCCTCCTCTCGTCCCTCCCTCCTCTCGTCCCTCCCTCCTCTTGTCCCTCCCTCCTTTATCTCCCTACGCCCTCACTTAATTTCTCAATGCAATCATTTTGCCTTGGGGCTCGGTGAGAGGTTTCCCCTGGTCCTGTGTCACTGGAGTGGCCACTTGGGCGCATGCGCAATTTGGGCCCAACTTCCATGCGGGCTCAACTTCCGGCCCCCCGCGCCTATAAGTTAAACAGATCAGGCTCTAAACCTTAGATTGCAAGCTCTTCGGGTTACGAATTCATTGTGTTTTTAAATTCTACTGTGTACAACACTGTGGGCCAAATTTACTAAGTAGTGCTATTGGATAACCTTCCCAGTCCCCGATAACACCTTACTTGAATGGACTTTTTAGGTGTCTTCCAGGGCTGGAAGGTGTCTTGTGGAATAGCACTCCTTAGCTAATATGGGCATTGAACAAAGTGTAATAGTATTAGGGGGTACAGTGTACCACTGCTTTTTTTAAATTTACAACATCAGAGTACCACTAACTTTGTTTTTAATTGGCGAGCTCCGTTCCGCTTTCTACGTGTCCCACTTTCTGTCTGGCCCTTTTCTCAGGTTTTTCTAGGGCTGAGAATACATTTTTACATCATCAAAATATGGCCGAGTAAGTGGTGCTGATTCATTTATTTATTTTTTTGATAACTTTCCACACCAGGGAGGGAGGGGGGGGGGGGAAATGTTGTCCTGTTTTGTTAATGACGTAGTCCTATCCATGGGGTAGCAGCCTGTAACATATTACTCTGCAATCCATCGCTGGCCTTATTCTGTTACCCAGCAGAAAACGTGTGGGGTGATTTTTCTCTTTTTTTTTTTTATGCAACCGCAGAAGCTTATTTTTTTTACTATTTCCCATCTCACAATGAACCCACTTTTTCTGCGGTATGAAATTTCACCAAGAATATTCAAAATCACCCAAGTCTGAGTCACCCAACAATTCTGCCAACTGTCATATATACAAATTATATTGGCAGTATAAACCCATTTCTAAACCTTTTCACAGCTGGAAGTAAAGGGTAAACATGAAATGGCAAAATTCCTCCCCAGAAATTACCTATTTTGAAAATAGGATGCCCTGTAAATCAGATTACCAAGCTTATTTGTTTTTCTAGTTTTTGATGTTTACATTTTTATTATTGTAGGCCCAAAGCCTGCCGTAGAGTACCCAACCACTGCTGCTTAATCTAATTTGCTCCAGCCCTGCAGTTAGTACAGAGTTGGTTTCAATGCAGTGACTTTGAAGTTCAGCCTCTCAGAGAAGGCTCCTTGGAGTCCAGTAAAGACACAAAGTGTGAGGTGTTTAACAGCCGTGTTAACAGTTTGTGCGCT
The DNA here is from genome assembly GCF_040206685.1 of Ascaphus truei. Classification (NCBI taxonomy): domain Eukaryota; kingdom Metazoa; phylum Chordata; class Amphibia; order Anura; family Ascaphidae; genus Ascaphus; species Ascaphus truei. Next base: position 10,913,629 of record NC_134501.1, read on the forward strand.
CACTTTCCAGGGACACAACACCGTTTAACCCTTTGAGTGGCTATGTCATGGACAATTTTTTTTAGCTCTTTTCCTATGGGAGATCGCGTTGGGGAAGAACGCGGTCTGGCACGCATGGAAACGGAAGAGGATGACGACTTTTCCGTTTCTGTAATTAGTGACACTACGTTCACGTGATCGCAATGTGCCGGAACGGCCATGGCACTCAAAGGGTTAAGTCGGTGGGGGGGGGGGGGGGGGGAGAGAAGAGAAAGTAGAGGTGGAATTAGATACATTATTGTATTGTACAGTGAAGAAATCTTAAGGCAAAACATGCAGGGGGAATACACCTTTAAGTCTTTCTCTGCCATAACCCAACACTGCATACAGAAAGGATTATGGGAACATATTTGTCCCCCCTATACATAGATTGCAAGCTTTTCAGGCCAGATCTTTCCTGCTTGAAGCTGTTACATTTGTATTGAGATTTGTATTTAGTGATGTAATATATTACTTTAATAGATCATGTCGCTCTGTATATATGGGAACCTGTATAAAGTAACAGCCTTATTGTGTCTGCCCTAAATAAAGTCTAAACCCAACCCAAATGATGTCTTCGATTTATTCAGCTTCTTCAAACTCCATGGACTCGACCATTATATATGCATGTGTTTGGTGGAACACTGATTGCAGGGAGAGATTCCTCTCTGCTCTGATGGATTGTGAGACCCTTTGAGAGTCTAATTCGCCAGTAGATTAATGGAATCCTTGATCCGGTTAATAATATACTGGAACTCAATTCTATTAATGTTCTCCACAAGTGACATTAGCTCACATCTCAGAGTGACGAGTGCACAGGCTATCTGAAAAGCAGCAAACCCGGACCTTTTATTTTACATTAGCTCAGAGCCCAAATGGGTCTCAAAAGACTTACAGTTTTAGGTAATAAAAAGTACTGTCAAAGTGCAGCCAACCGGAACGGATGACCACAAGCGCTCTCTGCAGGCCCCTCTGCCAGTGAAGGGGGGGGGGGGTTAAAGCTGTAATCTCCCACAAAATGCATTAAATGCCATTTTATATTATTATTCAGTTGTGTGCTAGAGCTGTCGCCTTCTAAGGACCAATATCCATGAAATTAAAGGCTTGAGACTCTGTTTCGCAAGTCTGCATCGTCAGCTGACTCCTGATGAAGCTGACTTGCGAAACGCGTAGTCTTGGTAGCCAAACTAGTGGGATCCGGAAGGTGACGTCATCCTCGAGCGTTTGGAACGCAGAAGTGGAAGGACCGCAGGGAGCTGTGAGCGCACCAGCACCGTGCGAGGACATCTGTTTGACCGCCACACTTCCAATTGCCAGAGACCCATCTAGCTGCAACGAAGGGGAGTAATGGGGGGCACAGAGAGACTAAAACAAGGATGGAGGAGGGAGAAAAGAGTACGAGGTAAAAGAGGGGCAGAGAGACCACAAGGAGGTTGGGGGAGGCCCCCCCCAGTGAGGCCGCAACAGATCTGAGCTCCACAGAAGTTGCAAGGTGATCCTCAGGAACACTTAAGTGGTTCATGACAAATGTAGAGTTTGGAAACGCTGCACTAAATGCTATGTCACAAAATGGAGTTGCATGGCCTATAAAAAGTAACTCAGCGATGTCACAGCTAAATTCTAAATGTCTTTATTACAGATGACCAATGATTATGAAGTCTGGAAAAATGTATGCATTGTATAAGTACCAAAAAAAACATAAAAACACCTTATACTTTGTATAAGTACTCGAATATAACATTTCCCACCCCCCCCCCCCCCTCTGTGAGATTCTGCTGCTACATTGAGTGTGGTGCATACCTGCTGGCCCACAGGAGTTCCGAGTCTCCCACACAATGGTAGGGGGATGTCTGAACAGGCTTCTGGGGCATAAACTGAGTCGTACTCACGGTGACAGCGCCTCCATCTCTTGCAGTCCCCTGGGATGAGGGGAGAAATCCCTGTAGGAGAACTGCTTTACGCTTCTCCCTGATAGATTTCAGTCTCAGGCAAGAAGGTATGGTGAAACCAACACTTTATTACTCCTTACAGATGTACAGCTTATACACCAGCAACAGCAGAGCTTAGGGCCTTCACCCTCAGGATCTTCACTCCCAGCCAAGGGCACAAGGAGCAGTCCCTGCTCTTCCCCCTGGTGGAGTAGGAGGAATAGTCTCCCGCTGCTCCCCTAAGGGAGGGCCCACAGATAGGCAGAGCCCTGCCAACGGGTTGGGGTAGACTGGCCTCTCTCAAAGGTAGAGGCTAACTGACTAAATTTGGTGTGTGCAGCTCCTTAAATATAGGAAGCAGACTTGAGTCCCTGATTGGACACAAGGCCTGGTTGCAGTGCCCTCTCTATGACTCACGGAAGCTGCATAGGAGTGGGGAAACCCCATGATTACTCCTAGACCAAAACCAGCCAGGAATACATATCAGAAAGTACAATCTTGTGGCATAGCTCTCATACCACTTGGCTTTCACCACCAGCATCTATCCAGGAGGTTATAACTCACAGGCGCAATAAATTAGACAGCCAAAAAAAAAATGTCAATTTATGCATTTTTTTAAATTTTATTTAGGATGTGGTAGAAACATTACAGGCGTCTGGACCTTTCGTCAGCCGCCTAACTTTCAGTGCTTTGGCAACTGCAACCAGACAGAGCAGGAGAAGGACAGCTCCTGCTGCAAAGGATGCTGGGATTGTGAGCTGACGGATACCTGGGAAAAGAGTAATGTCAGTCAGGGATGGGCTGTGTTTAGATCAGTGATTCTTAACCAGGGTGTATACATCAAGACATAATAGGATAAACTAATTTAAAATACATAATGGAATTTGCAGCAAAACAATATATTGGGGGGGGGGTGGGGGAGGGAGGGAATCAAGACAATATTTCAAGGGAACCTTCCATTGTGCCGGAAGGTGGAACATTCTTAACCAGTGTATCCAGCCCGTGTTCACACATGGATTTAAAACTTGGACCTTAAATGCAAAGATGATTCAGAAGCGTCAGACAATGCAAAGACATGGAGAGATGCATGCTGGGTATTACCCAAAGAGACAGGGAAAAAATAATGAATGTGTTCGAAACTAAATCTGACAATCAGAAGGTGAAGAAATGAAAATGGAAGTGGGCTGGACTTATTGCAAGAAGAAACCCCTCATTTGACAAAAGATGGTACTCTACAGGATCCCAAGAGAAATGAAGACCAAGACGATGACCAAAGTAAGATGGGAGGGTGAAATCAGACGTGTATACACAAACATTCTGCAGAAAGCGACAGACTATATTGCAATGCGATGTCACCTCTTGGCACAAAAATGTGAATAGTAACTTTGCATAGACCTTACATGGAGTAAAAGAATAGTCTCTAGGGGGTTGCAGATCTTCCAGTCCCATTTTTAGTCTTAGTTTGGGGATCATGAGCTCTTGCAGTGTTCTGTAAAATTGTTGTAGCCTCATGACCTTTGCATCTGTTCCTAGCAATGCGATAATTAATAATAATACATGCGTCCTTTGTATTCTAGAGAAGGTTCTGCAAGTTGAAATTTGGGAGTAGTACATGGGTAACATCTTTCCTTAGACAAAGTGACTCAGGGTCGGCTCGCCCTGTGATCTCAGTAGTCACTTTACCGCTGAGCTCAAGCCCCAAAAATTAGATAGCAACTTTCCCAGTAGCGTTTGCAAATAAAATTCTATGTACAAAGGAGGGAATTGGACAATTACTTGTGGAAATGTGAAAATAAGGGGAGCGGAAAGTGAAATTACAATATATAAAATATAGTGTACAACTGGGTGTAATAAAGAGAAAGTATTGTATAACCATAAAATGTGTGGTCTCTTAAAAACAATTTCCTCAAACCGCAAGCGGGAGTCTTCCTCCAAGGTTTCAGACGGAGAAAGGACAATGGAGCCAATTGTACAGGTAAATTTTATAGAACATGCAGATCTTCAATAATCACTCACATTTTGGAAATTTTCAAAGGGCAATGTACAGGGTTTTTTGGCAGGTCCTTATATAGTCCGCAATATTGCGCCACTCTCGTGGCTCAGGGGAATGCGGTGACCGCCGGCACACTCACCCGGTGTTCACTTCCTGACACTGATGTCACGAGCTACATTGCACTTTGAAATTTTCCAAAATGTGAGCGATTATTGAAGATCTACGTGTTGTATAAAATGTACCTGTACAATTAGCAGCATTGGATCGTCTCCTTTCTCCGTCTACGAAGCCCCCTGCTTGCGGTTTAAGAGGAAATCATTCTTGAGGCCACACGTTTTACGGTTATACAATACTTTATTTCCTTTTACACCAGTTGTACACTATATTATATATTGTAATTTCACTTTTGTACTCCCCTTATTTTCACATCTTTGAACCTAGTGGTTGTTCTTTTCTGGGTTTGAGCTGCAACACTGCATTTCACCATTTTCACTTTTTATTCACTAGCGTCAGGTTATCTTGCACTTTTCACTTATTTAGACAGGTTATTTACAAAGTATCCAGCCTGCAAAACCAGTGCAATTTATTATATTTAAAAAAAAAAACAAAAAAAAAAAAAACAAGATTAAGAAAAAAGGAATCTCATTGATACTTGAGTTTCCTTTAATAAATAGTGTGCAATTCATTTGGTTTTGCAGTTGGGAGACGTGTGTGCATAATAATAATAATAAACGTTCTTGTATAGCGTTTTACGTAGCGCTTTACAGAGACATTTAAATGAGCTTACAATCTATATTTTTGGTGTCTGAGGCACAGGGAGATAAAGTGGCTTGCCCAAGGAGCCAAGACTGGGAATTGAACCGACTCCCCTGCTTCAAACTCAGGGCCAGTCAGTGTCGTTACTCACTGAGCCACTCCATTATATGCTACATTAAAAAATATGATACTCAAAAAAATTCACTCAAATGTTTCTGCCGTGCCATCTTCACATCTCCCTAGGTAATAGCATCACTTCCTGCACCAGCACAGACTTCCTGTTCTAACCGATGTTCAGTGGTTCTCTACCTTTGAACAGATGCACCCGTTAAGGATTTTTAAACTCTCAAAGCACCCCCTCCTCGCTTGCACAACCACCCTTATATCAGAATGGGACATTTTGCGGCGACCAAAAGGCCAGAGTTCGGTCGCAGATATGCCTGCTGTGGGCCACTTCTACATTAAGGTATGTTTTTGGTGCTTAGTGGGTTAACTTTAGGGGTTTTAGTGGTCAGGGTAGGGATTCATTTAATCGATTTTAGGGTAAGGGTTAAGGTTAGTGACACTAGCAGTGAAGAGGATTACGGCCAAGCGCCAGGGGTCACGGCAAAACTGCTGCGACCAAATTTTAGACCATTATATACTCATCCTTTTACTAAACGTACTCCATATTTATCGCCTTCTCGCAGAGCACTCATTTCTAACTCATAAGCCCCCCCCCCCCTTATCTTACTTACCACCTACCTCTTCCAACCCCACAAAAGCACTATCCCACCCCCCTCCCCCACAAAGCTAGCAAACCCTCACTCCTTCCACACACCTCAAACAGGTCAGCTGCTTTGTGGGTGCATCCTGAGCGGGCTGCAGATGGACGAGGCTTCGCTCTGTGCCAGGCGGAGGAGAGGTGGATCACAGCCCCTACGTCTCTAGGCAGCTCCGAATTTATTTTATAAAATATTTTACCAGGAAGTAATACATTGAGAGTCGCCGCTCGTTTCCAGGTATGTCCTGGGCAGAGTTATGATGACTGTCACTGTGAGCAGCCAGTGTTTCCCCTCAAGGCTGCAGCCCCCTTGGCAGAGAGTCACGGCATACAGTGCCATCAGTCCCTGCAATGGCCCAACAGGAGCGCTATATAGAGAACGCTGGAGACCACAAGTCTGTACTATAGGTGTAGATCCGAAACGTTTCAAGTTTTTGATACAGATCTACAGTATAAATTATTCCCCGTCCCCTCCTTTTTTTTCTGTAAAGCATGTGACTGTATAATTCTACATCCTTACCTAAGCTGGCAATCCTTTGGTGCGCCTGTTGTAAATCTGTAAAAATCCTGATTGTGTGTGCGCGCCTAACTTAATGGCCATCTTTCAGTTCCAATCATTCAGTCAGTGTAACTCAGCAGCTACAATGTATCTGGATATTACCAAGGTAACATTATGTATTGTTACAGTTTAGAGCTCAAACTGCTGGGAATATCAGCAACAAATTATCACAAAACAGGGAGTGGGGGGAAGAATCTACATATTATTTCACATGTTTTGCCACTTTAAGAAGCAAAGCAATCATGATTTATATGTACGCACTTTAATTTTTCCTCTAAGCCCAAGGGTCACCCAGAGCTGACCGGTGGTCCTGCAAAGTCTGGGGAAACGGCGGTTCCAGAGACATTTGTAGATTTTGGTGCCAGTTGTGATAAGCTACCAACATGGCTGCAGAGAAGGTTAGATTGCAGATGGGATTGCATTTTTAAAAGAAACCTGACCTGTGTCAAAGTGGAGGTCCAGCAAAGATTAAAATGTGAGTGTATCACCATAAGGGGGGGGGTACTAGTTTGGGAACTACTACGTAAGCGAGAGAAAGCGACTGTACCAGAGTCAGGATTCCCAACGCTGGACACTGTAGTTCTGACCAACTTTATGGGTCCACAGGACAAAATCTTCCTGTAAGGGTCGTCACTCAGGTCTCTCCTTTGCCGCTCGATGCTTTGTTCTTGCTGCAAAGAGAATGTGGTTAGGCCAATGTGTTACTGGTCCCTCTGGCAGTGAGGTGTTTGAACCTCCCTTCTACAGAGCCATGCCTCACATGGAGGAAAGGAAATCAGGCTGATCCCCTGGGGATGTCTCAGATACAAGTGTACAGCTCCTGGGGGGTGAGATGCAAAGGGGGCGGGGGATGCAGAAGGTCTGGCAGCTGGGAGGTAGGTCATCCACAGGAGCGGAGCCCAGGTGGGAGATCCAATTTAGTGGGAGATACAAAGTGGCAAAGACCAGGGAGGATGTTGAGCGACAGCTGTTTGGAAAGGAAGAACAGTTTGAAATGGGGCACCCGGTTTAGGTGTGGGATGGTCCCTTGGTCATTTTTGTATTATATTTTGCCTATAACATTAATTCCCAGAGTATAGGGCATTTACCTGGCCATGAATGCCTGGGTGGGTAAAAAAAAAAAAGTGGCACCATTAATGGTCAGGTAATGTTCTATCTTAGAGGGATTCCTACTTAACTCAAGTGAATGGTCTGCAAGGTCTTATAGAGAAACACTGGCCCATTATCTTTAAGACTTTCCAATAAGATACAGTGAAGGACTAGTTTGGCCTCTTGGAAACATTTATGAAGCAGCATGTTAAGCCATAAGGCAATTTACAGATTAAAGCTGCAGTTCAGGCAATATCCTGCATGTGTGTTTTTTTTTAATAAATCAGTTCTGTAATAAGAAAAAATACTTTTAGCATTTTCTGTTTTAAAAAACAACAACTTTGAAAGACCAATTTTCTTGTATTCTATTTTAACAAGCATGTTTGTTACTATAGCAACCGTTTACATTCCACATATTTAAAGATGTCGCCAAACTTTGCCGATCAATAGACAGAGAACGCATTGACCGGCAGCTATCCAGTTCTTTAGGTAAGTAGAGATTGCCCACATGAAACTATTGAAGTTAAAAAAAAAAAAACTAAAAAAAAACTAAAAAAATAAAATAAAACGGGAGCCTGAACTGCAGCTTTAAGTCAATGGGGCGTAAAGGGCCTTACAGTTTAGCATGGCTTCTTAAAATATAACCCTTTGTCTTTCCTGTTTATTCTGAAACATCAGAAAACTTAGGCATTTGTTTACACATTACCATTTTAACCAGGAATTACCCCAAAAATATATTTATTTTTCCAAATATGTTCTGTGATAAAAATAAAGCAATCAACCAAAAACTATTACAGTACTTCACTGTAAACATACTGAACACAAATCTAGAAGGTCCTAACAGATACCACAGGTGGATGGGAGTCTCCTTACCTTGTCCAAGCACTCTGTGGTGTTTGATTGGCATAGCCAGATGCGACAGTGTAGGTAGACCTCTGTGTAACTGACAAAGTGAAACATCTGCAGGGAGAAGCGGGTCAGCGAGCCGTTCCCAGAGCTAATCATGGCCACGGTTGAGTCGTTGGCCTGGCTGTGGAAGAGCAAGACACAACCTATTGATTCCCCAAGGAGTGGGTGGTACTATTGAAATCTTTGTGAGATAGGGTTTAAGTTGTAATGGGTGCACGGTCATCCTATTAAAGTCTGGAAGCAACTGATTAAGTGGAAGAGGTCATCCCAAAAAAGTTCAGATGTGAAAGGGAAGTACATTAAAAAAAAAAAAAAAAAAAAAAAGTTCATTATAGTGAGGTCTACAGGAGAAAGGAAAGAAGTCTAAAATGAACAAAATATTTGTGTAAGTGATCATTGCATGGAGTTGCAGGGTGGGGAGCAGTTTAATTTATTTAAGATTAACTCCCCAATGAAGTCTGTTGAAGAGGGGAGTGGGGTCATTCCAAGTCATGCCATAAAAAATCGATAAGGGCTACAGGTGTGTAAATTATTCCATTTAAAACATGGTAAATATTGCTCAAAATGGTCATCCCACTGAAAAGGAAATGTGGGGCACAAAAGGTGTGCAAGTGTAAACTAGCTTTTATTTTTAAACCTATATCCCATTGAGGTCTATGGCCATAGAATTGCAGCGACAATACATGGCAGAATTAGAGCTTTGTTTTATTCAAGTCTCCCCAAAATGTAATACTGACACAAATCGTACGCTACGGTAGGATTTTGGAATTACGCAGAGAACAAAAAACCCTGAACATTTGTTAAAAACTGAAACAAGCGTGACTATCTTTAACCTACAACACATACATGCTAATGTAATGTATGTGTTATCTAGCATGCAAGGATTGATAGAGGCTTTATAAATACATCCAAGGTTTAAGTCCGTACTGTCTTCTTACCCATTTGTGATTATTGGATGTTTTATTTCATGGCTGGGATCGGCTGCAGGGGTAGCCCAGCACTCCTCTAGCTTGAGCGTAAAGTTGGTTTGTGGCCCATGCATTTGGAGCTGGACATAGAGTCGGTGAGAAAGAGGGATGATCGGGGGCCAGTAGTAGGGTTTTAGGAACGCCGACGTCTGGTGGAGAGTCATGGTGACGTTGAACTCCCCTTCTTGAACCACAAAGGTCACCAGCCTGAGTGGAAGGAGAAGAGCATGACAAACGGTACTGAACATCAGTAGTGGGATCCTACAGATTATGTAATGAAGGGGTTAAGGTGGCAATTTACTTAAGCTTGTGGGTTTCATTGAAGCCTCACCTACTTAGAACCACTATAATGGAAGTATACCCATCCATCTGTCTCTCACTAGTGACCAACATCTGGACCTGTGCTTCTAGAATGCCAATGTAGCTGCATGGACACTTCTAACGTGTTTATTATAAGACTGATCCGTGTTTTTTTTTTTAAACTCCTACCTCTGTCTAAATAGATATTTGAAGCCCCATCTGGACAAGAACATGGGGAGATACAGTAGGCTGGAAATATTGAGCAAGTTCAACCTTTTCGTTAACGGCTCAATGATTTCACACCTGGCTCTTGATCTGGATAGGTCAATTCCCTCTGGACTTTGAAATGGAGGTAACGGATCTAAATCCCTAAATTTACTCAAGGTTTATAGAGCCAGCAGCCTCCGCCGGCTGATGTAATTAAAAACTTGCAAGGGATGGTCATTTCAGGGTCGTTAGAAGCCAAGTGGCAACTTTTAATGTGAGTCAAGTCAAGCTCTTTGCTGGTGGTGATTGAGGTGGTTTGGCCAAAAAGCTGCGGTACTTTACGATTCATGCAATTCAAGCCCAATGGATTGCCTCACTTGCAGGAAACTGAACATAAGTTAGCTTCCTTCAACGTTATTATCTTTACACCCTATAGAAAGCTGGGGAGGTAAATGGTTTGTAACCACCACCTTTTGTGCCCTTCAGGTCACTTGTGGAAAGGGTTTCAAGTTAACCCCACAAGTTACATCCAAGAGTGGTGAAGGTTATATCCTTCAGTAATGGATAGTAGTACATACGAGGCACTGGTTAGCAGGGGGTATGGCAAGGACACTATCCGGTCATAGCGATAGACACAGAAGAATCTGATGCTGATATTAGAGGATCTGGAGATTAGCCCCCCTCCGGGAATCATATCTTCCTTCTCCACGCTTGTCCCGGTAGTCAGCTCATTGGAATAAACCAGGTGAGAGCCATTCACCTGTCAAAGCAAATGACAAGAACAGATACTACACAACCATCCGCCAAGCCTTCACGATGTATAGAATCTATACATCTATAGTCAATTCTATATCATTTTATTGTACCATTTGTATTCCTAGCACATGTATATCAATAATTTATATACACATCCCCATCACCTTTCCAAAGTCACACTATTATTACCCAGGCTGAATGGCCCACTGCATACCTGTACTTGGGTGCCACAGTAAGTGTGGTTTTCATAGGTCAGGGTGATGGACACATGCAATTCAGAGGTTTCTTGCACCTTACAATTGGGATTTGACATGTGCAGGAGAGAGGAGTTAACACCCAAGTCATCAAACACGCTCTTCAGAATCTGCAGCCTCATCTGATCATCACAGGTCAGATCCAGCTTCACATCTAGGGACAGCCCAAGAGTGTGACCATTGTCACTGTTAGAACAATGCTATTCGGAAACCTTCAATGTGAACTTTCATACGAGTATCCCCGTCAAAAAACAATAACAGGAAACCCTACTCATTATGGCAACATCCGAGCACACGGGAGAAATACCTGTGAGAATATTTGCTTCTTGGGACTATACTGCAAGTCTCGATATGAGAGACGCCATTACAAGAATATCCCCAATGTACTGTAAGTACATCACTTCAGAGTTTAAATTGAGACTTCAGGGCCAGTCATCTACTACAGGGAGACCAGAACCCTCATCAGAACGTACTACAGGGAGACCACGACCTTCATCAGAACAAACTACAGGGAGACCTTCATCAGAACGTGTGAAGGTAGAAATGTGTGTGAATATATATTTCTTCTTTTGTTATGTTATACGCCCGAACTTTGTCTCAGATATCCTGGTAAACACATGACCAGATGATTAAACCATGAACTGATGACGCAGCTATGCACGAGGGCTGCATGAGCCCGGGAGAATGTATTGCTACAATCAAGGAAGACAGCGTGTCCCGGAATAAAGATACATATGACTTAACCAATCAAGGAAGACAGCGTGTCCCGGAATAAAGATACATATGATTTAACCCCTCCCATGCCCCTCCCCGCTATGAGCTATATAAACTATGTTGTGTACTCAATAAAGCAGGAGTTCCTGTGTTGCCCCCGGGGATAACGCATGTACTGAGATTGAAGCTGAACCTTGTGTCAGAGTCTTTCTTAGTGAGCTAGCGCATGCATGATTGAATTTGGAGCAAGTGACTGAAGAGAGAGAGACCCTGATATAGTGAGATTCACGACCTCATTATTTGGCGCCCAACGTGTGAGGGGGGGAGCGTGACTCCGGCTCACCACGAGAGACTGACCTGTCGCTGATTTTGCTGCAGAGACCGTGACACACCGAACCGAGGACTGATCACCCTCATTGTCAAGGTAAGCTCTTGCATACATTTTGTGTGTTATCTTGCCTATGACAAGTCGGTGGGTTGCTGCCTAGGTAGTATAATCTGTTTAGGTCTTTCACTCACGTTGATGTGATACAACGGTGTGATCTTTAGAGTCGCGCTCTGTTTAGAACTGTTAAAAATATCATACTCTTCAGTTGCTTGTGGTCACCTATAAGTTGCTAAATTGTGCGAATGTTTACATGTTATATATGCTAGTCAGTGCCGCAAGTAGGAGCCCGAAGTGGAGTGGGATTTTTGTCGACTGACTGTAGCTAGTATATGTATGTGTATTAATGCATTAGTGTTGGGAATTTAGGTGACCGAGTGGGTAGTAATGGGAGATAGATTGCGGGTTGTCTGATTGATTTTCTGATAAGTAATTGCAAAATCCCTGAATGAGAGTGCAGGCTGTCAGCCCAGTAAAGGGGAACAGGACAGGCACCAAGAAGTGCAGGCTGTCAGCCCAGTAAAGGGGAACAGGACAGGCACCAAGAAGTGCAGGCTGTCAGCCCAGTAAAGGGGAACAGGACAGGCACTGATGCTCTGAGGGCGGTAACCTGGAAAAGTGGTTCCCTCGAGACGTAGAGATAGTACTCTGTCTCCGGTACCGGGTGTCTGGGGTCAGGGACCCAGCGTCTGAGGGCGGTAACCAAACAGTGGTTCCCTCGAGACGGTGACACAGGACCGGCCACGATATATTAGTGGGACGAACAGAGAATTCAGAGATGTTGCACTTATTTAAGAAAAAACATGTGTTGCCCACAGGGGCACAGACAGCACTAGATTTAGTCCGCACTCGAGAAGGAAAGAAATATACCAAACATGCTACTAATCTATATAAACTGGCGGGAGTCCCGCCTACGGGAAGATTGCAACCGAAGTTGTTAAGAACGAATATGCAAAAGTGATATAAGTGAAGAAAAAAAAAAAAAAAAAAAAAAGGTGCAGTTTTAACATTTAAGCACAGGCAAGTAAGACAGGGAAAGGAGTCTTAGCCTGCCACCGAGAGAGAGAATAGAACGGAAAAGAATGCCAGCCCTGGTAATATTTCTTTGAAAACTTTATTCGTGCTGGCCACACGAATGGGTCTTTTAAAACCAGAAAATATTCTTTTTCCTTCAGTTCTAATAGCAACTAGAAAGGGGAGTCTTTTTCTATGGGAGGGGGAAGTTCAGGGAGCGCAGTCTTATGTGATTTTTGAATCCCACATGGAAATGTACCTTACGTTAGTATGAGTCAAAATAATTCTGTTAAGGGACAGAAGGGTACCGCTGCAGTTATTTTATCATTGCCAGGACAGAAGTTAATATAAGAACAAGTGAAAAATAAAGCAAGTACGCTGTTTAAAGTATGTAGTATTACTGCAGCAGAAGGCAGGTTACAGCCAGAAGAGTGGCGAAAGATATTGAAAAAAAAAAAAAAAAAAAAAAAAAAGGAGAGGAATTTTGAATGATAACAACCTGCTGAAGATAGCAGAAGCCTGGTTTAATGTTACCAAGGCTGTCCAGAGAAAAATAGACCGAGCAGGAGATAGAAAAGGGAGGCTAAGATTGTTTTAATTGTGGTGTGACTGATTTATCTATGTGTGGCTATTGAGCTTCAAAAGGAAGGTTTCACTGAAATAGAATGTGGAGGGAAAGATAAGAAAAGTTACTGTTATATGAAAGTACCCGAAAGTGACAAAACTACACCTTCTACCCCTAAAGTTGACTCTCCCCCTCCATATCCTCAAAATAGTCCATGTCCCGTGGAATCACCATATTGGGTATGTCCCATATGCAAATCACAGAACCCAGTATGCAGGGATAATTGTTACTCCTGTGGAGCTCACCGCCCCCGTGAGCCTGCTAGTCAGGAGAAAGACGAGAAAATAAAATTATGCCCCCTTGTCACAAGATAGCATGAATTTGTAGTGAATGAAGTCAGTGAAACTATGAAAGTTCAAAACAGAAGGCATTAAAAAGAACTGAGTGTAGGGAGATAGCATGAGCGTGTGGCGTTATTTGTGTGTTAAGAAGTTATATGAACCTCAGCTATATAAAAGCCTGTTGGTTAATTTTTGAAAGGTCATAAAAAATGTAGTTCTTAGGGCTCTGGATAAAGCTCCATGTATTTAAACTTTAAGCAAAAGTTCCAAGCTAATAATTATTATTTTTCAGGAAGAAGCTGTGGTGTATCTTTATCTTATCTTTTCAGGGTCAATTGGCGAAACGCCCAGAAACAAGATGGCTCTTTGCCCGGAAACAAGTCTTATAGAAAATATTTTTTCTTTAGTCAGATGAATATGCAGAGTGTCTTTAAAATTATAAAGCTGACCATGTGCTCAGCACTGTGCAAAGAGATTATATAAAGCAAGACATTAGTGTGAAGTCTTATACAAAATCATTTGTCTATTAACTGAATATGTGATGTATGTTATAACGAATTAACCATTTATTTTTTCCAAACGTGTCCGTAAGCAGTGGTTATTGTAAAAATTGCTGTGTAATCTAGAATGGGTTTGCTAGAGGGTGGTGAATTTGGGAGTCACCTCTCATTTGTGGGTGTGTCTTGTGTATAGGGTTAAATACAGGGGATACATAGTTGCAAAAGCAGTTACATAAGTGAATAAGGTATGCATTATGTAGAAGGCATTTCAAATTTCTTAGCAGAATAGTTACAGTGGAGTGTTCGGGGTAAAAGCCAAATAGGGATTGGCTAGGGAAATTTGTAGGGGTAAAATAATTGCTTAAATTGGGAGGGAATATTTTTCCATAACAGTAGATAGTATTGGGAAAAGGGATATTGGCCTGTAGTTTGAGACAGTGTTTTTTGTCCCCACTTTTGAAGCTTGGGACAAACTCTGGTAGTTTCCCAGGTCTTAGGGATATGGCCTGCAGACAGGATAGAATTAATTATGGAAACAAGTGGTTAGCAAGGGATGAGGCCCTAAAGTTTCAGGAACTTAGATTGTATCAAAGTCAGGTTCACATTGGCTACTTAGTTTTAATTTGAGGAACATTAATAGGGAATACCTCTGTCTATATGTGGATGCTAAGACAGGAGTAAACACATTGATACAAGAATTTAGTCCTAGGTATAAATTATCTCCCTATGAGACACATATGGGATGACTTGTGACTATCAACAGTCCAAAGGAAAGAATTAAGGACCATGTTAGTGGTAATAAAACAGTAAGTTGTATGCAACTAATACATTTTTTGAGTCTCTCTAGGCAAAGTTGAAAGTGCACCTACTCGAGATGGGGTTAATAGTCACATATTCCCTGCGCAAGCATGCTTTTCATCTCAGGTGAAAAGGCCTAAAGTAATCACCAATACAGCAATTAAAGCGGCAGAGTCATTTTCCTGGACCCAAAGTACAGTAAAGCTCGTTCCAGCTCCACCAAACATTCCAGCTCCACCAAAGACCAAAGTCACCTAAAGCACAGCCGCATCAAGTTAACGTCTTGCCGAGTCAAAACTCTAACCGTTAACCAACGAGGAAAATAAGACACCAGGCTAAGGCCAGGTTTTATCAGAACTTTTCATTTTTTCAGAGACTCAATATTTTTATTCTTTAGAGTGTGTTAAGTTAGAAATTTAAGGTGTATGTACAAGTGAGCCTTGATGGGAGGATTGGTTTCCTGGAAGCGTGGCTTGTGAAAGCTCTTGTATGTGTTTTGGCAGTACTCTTCACTCTCTATGTATGTGTCATGTGCAGCAAAACTTTGATCCAGAAGTGTGTTGCACCTCCACCGAAAGGAGGGCGGGTGTCAGCCACAAGGAAAGGATCATAAGTCAGCCATGTTGACCCATCGCAGACATCGTCTGTTCTGATATTCTGAGTGAATGATGTATACAATGCGTGCAGGGTGAGGATCATGCATTAGCTTCCACAGATACCAAACCCCCTCAATTCTCAGTAATAGAATGTTGTGATGATTCTGAAAATCCAAGAACAGGTTCAGATTAGGCTTATGGCCTTACAAAACAGAATTGCTTTAGACTATGTTTTAGCTTCAAAAGGAGGGTTATCTGTTTGATTAAAGACAATGTTGTGTTTTTATTCCAGATCAGTGTAGCAATGTGCAGCATGAACTAGATTAAATACAAGAGATTCAAAAGAGGGTTACAAAGGGAAGTGACAGATTATCACCCTTGGGGTTAGGTGAATGGCTTAGATCACTTGGAGCAATTTTTTTTGAATGTTTTGATGTGTTTGGGAGTGTTACTTGTTGTCATATATGTGGGTGTCACGTGTTGCAAAGGTATGATCCACAGGTGTGCGACCCCCTCCCCCAATCGGATGCCACTCTTTACAGATGCCAGAAAACAGCAGTACCGTGAAGAAAGAAGATGCCGACCACAGTTATTCAATTCATCAAAAGACATATTGGCCGCAGCGCCTTACGAGACTATGACAGTGAAGGGCACGCGCCCTTGTCCTCTGAGTTATCCCTGGACTATCATCATGAACTTAATTCTCAAAAGCTATGTTTTAAGAATAAAAAGGAGGGAGTGACAAAGTGAGAATATGACGTGAGGGGGGGTCTGACATAACAGCACTGGGATCTAAGCAACCATTTTGAGTCAGCATCCATCTTAGATGCCTGATATTGTCTATTGTCTGTATGAAAGTTGGAATGAATGTTAGTTTAAAATACATTTTTTTCTTCTGAAGTTCCAATTGATATTGAGCGGTTCAGCTAAGCCAAAAACCTTGAGAACAAGAGCAATGTGCCAATGTTATGAAAATATGCCATTACAAAAACGAGAGAACATAAGACCAGTCCATTATAGTACTCTGGAGTGACAGGGGTGACCAATCAAGTTCCCAGACCCTAGTTTGTTTTTCGGTAGGGAAGGGACTCCTTGTGTATGTTCTGTAGGTCTTCGAGTTTAGCGAGCAAGCAGTTGTCGGGGATGAGAGAAGCTCACGAATAGCCGACCAACACCCTCAGGTAGTTTTTCTAAGGTTAAGATTAGTCATAGGGAAAGTATATCCTTTTTGGTTTAGTTTTTTAATATTTTTATAAGATTATGTTTGTCTCGTGGTTTCTAGGGGGGACTGTGAAGGATAGAATATGGGAGATCATATCTCTATATTCTGAAGAAACCACTCGTCTCCATTTTTATATCTGTTTGCTGTGCTTTTTTACTAATACTGTTTTCTATCCGAGGTGACTGTGAAATTCCGCTTGCACAGACTCTCGCCCACGCCCACGCAATAAGGAAGTAGCAAAGTGACCTAAAGCCGACTGATTACAGAGAAAACGAAACATAACTTCAGAAAGCAAGGACACACGGCATTCCTGTGAAACTTGCATCAGCCGACAAGACCCCCGCCCCCATTGTGCCTTTTTTCTACTAACTAATGTAATAATTGGATAAGCTTTGCCGCATAATAGGTGTGGCATTGAATGATTGGCTAGTGTTAGCCTACTTTGATATAAATAGATTGTAATACAAAAATTCGGCAATTGACGGTAAAACAGTCAAGGCACTCAATCAAATTAAGGACCTAGCTTTAGAGGTAAAGAGGAATGCAGGAGTAGATACCAGTTGGGCCAATTGGATAGCAGATTGGGCGGGAGGATGGAAATCGATTCTTACCACGATCGGCCTAGTTATTTTATGTATTTTTATATTTGGTATTCTTATTCTCTGTTGCCTTATTCCTCTCTATCGCAAACTGATGCTCAAAGTTGGTGGTGTCGACATGATGATAAACACCGGAAGTGAATTGGAAATTCTGCTTAGCTCCAAAATTCACAAAGATATGCCTACCCACAGTCCTTCTAGGACTCCTCATTTTATTTGTAATTCATTGCTGTAGACTATTAAGGCTATACGGAAGGGAAGGGACTCTTGCGGTGTGTTAAGTCTCGATGGAAGGTACAGGAGTCTATTAGAGATATCCTGTGCCAGTAATCGAGTGAAGTATCCCATTCCTTTTTCCCCATCGCAAGACAGCCTTACTCCCTTAGGCAAGTCAGAAATATCTATTCAAGGGGGGATTGTGAAGGTAGAAATGTGTGTGAATATATATTTCTTCTTTTGTTATGTTATACGCCCGAACTTTGTCTCAGATATCCTGGTAAACACATGACCAGATGATTAAACCATGAACTGATGACGCAGCTATGCACGAGGGCTGCATGAGCCCGGGAGAATGTATTGCTACAATCAAGGAAGACAGCGTGTCCCGGAATAAAGATACATATGACTTAACCAATCAAGGAAGACAGCGTGTCCCGGAATAAAGATACATATGATTTAACCCCTCCCATGCCCCTCCCCGCTATGAGCTATATAAACTATGTTGTGTACTCAATAAAGCAGGAGTTCCTGTGTTGCCCCCGGGGATAACGCATGTACTGAGATTGAAGCTGAACCTTGTGTCAGAGTCTTTCTTAGTGAGCTAGCGCATGCATGATTGAATTTGGAGCAAGTGACTGAAGAGAGAGAGACCCTGATATAGTGAGATTCACGACCTCATTAAACGTACTACAGGGAGACCACGACCTTCATCAGAACGTACTACAGGGAGCACGACCTTCATCAGAACGCCTTAACAATCATGTGTGCCCAGTGCCATAAGAAATAATCCAATTATAGGATCCGTCTGATGTTAACGTGTCACAGCCCCAATCAAGAATGCCTGTTGCATGCATACATGTGAAGACTTGTAGATTTACTATCCTAAGAACATTGCAGGGCCACAGTATTCTTGCCCATCAGTTTCCCGTTAGAAGCATTCTACTTACAACATGTCAATGTTAAGCTGCATTACCTTTAAGAGAAGAAAAATGCTTGGAAACAAAATAGCATTGGTCCTTCGAATGTGTGTCTTTCTACTTGTTAAAGAAGCACCACCCTTGGTAAAACATCCCATACCGGTCAAATAATTTTCTGGATAGTGCCACCCAACTGTAGATTGTAAACATTCGTTGTCTAGTGTTCTGGAATCTGAACTCTTGTTCTTATTGAAAGTATTTTTATTAAATGGGTGTGGGCCAGACAATTTTGTTTTTTTTTAACATTTTGCAATCTGGGAACAGACACACGCACACACGATCAGTATGATAGTCCAGACCAGTCTTTCAGATTGTGCTTTGTAATTCCAAAAATGTCACCAGCAACAAAGTAAATGGTTCTTTACAGTAAGGACAGTTACAATGTGGGATTCATTACCCATTGAGACTGATGGCAGATACAATAGATTTATTTAAAAAAAAAAAAAAAGTTGAACATCTTTTTAGACAGGAAAGGTATACAGGGATATACCAAATAAGTAAACATGTGAAGGATGTTGATCCAGGGAGAAATCCGATTGCCAATATTTGGAGTCAGGAAGGAATTTATTTTTCCCATTATGAGATATCATTGGATGATGTGTCACTGGGGTTTCTGTTTGCCTTCCTCTGGATCAATATTGTAAGTACAAATATAGGATTAAATATAGATCTAAATTTAGCATAGGTTTAACTTGGATGCATGTCTTTTTTCAACCTCATCTACGATGCAACTCAAAACCAGATCATTGACAATCTGGAATTAGCCGACCCCTTTGCTTCCAAAAAGAACCTTGCAATGCATTGCACAACGCTTGCATGGAAAGACTAAGATCCATGGAACGAGCCTCCCCCCTCCCTCCCCACACCCTGTAAAACTGGAGCTGGTTGGTAGGTAGGTGTGGGGGTTAAATCCTTCTCCGTACCTTCACAGTAGCGGCCCGTGAACCCTGGTCTACAGCGACAGGTTGCCTTCCTGTTCACCATGTGGCAAACGCCGCCATTGTCACAGGTCTCAGAGGAGCATGCTCTACCATACTCCGCTACTCTGGTGTCGTTGTCCTTCGGCCAAGGGTCGTTGTAAAACGTGTACACGGTCGCCGACTGGTTCCTCGCTGCTCAGAAGATAAAAACAGACATTGATGCACAGGCCATCAATAGTGCAATCTAGTGTTACTGGTTAAAAAAACATTTTAACAAGTTAACAGTAACTGGCTTACGTTAACCAATCTAACTATACTAAAAGCAAAGATTTGCCTTTTATCTAAAATCGAATATACAAATTCCATCTTAGTGGGCTCTAAATGATTAGGGGGAAGTCAAGCGTTTTCTTCACCCTTCTCACGCTGGCCTGTATGCACAAAATTGTGCCAAGCTTTAGCCCAGTGGTGCTCAAACACTGTCCTCAAAGGCCACCAACAGGCCAGGTTAAGGATATCCCTGCTTCAGCACAAGTGGTTCAGGCAAAAAGGACAGCCACTGCGCTGAAGCAGGGATACCAAAACCTGACTTATTGGTAGCCCTTGAAGACAGCGTTTGAGCACTACTTTAACCCATGTTAACCCTTATGCCGTTTTTGCACACGACGCGAGCTCACCAAGAAAACCCCCCCACCCCCACACGTCACTACGTCACGGGGCCCCACGGAGTGCCAGACCCCAAGGGGTAGTGAATAAGTCGTGTGGCACCCAAAGGGTGAATCAAGCTTGTGCCGTTTCTTTGCTCTCAGGTTTTACAGACAGAAAACTTTAACGAATGACTACAAAAAGGTCATTTAAAATCTACCGGCTGCAAAACTGGGACAAAACAAATGCACCAGATTCAAAGTGAAAACTCATTTATTTTTTTAGTGGATTTATCCGTTTGCAGCCAGGAGCCTTTAGTAAACCGGCACCCCGTACGGAGTTAAGTATCTCTGGAAGCAGGGGGTCCCCAGAGCTGAAATTAACAGTTCAGCTCCGGAGACCCCCTGCTTCAATCCTGTGATTTAAAAATAGGAACACTTCATTGAAACACGTATTGCCGCTTTAACATAGCTAGGCTGAACCAGGGAGACCGGAAGGAATGTATTTTTCCCCTTATGAGACTTAATTGGCAAATGTGTCACTTGGTTACGTTTGCCTTCCTCTGGATCAATATAAAACTATAAAATACAGGGAGGAGCAGCTCATCTGGTTAAAATGAACATATGGAAAGGTCTCCTTCAGCCATATCTACTACGCAACTCCAGACCAGCTCATCTTGTATTCCACGCAACTCGTTGCTCACAAGGACCTTACCAGGACTGGCAAACAAAAAATGCAAACAAAAGTAACACAATATCCAACGAGTTTGTGCTGCCCCGGGGCAATACCAAGCGCTGCGCTCCCCGGGGGCAATACCAAGCGCTGCGCTCCCCGGGACAATACCAAGAGCTGCGCTCCCCGGGACACTACCAAGCGCTGCACTCCCCGGGACAATACCAAGCGCTGCGCTCCCCGGGGGCAATACCAAGCGCTGCGCTCCCCGGGACAATACCAAGCGCTGCACTCCCCGGGACAATACCAAGAGCTGCGCTCCCCGGGGGCAATACCAAGCGCTGCGCTCCCCGGGGGCAATACCAAGCGCTGCGCTCCCCGGGACAATACCAAGCGCTGCGCTCCCCGGGGGCAATACCAAGCGCTGCGCTCCCCGGGACAATACCAAGCGCTGCGCTCCCCGGGACAATACCAAGCGCTGCACTCCCCGGGACAATACGACGTGCTGCACTCCCCGGGACACTACCAAGCGCTGCGCTCCCCGGGACAATACCAAGTGCTGCACTCCCCGGGACAATACCAAGCGCTGCGCTCCCCGGGACAATACCAAGAGCTGCGCTCCCCGGGACAATACCAAGCGCTGCGCTCCCCGGGACACTACCAAGCGCTGCGCTCCCCGGGACAATACCAAGCGCTGCGCTCCCCGGGACAATACCAAGAGCTGCGCTCCCCGGGACAATACCAAGCGCTGCGCTCCCCGGGACAATACCAAGCGCTGCGCTCCCCGGGACACTACCAAGCGCTGCGCTCCCCGGGACAATACCAAGCGCTGCGCTCCCCGGGACAATACCAAGCGCTGCGCTCCCCGGGACAATACCAAGAGCTGCGCTCCCCGGGACAATACCAAGCGCTGCACTCCCCGGGACACTACCAAGCGCTGCGCTCCCCGGGACAATACCAAGCGCTGCACTCCCCGGGACACTACCAAGCGCTGCGCTCCCCGGGACAATACCAAGCGCTGCGCTCCCCGGGACAATACCAAGCGCTGCGCTCCCCGGGGGCAATACCAAGCGCTGCACTCCCCGGGGACAATACCAAGCGCTGCGCTCCCCGGGACAATACCAAGCGCTGCACTCCCCGGGACACTACCAAGCGCTGCACTCCCCGGGACAATACCAAGAGCTGCGCTCCCCGGGACACTACCAAGCGCTGCGCTCCCCGGGACAATACCAAGCGCTGCGCTCCCCGGGACAATACCAAGCGCTGCGCTCCCCGGGGGCAATACCAAGCGCTGCACTCCCCGGGACAATACCAAGCGCTGCGCTCCCCGGGACAATACCAAGCGCTGCGCTCCCCGGGACAATACCAAGCGCTGCGCTCCCCGGGGACAATACCAAGCGCTGCACTCCCCGGGACACTACCAAGCGCTGCGCTCCCCGGGACACTACCAAGCGCTGCACTCCCCGGGACAATACCAAGAGCTGCGCTCCCCGGGACACTACCAAGCGCTGCGCTCCCCGGGGGCACTACCAAGCGCTGCGCTCCCCGGGACAATACCAAGAGCTGCGCTCCCCGGGACACTACCAAGCGCTGCGCTCCCCGGGGGCACTACCAAGCGCTGCGCTCCCCGGGACACTACCAAGCGCTGCGCTCCCCGGGACACTACCAAGCGCTGCGCTCCCCGGGACAATACCAAGTGCTGCACTCCCCGGGACACTACCAAGCGCTGCCCTCCCCGGGACAATACCAAGCGCTGCCCTCCCCGGGGACACTACCAAGCGCTGCGCTCCCCGGGACACTACCAAGCGCTGCGCTCCCCGGGACAATACCAAGTGCTGCACTCCCCGGGACAATACCAAGCGCTGCACTCCCCGGGGACACTACCAAGCGCTGCACTCCCCGGGGACACTACCAAGCGCTGCACTCCCCGGGGACAATACCAAGCGCTGCACTCCCCGGGGACAATACCAAGCGCTGCACTCCCCGGGGACACTACCAAGCGCTGCGCTCCCCGGGGACAATACCAAGCGCTGCACTCCCCGGGGACAATACCAAGCGCTGCACTCCCCGGGGACACTACCAAGCGCTGCACTCCCCGGGGACACTACCAAGCGCTGCACTCCCCGGGACACTACCAAGCGCTGCACTCCCCGGGACAATACCAAGCGCTGCACTCCCCGGGACAATACCAAGCGCTGCGCTCCCCGGGACAATACCAAGCGCTGCGCTCCCCGGGACAATACCAAGCGCTGCACTCCCCGGGGACAATACCAAGCGCTGCACTCCCCGGGACACTACCAAGCGCTGCACTCCCCGGGGACACTACCAAGCGCTGCACTCCCCGGGACAATACCAAGCGCTGCACTCCCCGGGACAATACCAAGCGCTGCGCTCCCCGGGACAATACCAAGCGCTGCGCTCCCCGGGACACTACCAAGCGCTGCACTCCCCGGGACACTACCAAGCGCTGCACTCCCCGGGGACACTACCAAGCGCTGCACTCCCCGGGACACTACCAAGCGCTGCGCTCCCCGGGACACTACCAAGCGCTGCGCTCCCCGGGACAATACCAAGCGCTGCACTCCCCGGGGACAATACCAAGCGCTGCGCTCCCCGGGGACACTACCAAGCGCTGCACTCCCCGGGGACACTACCAAGCGCTGCGCTCCCCGGGACACTACCAAGCGCTGCGCTCCCCGGGACACTACCAAGCGCTGCGCTCCCCGGGACAATACCAAGCGCTGCGCTCCCGGGGACAATACCAAGCGCTGCGCTCCCCGGGACAATACCAAGCGCTGCGCTCCCCGGGACAATACCAAGCGCTGCGCTCCCCGGGGACAATACCAAGCGCTGCGCTCCCCGGGGGCAATACCAAGCGCTGCGCTCCCCGGGGGCAATACCAAGCGCTGCGCTCCCCGGGGGCAATACCAAGCGCTGCGCTCCCCGGGGGCAATACCAAGCGCTGCGCTCCCCGGGACACTACCAAGCGCTGCGCTCCCCGGGACACTACCAAGCGCTGCACTCCCCGGGACAATACGACGCGCTGCGCTCCCCGGGACACTACCAAGCGCTGCGCTCCCCGGGACAATACGACGCGCTGCGCTCCCCGGGACAATACCAAGCGCTGCGCTCCCCGGGGACAATACCAAGCGCTGCGCTCCCCGGGACACTACCAAGCGCTGCACTCCCCGGGACAATACGACGTGCTGCACTCCCCGGGACACTACCAAGCGCTGCGCTCCCCGGGACACTACCAAGCGCTGCACTCCCCGGGACAATACGACGTGCTGCACTCCCCGGGACACTACCAAGCGCTGCACTCCCTGGGACAATACGACGTGCTGCACTCCCCGGGACAATACCAAGCGCTGCACTCCCCGGGACAATACGACGTGCTGCACTCCCCGGGACACTACCAAGCGCTGCACTCCCTGGGACAATACGACGTGCTGCACTCCCCGGGACAATACGACGTGCTGCACTCCCCGGGACAATACGACGTGCTGCACTCCCCGGGACAATACGACGTGCTGCACTCCCCGGGACAATACGACGTGCTGCACTCCCCGGGACAATACGACGTGCTGCACTCCCCGGGACAATACGACGTGCTGCACTCCCCGGGACAATACGACGTGCTGCACTCCCCGGGACAATACGACGTGCTGCACTCCCTGGGACAATACGACGTGCTGCACTCCCTGGGACAATACGACGTGCTGCACTCCCTGGGACAATACGACGTGCTGCACTCCCTGGGACAATACGACGTGCTGCACTCCCTGGGACAATACGACGTGCTGCACTCCCTGGGACAATACGACGTGCTGCACTCCCTGGGACAATACGACGTGCTGCACTCCCTGGGACAATACGACGTGCTGCACTCCCTGGGACAATACGACGTGCTGCACTCCCTGGGACAATACGACGTGCTGCACTCCCCGGGACAATACGACGTGCTGCACTCCCCGGGACAATACGACGTGCTGCACTCCCCGGGACAATACGACGTGCTGCACTCCCCGGGACAATACGACGTGCTGCACTCCCCGGGACAATACGACGTGCTGCACTCCCCGGGACAATACGACGTGCTGCACTCCCCGGGACAATACGACGTGCTGCACTCCCCGGGACAATACGACGTGCTGCACTCCCTGGGACAATACGACGTGCTGCACTCCCTGGGACAATACGACGTGCTGCACTCCCTGGGACAATACGACGTGCTGCACTCCCTGGGACAATACGACGTGCTGCACTCCCTGGGACAATACGACGTGCTGCACTCCCTGGGACAATACGACGTGCTGCACTCCCTGGGACAATACGACGTGCTGCACTCCCTGGGACAATACGACGTGCTGCACTCCCTGGGACAATACGACGTGCTGCACTCCCTGGTCTGCTACAAATCATTTGTAAGAACCATTTTTGTCCAAGTCAACCACATCTTAAATTATCCCTATACAGTGCCACACCCACAGGCGTCCATCCAGTATGCTCGGTATCTGGGACACCCTTCTTGCTACCAGCTCAGGATATTATACATCGATGGAAAGCGCTTTATAAAAGCACATTTAATGGAAGTTGTCAGATTACACTTTCCCAAACGTAACATCAAAATGAAGAAAAAAAAACATTCTGTTTGTTGCTCTTTTTGTTACCTGGTCAGGTTGCACATTGGTCGAAAGCATATAATAATAATAATAATAATAATAATAATAATAATTACTTAACGAATAATTTCCAGGACAATTGCCAGATGTATGAATTTCCAAGATTTAGACCCAAACATTTAGGTCCCTGGAGTGCACATATACATTTTGTGTAACATGACGAGACAAATTGTCAAAGAAAGATGGAACCTGCGTCTAAATATTACAATACGAATCCCAACGTCCCGCACCCAGTTGCTCCTTACTTTTAGGTTGAGGGATCTCTTCAGAGAAAACAAGTGTCAGCAGCAATAATCCCAATGTAGCCAGATACCAACAGGAAGGATTTCCCAGAGCCACCTAAAGAACATCATTTTCATCAAAGTATTCACCATTACAGGTCTGAATCTGTATTTCATGTAACTGGGCAGCAAAATGACTGAATCCCACAAACATTGATCCCGTTAGATACTTTACTTCTAGAAAGCAATCAATTTTGCATAGTTACACACTACCAGTTGTGTTTTTCATAGGAGAAATGGTAATGGAATCCCAAGGAAAGATAACACATTCATATATTAACTACAATAAAACAATTTAGCTTCAAATGGAAAAATGTGTTAGTGTTTCAGCCCCATTCCAAACAATTGCTTAATTGTGACATTTCTTGCTTATCCCCAGTTCAAGAACGGTGTCCCACGGGTTCACCTAAAAAGTACTGTAGTTGTGAATACACAAAACACCCCTTATTACGTTTTGCAATAATGCCATAAATCACTATTTGGCGTCAATTGATCCAACAAAAAAAAAGTACCAAGCCCGACAGGGGGGCTGCTTAGACCAGCCATGACCTGAACTTCATGGGAGTTGCTGATTGTTGGTCATAGGGCTCCATTAATTAAGGGGAAGGGGTCCAACTGACCCATGAGGTTCTGAGATGTGAATAGTCCGGCATCTTTCTACACTGGGACCGCTGACCCCCTCCTTCCCTTTCTGTGGCCAAAACTGCCACAAATCTACAGTTACGGTGAGGGTTTGTGGAATATCTCATTGTACCGCTGCTGGAAAAGCCCTGGGGCCTGTTTATATCTGTTTATTAAAGTCTTCCACCTGCAAAACAAGGCCAAAAAGAACTGCACCAGTTCTATGAAGGAAAAATATTTCCATCGATAAATCTGGTGCTGTTTTTTCACCCCAGTTTTGCAGCCAGGAGACTTAAAAAAAAACAAGGAGGGACTCTTCAGGTACAAAGACCATAATTTCAACATGTTGAAGTCCACTAGCAGTAAAAGTGTCATTAGGCTTCTAATGGGAAATGAAACACTTTCAAGTAGCTTTGCCACATTACTTAAGGAGTTTAAGATTTTTTTTTATAAATCAGGCACAGTACCACTACTTTCTAGGCACCTCAATGACACAGGTCACATTTACTTCCATAGATATAAAAACTCACCATTCTCTCATATAGATAACACCGTTCTTCACCTTTTTGAGCTCTAAACTAAGCTGCAAAATGCCTCCCCTAATTTCCCTTAAATAGAGGATCTGCACTCAAGCCATTTCCAATGAATGCAATTAACCTTTTTATCACCAGAGTTCAGTGGCTGGATATAAGAGCTGCATACCCTAACTCAGGGGTAAGCAACTCCAGTCCTCAGGGACAACGCACAGATCAGGTTTTCGGGATATCACTGCTTCAACACAGATGGCTCAATCAGTCTTCGACTGAGCCACTTGTGCTGAAGCAGGGATGTCCTGAAAACCCAGACCTGTTGGTAGCCCTTGGGGACTGAAGTTGGCTACCCCTGCCCTAACGCATATCTACCAACTTATACTTACAGGCTATATCCCATCAAGATAATGACCTTCCTAAAGGTCAGATAAGATCTTATATATACAGCTGTTTGCCTGGCAGACTTCAACAGGAAACGTTTAGTTCTCGATGGTAAACGTTCCCTTTAGAAAATGAGCAAACCCCAATTGTGTACAGCGTATGTCATCAGCGTGTCACCTTTCCTGATGTACACTGTGCGTCTATAGGGTACTGAAGGGGTTAAAATCGCAGAGCGTGGTCCCCAGTCTAGGATTAAGGGTTGGTACAGATACCATATCGCTCTTTTATTATCACTGATTTCTTGCGCCCCCTCCCGCTTCCACACGCGCCCCCTCCCGCTTCCACACGCGCCCTCACGCCGCATGGACGCGAACACTGCCTTAAGGCAGTCTGTGTGCTCAGCGAACAATTTGCGGTACCATGGCCCCAGCCTAACCCTTTGAGACACTGACGCTAACAAATAGCGAGCGCCCTTAAAAAAATGTTGCAGAATTTTTGCCACCATTTTGCAGAACCAGTGCAAAAAATATTGCAACAGATTTATCAAAGAAAACACATTGTTTCACTTTTGTATTATTATTATTAATATTAATATGTTTGGGTGTTTTCCTGTCCTGGTTTTGCAACTGGGTGATTTTGATAAACGACCCAGACAGGCTTCAAATCAAGAAAATCTGACTTATTTCATACACTAGCACCAGTGTGTGATTTTTTTTGTAATATGGGCATCAGAACATTGCATTACTGTGTATCTGCCTCTGTCAGCACTGAGGATGGAAATGAAAACTACAACTCCCATGAACCCTTGCGGCAGACGACAGTTTCCTTTACCGGTGCTTGGTTGCTTTGGCAACAGTGGATGCACAGGCAAGTGTAACTTCCAGCTGGAAAGGCAGGTGAGAGTGAGACACATTGTTGCAGTGTGCTTATATCTGCATGGATCACAGTGATCTCATATGTAATGCAGACTCCACGTTATTAACTAATAATGTCATATATTGTAGGCAGCATAAGTGCTAAATATACTGCTTGTTATTACATGTGTTCATACAGGATTTCAACATGTAAGGCACTGAGCTTGAACAAAACTGTGTGTGTGTGTGTGTGTGTGTGTGTGTGTGTGTGTGCGCGCGTGCGCGCGTGTATGTATATATATCAACACTACACCCCACCGGAGTATGAGGAAAGAGACACAGCACTGTTAGATGATGATCAAAAACAGTATATTGAAGTCCAGTACTGGACTTTAATATATTATTTTTGATCATCATCTAGCAGTGCTGTGTCTCTTTCCTCATACTCCGGTGGGGTGAAGTATTGAGTTTATTTGATTTTACTGATGCATGCACTGTTTTTTCTGATATATCTGCTCAGAGTGCCTGTTATTGCTTATGTGATATATATATATATATATATATATATATATATATATATATATATATATATATATAATCCACAGAAGCAGCCGGCACTCCACTTGCAAGTAGAAAAAATTCGGTGCTTGTCCCATAAAGCAATAATAAACCATACGATACCGTTTGAAGCACGGGATCAGGAGACATGTGTCTTTTTCAATACAAAAACTTGTGATCAAACTTACCAGAGTGCTGTCTCCTGATCTCGTGCTTCAAACGGTATTGTATGGTTTATATATATATGCAAATACAATGCACCAAATTCATCAATCAAGAAAATCCAAGAAAAAAAATGTCCTTTAATAAATCTGGTGCCAGTTTTGCAGCCGGAAGACTTTGATAAATAGCCCCCATGCCGTTTTATTTCCAGTGGGAGAGGGTAGAGAGACTATTGGGGTAAGAGGGTGGAAAATGGTCACCTTCCCTCTCTACCCCCTATGCCTTCCTTCCCATTCTCCATCTGTCCCTGGCTTCTTCCTTCTCATTTTCCTAACCCTGTGGTCCCTGCCTCTTTCTGTGATAACAAAGAAACTTCTCAGGATAACAATGCAAATTAATTTATTGTGAAGCCTGTCAGGGGAAACCAGGACAATTCCCCGGGACCAAGACACCAGACAGGATAAAGGATATTCATTCTGGCCGGAGCCAGCAGACACATCACACTACACAAACAGAGGGGGAATCCTAGCTAGCTAGGTGTTGGGTGCCGTTTCAGTAAGCCTATCCAGGAGTACTTCCTCATCCATAGAGGTCACAGGTCTCCCAGACCTCGGGGATGCAGTTTGCACAAAAGCACTTTTAAATCTCCCGCTCGCCAGCTTCAGTCTCAGTATCTCTGGCAAAGCCACACGGAGATACCCAGCAAAGCAAAAGTCCCAGTGCACAAAGAAAGTTTCAATTTCCCGCTCGGATCGCCTCCGAACCTTGTTCTGGGAGGGGCTCCGGAGCAACCTCGGGGCACACCACTTAGTCCGCTTACAGTCCAACTCCCAGACAGTCTGTGGAGCTCGGATCAGCTCCCCTTTACGTCGTTTCCCCGTCTCCATAGAATAGCATGAAAGACGGAGTCATGACCAATCACAGTGCAGATGCTGCGTGTGGACCAATCGCAGTGGGCTCGCCTGTGGTTGCCTATCCGGGCTGAGGGTGTGACCTTGTGGCTTGGATGGCCAAACTGGCAAAGTGACGTCACGCCCGTGACAGTCACGCGTTCGAGACGGAGTGCGAGTGCTGATCATTTCGGAGCTACAACCATACAGCTACTTCCATAGAGAAACAGTGGTATGATTACCTCCACAGAAGTTGTTTTAGCCTTGAAACTATCTCTTGGCAACATTGTTTATATCGTAACACACAATGTACTGGAAGTCTCCGCCTGTGCTGGAAGACACCGCCTGTGCTGGAAGACACCTCCTGTGCTGGAAGACTCCTCCTGTGCTGGAAGACTCCGCCTGTCCTGCAAGACTTCTCCTGTGCTGGAAGACTCCTCCTGTGCTGGAAGACTCCTCCTGTGCTGGAAGACTCCGCCTGTGCTGGAAGACATGGCATGTGGTGGAAGACACCTCCTGTGCTGAAAGACACCTCCTGTGCTGGAAGACACCGCCTGTGCTGGAAGACACCGCCTGTGCTGGAAGACATCGCCTGTGCTGGAAGACACCGCCTGTGCTGGAAGACACCGCCTGTGCTGGAAGACTCCTCCTGTGCTGGAAGACTCCGCCTGCGCTGGAAGACACCGCCTGTGCTGGAAGACACCGCCTGTGCTGGAAGACATGGCATGTGCTGGAAGACTCCTCCTGTGCTGGAAGACTCTGCCTGTGCTGGAAGACATCTCCTGTGCATGAAGACTCCGCCTGTGCTGGAAGACTCCGCCTGTGCTGGAAGACACCTCCTGTGCTGGAAGACTCCGCCTGTGCTGGAAGACACCTCCTGTGCTGGAAGACTCCGCCTGTGCTGGAAGACATCGCCTGTGCTGGAAGACACCGCCTGTGCTGGAAGACACCTCCTGTGCTGGAAGACACCGTCTGTGCTGGAAGACACCGCCTGTGCTGGAAGACTCCTCCTGTGCTGGAAGACACCTCCTGTGCTGGAAGACACCGCCTGTGCTGGAAGACTCCTCCTGTGCTGGAAGACATCGCCTGTGCTGGAAGACACCGCCTGTGCTGGAAGACACCGCCTGTGCTGGAAGACACCTCCTATGCTGGAAGACACCGCCTGTGCTGGAAGACACCGCCTGTGCTGGAATACACCGCCTGTGCTGGAAGACACCGCCTGTGCTGGAAGACACCTCCTATGCTGGAAGACACCGCCTGTGCTGGAAGACACCGCCTGTGCTGGAAGACACCTCCTATGCTGGAAGACACCGCCTGTGCTGGAAGACACCTCCTATGCTGGAAGACACCGCCTGTGCTGGAAGACATGGCATGTGGTGGAAGACACCTCCTGTGCTGGAAGACACCGCCTGTGCTGGAAGACATGGCATGTGGTGGAAGACACCTCCTGTGGTGGAAGACACCTCCTGTGGTGGAAGACACCTCCTGTGCTGGAAGACATCTCCTGTGCTGGAAGACATGGCATGTGGTGGAAGACACCTCCTGTGCTGGAAGACTCCGCCTGTGCTGGAAGACACCTCCTGTGCTGGAAGACACCTCCTGTGCTGGAAGACTCCTCCTGTGCTGGAAGACACCTCCTGTGCTGGAAGACACCTCCTGTGCTGGAAGACATGGCATGTGGTGGAAGACACCGCCTTTGCTGGAAGACACCTCCTGTGCTGGAAGACACCGCCTGTGCTGGAAGACTCCTCCTGTGCTGGAAGACATGGCATGTGCTGGAAGACTCCGCCTGTGCTGGAAGACACCGCCTGTGCTGGAAGACACCGCCTGTGCTGGAAGACTCCTCCTGTGCTGGAAGACACCGCCTGTGCTGGAAGACTCCGCCTGTGCTGGAAGACTCCGCCTGTGCTGGAAGACTCCGCCTGTGCTGGAAGACTCTCTGCCTGTGCTGGAAGACACCGCCTGTGCTGGAAGTCTCCTCCTGTGCTGGAAGTCTCCGCCTGTGCTGGAAGTCTCCGCCTGTGCTGGAAGACTCTCCGCCTGTGCTGGAAGACTCCGCCTGTGCTGGAAGTCTCCGCCTGTGCTGGAAGTCTCCGCCTGTGCTGGAAGTCTCCGCCTGTGCTGGAAGACATCGCCTGTGCTGCAAGTCTCCGCCTGTGCTGGAAGACTCCGCCTGTGCTGGAAGTCTCCGCCTGTGCTGGAAGTCTCCGCCTGTGCTGGAAGTCTCCGCCTGTGCTGGAAGTCTCCGCCTGTGCTGGAAGACTCCGCCTGTGCTGGAAGACATCGCCTGTGCTGCAAGTCTCCGCCTGTGCTGGAAGACTCCGCCTGTGCTGGAAGTCTCTGTCTGTGCTCGAGTCTCCGCCTGTGCTCGAAGACACCGCCTGTGCTGGAAGACACCTCCTGTGCTGGAAGACACGGCATGTGGTGGAAGACACGGCATGTGGTGGAAGACACCGCCTGTGCATGAAGACTCCGCCTGTGCTGGAAGATACCGCCTGTGCTGGAAGACTCCTCCTGTGCTGGAAGACACGGCATGTGGTGGAAGACACGGCATGTGGTGGAAGACACGGCATGTGGTGGAAGACACGGCATGTGCTGGAAGACACGGCATGTGCTGGAAGACAACGCCTGTGCTGGAAGAATCCGCCTGTGCTGGAAGACACCTCCTGTGCTGGAAGACACCGCCTGTGCTGGAAGACACCGCCTGTGCTGGAAGACACCGCCTGTGCTGGAAGACACCGCCTGTGCTGGAAGACATCGCCTGTGCTGGAAGACACCTCCTGTGCTGGAAGACATGGCATGTGCTGGAAGACACCGCCTGTGCTGGAAGACACCTCTTGTGCTGGAAGACATCGCCTGTGCTGGAAGACACTGCCTGTGCTGGAAGACACCTCCTGTGCTGGAAGACACCGCCTATGCTGGAAGACACCGCCTGTGGTGGAAGACACCGCCTGTGCTGGAAGACACCTCCTGTGCTGGAAGACACTGCCTGTGCTGGAAGACATCGCCTGTGCTGGAAGACACTGCCTGTGCTGGAAGACACCTCCTGTGCTGGAAGACACCGCCTATGCTGGAAGACACCGCCTGTGGTGGAAGACACCGCCTGTGCTGGAAGACACCGCCTGTGCTGGAAGACATGGCATGTGCTGGAAGACACCACCTGTGCTGGAAGACACCGCCTGTGCTGGAAGACTCAGCCTGTGCTGGAAGACACCGCCTGTGCTGGAAGACTCCGCCTGTGCTGGAAGAAAGGCATTTCAAGTGAATAGGCCGTAAAGGGCCACATTTTCTTATTTCAGGAATGTCTTATATAGCACTACTTATTAAATGTGGCCCATGATGCTTTCATTTCATATGTACAGAGAATACAGATTGTTATCACAATTGAGCATATGTTTTAAGTGACCCTTCCTTTGTTGCTCTTCTTCCTTATCACCTTTCACTGACTGACACAAACACGCCAAAATCATGACAAAATAGCTTGATCACGTTAATGCCGTGTGCTTCCTTTCCAGATAAGCAGTTGGGAAAGATGGAATATCTGGAAAGTGATAGAGATGGGGAACAAAAGTTTGAGGAGGAAGAGGAGGAGGGGGAGGAGGAAGAGGACATATTGACCCAGGAGGAGCTTCAAGTGATACAAGAACACCTGTCCCATATCGAGGTGACAGAAGTGGATAGCGAGGAGTAAGTAGTCATTATTATTATGAAGATCCTACAATGTACACAGTTCTTTACAGCAGGGCTGGCCAACTCCAGTCCCAAAGGGCCACAACAGGTCAGATATTAGGGACATCCCTGCTTCAGCACAGTGGCTCACTCATTTTGACTGAGGGATGACCAGGGATGTCCTTAAATCCTAACCTGTTGGTATCCCTTGAGGATTGGCATTGGCGCTCCTGCTTTACAGTATACACATACAGATAATATAGGATACAAGGACATTCTTACAGATGTTGTACTCGTTTGCACAATGTGTTGCGTTAACGGTGGCACATTATTTGTCAGTAGTGTTATTGAAAACAATGGTTAACGAGATAACACGTGTAATTTAACACGTTATTTTGTGCGCTAACTCACACTAGTGAGATAATAATGTCTGACCAACCCATATATAATACTGGCATAAGAGCCCCAGACATAGGGCCCACGTGAAACATGACTATATGAAAGACGTATGTGAATAATGTAAGTAGGAACGTATATGAAAGTAGCAACGTTCAGCGTTACATTACAATGATCCGAGCAACAATGTTTCACAGTGAAACCACGGTTGAGATAAGGTCATGGAAATATATAGCACAGACGTGTAAATTCGTAACTGAATTATAATACTTTTGAAATGTATCTAAAAAGGACATTACAGCACTTTTCTGGCCCTTCTACTCATACAGTAAATGTTTTCTGATGCAGCCCCAGTAGCAGAGCGTTCCAGAGCATCACTTAAACATGTCCCTTCAATGAATTTGCATGGCACCTCTTTAAGAATTATAACAAAAAAAGGAAGCGCTCTAACTATAGGCAGTCCAAACTTGTATATAGTGTATGGTGTGGTGTAGCTTGAAGAGTAGAATTGTTCCCGATTCTCAACAATAGTAGATTTTAAAGATGATCAGCGCACCTCGTTGAAAGGGAGGGCAAGAGAAGAGAAGGAAAAAAAGCACAATAGTGAAGCAAGTTCACAACATGTAATGTGCATAGGTTAGTGGCTAGTGGTGCATATCTCACCACTAACCTATGCACATTACATGTTGTGAACTTGCTTCACTATTGTGCTTTTTTCCCTTCTCTTGTCCTCCCTTTCAACGAGGTGCGCTGATCATCTTTAAAATCTACTATGACATCCCTTTAGCCTCTCCCTGCTTTAGGTTTGCAGAGTCACAAACAGTCCTTGATAGAAAGCAGTTGAGCATCACCCAACCTTTCATCTGTTATAAACCCCGAGAGCAACCCTTTATAGTTCTCTGCTGCCTGCCAGCATAAAACCTTAAACGCATCGATCATCTTTCTGTTCTCTAACCACTGGATGCTTCTCTCCCAGTTTCAGAGAATTCAATGTGCTCCCCTTGGACCTCACGGGATTCCCCATCTCCTATACAACTAACTCCCACAAAGAGCAGATGCTGCTGCGTCTGTCTGAGAACTTCTGGCGTCAGTACACTCACCTCTACCCAGACCGCAAACCTCTCTTCATCTCTCCCCAGAATGAATGCGGTGTGGAGGTGAGCCAGCGACCCTTGTTTAGGACAGTGGGCACGGAGGCACAATTGTGGAGTAGAATATAGCATTACCGTTTCCCCACAGATTACGGGAACAGATGCAGACATTGTTGTTTTAACATTTGGAACGAAAGCTGTAAAAACACGAACTGTCTGAAGCTTCTCCTTAAGCTAAGTCCGTTCAATATGTATTAATAATTAATTGCATATTATTTATACTGGGACTGCATTGGTCTTAAACCAGGTGATACTGAATTAATCCATGTTTGGGGAGGGATCATAGGGAGTAACAGGGGATCAGTCATTAAAGTTGGCCGATGACCTAGACCAAGTAGACATCCAGTAACCTGCCTGGCTAAAGGGAAACGATTCTATTCGCAGACCCCCCCTTGGTGTCCTTCTGGCTTGCTGTTAGCCAGAGCAGTCTTTTTGGATCATCAATAAATGTCCTATTTATAGACAAATGAAGTGCAAATGCATTGGTTTAATAACCCAGGCATGGCTTATGCAGGTCGTGTAATTATTTATTTCCGGCCAATTTACAGATTTTCTTTGATCTCCTAAAATGAAAATGTTAATATTTTCTCATCATTTGCAGTTATCAGTTATTTAATGTATTTATTACAGCAAATTCAAAAATAAAACATAAGGAAACAATTAGGCTGCTTCCTTCCATATACTTCAAAGCGGGGTGCGCAAACTGGGGGGCCGGAGATTTGTTTTGGGGGCGCCGCGCTCTTCCCCAAGGCATTAAAATAAAATGCCGGGGGATCGCGTGAGGCCTCTGCAACTCTCAACTTGCCATGATTCTGCCAACTTGAGGACTTGTCTAAATGACAATGCGGTGTCAAATGACGCCGCGGGGTCATGTGACGTGACGTCGCACACGTCAAATGACATCGTGGGTCATGTGACCCTGTAGCATCGTTTGACACAACATCAAGATGGCACGTGACGCTGCGTTGTCATAGCAACGGACACCACACAGCACGTGACACTGCATTGTCATGGCAACGCAACGCTACAGCAGAGGGTCGGCTATGGAAAAGGTAAGAAGCACACACAAACAAATTGCCTCCCCAAACCATTGCCTCCCCCACAAAAAATTGCCGCTCTAAGCTACAGCCTACTCAACCTAATGGGAAGTCCGCCGCTGATGACAGGGCTATCACATTATTTGGTTGTGTACTGTGTATTATCTTTGCACGTACGCAATTTGGGTGCAGAACATTGACATTTTTATCCTGCACCTACTGTATGTATCAAAGTACTTTGCTCTGATTTTGCCGCCTGCCCACGCTTGTGACTTTGGGAGTGTCGGTAGGAGGAGTTCCATCCTGCACGCATTGTAATGAGATGTATCACGTTCCGCGTCTCTGTGCGCCATTCGTTTTTACTTTTATTTGCAACAAACACACAAAAAAAAACAACCA
Organism: Ascaphus truei; assembly: GCF_040206685.1. Taxonomy (NCBI): domain Eukaryota; kingdom Metazoa; phylum Chordata; class Amphibia; order Anura; family Ascaphidae; genus Ascaphus; species Ascaphus truei. Next base: position 10,949,904 of record NC_134501.1, read on the forward strand.
ACCAGGAAGCAGCGTAAATGTAATATTTTGCATCAGATAAAAGAAACTGTTCTTACGTGAGATGTAACCCTGCTCCAAAAACCGGCGCAGTGCGGCAACACGCACGTTTCTCTCTGTTGATACATAGACCCCTTGTGAGTGTAAGTGCTGGTAGGTGGCACAGTCAGTGATGTGCCTCTTTATTCTGTATCTACAGAAGTTTGTCTGCACCACATTGCGCCCCACACTCCTTCCGTATCCTGAGCTGTATAACTGGGATGAGTGCGCCCGCTTCGTGTCAGAGTACTTGTGCATGCAGCCCCTCCACCCTCCACTTGAGCCGGTAAGATGCTATCACTCTGGTGCATGTCTGCTTCAACTTCACCCCTCACCATTGTACCTTTCAAGCATCTCTTTATTCCCATCATCTATATGTCCCCTGCTGCCCCCCTGCTCTGCATCTCCTTCTTATCTGGCTATCCTATAGTCTCCCTCTTGGTTTTCTGTACAAATGTCTGTCCTCTATTCTTTCTTGTCTGCATACTCTCCTTGTCTATCTGGGCAATGTTCTCTTATCTGTGACCCCCCAATGCTCTAAACATCTGACCTTCATGTGTCTCACTTGTTCAGTCTCTGCTTTCCTGCCTCTGCTATCCATACCTCTTACTTTTTCATACTCAGGGCTTCCTCAGACCTGTTCCTTCTCTGCTCACCTTCTTCTGGCCTCCACACCTCACCTGTCCATTCTTAGTTCTGCTTCATTTATGTTCCATACCTCTCACCTGTTCATTCTCTGCTCTCGCTCGTCTGACCTCAACACCTCTCACCTGTGCATTCTCAGTTCTCCTTCATCTGGTGTCCACACCTCTCGCCTGTTCACACCCTGCTCTCTTTCCTTTGACCTCCGTACCTCTCACATGTTTATATTACTCTGAACTCTTTCCTCTGGCCTCCATACCTCTCCATCTCTCTCACTTTTTTATTCTCTGCTCACCCTCCTTCACACCTGTCCATTCTTTGCTTTCCCTACTTTGATCTTTCTACCCTTACATTTGTTCAACCACAACGCCCTCACCTTTGACATATTTATCCCCTTTCTTGTCCATCTCACCTACTCTTTCACGTATCCATCCTTTTATTTCCCTCCTCTCACTTTTCTATCAGTTCATTGGCCGATCTTCTGATCTTCCATCTCTCACCATCCTGTTCTCTCCCCATCTAACATCCCCTTCTCTCCCTCCGCAGCCTCTCAACCTCTTCTCCCCTAGCACCATCCTAGGGAACCAAAAGGGGAACTGCTTTGACTTCAGCATACTGCTGTGCTCACTGCTGCTGGGTACTGGGTATGATGCCTATTGTGTCAGTGGTTACGCAACACGGCAGATGTGTCTGATGGATGAGACGCGAGATGTCTGCCCCCTACTCAAGAAGCCGGAGCAGGTGAGAAGCCCATGGACACTAATCCCTGACTCTGATCCTTGTGCGTTCTGTACCTGTGTATCCAAAACCTTGATACAAATAACCAGCAACACACAACAAGCTGCAAAAATGGCTGAACCCATTTTGAAATCAAATCATTATTCCTTTTAATGCTAGCGGGTCAGTGTGTTTCTGGCCCCTCCTGCAGGGGAGACGTTAAAAAAAATGATATGTTGAGAAAGCAATAAAAGTTAACAATATGAAAAAGTAAGTTAGGGAGTCAGTGGGCATAAATATGTCGATATAGGTCCGAATTTACTAAGCAGTTTTCTGCCATAAAGCACCTTCCGATGCAGGAAGACACGTTACCGCCCGAGTCAATGTGCTGGAAGATGTCTTCCAGTGCCAGTAGGTGTCTTATGGCAGAAAAATGCATAGTAAATATGGCTATTTGGACCTGTTAAGATACAATATAATAAATACGTAGTAGAAACATTGCTGTAAGTCACCATCTGTTATGGCCGCGAATGTTGCTGTGTACTGTCCAGGAGACAGACCCGCTAGGCAGAGGTGGAGAGTAGAGACCGACCCGTTCCTGGGAACTGAATCCTGAAGCAATAGAATAGTGGAGTCCGGTTCCGGAGTCAGGGCAGGAGAGAGGCAAGATGTTCGTGGTCACTGTTCCGGGGTCAGGGCAGGAGAGAGGCAGGATGGTCGTGGTCACTGTTCCGGGGTCAGGGCAGGAGAGAGGCAGGATGGTCGAGGTCAGGGCTGGAGAGAAGCAGAATCGTAGGGGTGAGGTAGTCCGGCGGCAGGCAAGACGAGGCTTCCAGCGGGTGACTAGGCAAGGAGTACCTTGCACAGGCAAGGAGGAGAGGGTAATGGAAGCCTTTTAAAGTGACAAGGCAGGTGAGAGCAATCGGCTCAGGAAGATGCTGACTTCCTGCTTCGGGGGCCATGTTGGTACAGGCAAAGAAAGTCAGAAGGCATTCATATTGGAGATTCTCATACCCTTCCAGCATCAGTCGAAATAACTGTAAATAAAGAAAAGTATAGGAATGGATATACTTCTAATGATTAGTGCATATAAATAATGAATCAATGTTTCTGTCCCTGAATGAACCGTCATCATAATCAATGGGCATTCTGTATCAGAAGGGCATGTAACTTTATAGGCTCAGCCTGCGGCCTCTTCTGCCTTTGGAAGAGTTTTGTGTTGTGACCTTTAATACGTATTGTGACGATCGTGGCAATGTGGTTCTTTGGATAAAGGTAAAGCCCAAGCTATTGCCCCATCGTCTGTATGGATATGCAGGCTAGCCCTGTATATTCATCCTATCAAGGCTTATCTGGCTAATTATGTCTATGTAAACTGCCTGTAACTTTATTACCAGTGAAACGTAACATATTGATTGTCTAAACGTTGTGTTCTGAGTTCCCTGGGCATGCTAGACTGGTAATACACTAACTCAGCCTGCACACCTAGGGATCCAGGTGCAGAGGGTCCCACAAGGAGATTGTGGACAATGGAGGGTGGGGATGGGCAGTGCTCTTGATTGGGAGCCGTTGGTCTGATGACCAGGACCATTGTCTGCCCAGCCAGAGAGGCACCTATCTGATCAAGAGATAGCGAGCTGGCCTTGGGAACAGGGGGAGGTAGACACTGTTCCCATTGGCTGGTTCGTAATTCCCGCCCTCCTTGCCTCGGCCTCTTCGTCATGCCCCCTGCCCCGATTAGCCAACACAGACAAGCCCTCGTTCTGTGATTGGTTCAACACCTAGCATCCGTGTGGTGATTGGTCGCTGCCCGTTCTCCATATTTGTCTGCGGGGATGGGACAGCTATCAGAAGTGTAGCCGATTTCAGTACTGTGTTGGTTGCTGACCCTGTCATCTGGATCGACTAAGAGGGGTCTGTGAGATATATTTATTACAGTCTCCCAGCTGCATAAGACTTAAAAAAGGCCAAAGTCTCCCAAACAACACCACATTTATCAAGGAAAGCTATTACCATTGAAACCAATTAGATTCTCTACTGGTCTAATTCTTGGGCCAACAAAGGCACATCCTTGTGCTCATCCCTGGACTTTGTCAGCACCCCTGCTCAAGAAATGTGATTGTAAGCCTCCCACCCCCCTTACCCCCAGGTTCCCTCGGAGGCCATGTTTGAGCTTCTCCCATTAGATGGTGTGTTCCTCTAATTATCTTATGCTGCCCACCACTGATTTAAACACTCAGGGGTAGAGTTAATAACCTTCAATACATGTTATCTCGCTGTAACCCCTCTTTAATTACCATTCAAGTCAATGTCGGCGGACGAGGGACAGTGGTGCTGTAAGCCATGTTGAAGGTTAGTAAATCCTGGCTTTAGGTTCTGATCTGGCAGATCCTTTTTAAAGGCTTTCATGCTAGTGACTAACTCTGCCTTAGTCTACCTGCTACCATATTGAATAGACACCAAAGCCTTTCTATTTGGCCGTAGTTGCAACTTTAGTTTGAAGATGTATTTATCTTTATTTGAATACACATCGCTCCTCAGTTTCTCATGCTCCAAAGGACAGGTACAACCTACCAGAGACTCTCAAAGCCGCCCCCAGTTTCATAAATGTTAAGATCTCAGCTGCCTCATATTTTAATCTTATCTGTAACTGTTACATACGTCCATAATCATCTATTGTGTCTAACTGTCCATGAAATGTCTGTAAATAAAAGGTGTAATGATGCATTATCATTATAACTCTGTGCCCAGGACACACACGAAAACGAGAGGTGACTCATTATTTCCAGGTAAAACATTTAATAAATAAATACATTTGATAAACAGCAGTGTCATATTTCTTCTTTTATTTTTTTTTCCCTCCCGGATCTGGGTGCAACCTGGGACCTCACTCCCTCTCCCAAACCTACACGTAGAGCTCTGGGGAGCCCGCTCTTAACCCCCCCAAGAAGTACAGTGTGAAGCCCCCCCGGCAGCTGGTCAGTAAGTTTGAGCTGGAGCAGGAAGCCAAAAGAGAGGCGAAAACCCTGGCGGTGCTGCAAAAACAGCAGGAGGAGGAGGAGCAACGGCAGGCGGTGAGCAGTAACAAGTATCACTCAATAGGAGGCTTAAAAAAAAGGCTGATTTACACTGCAGGAATCTTGAGGCCATGGCTGGCACCTTCTGAATTAAGACTTTCAGTAGACTGGACTCATGATCCCTTCTCCCCACACCCACAGAACCCCTGTATTCCGTGTTCTAGTTTGTAAAGGGCTGCGTACATTGTTGGCACTGTGTAAATAAAAATATACATGCATACATACCAACAGGCCAGGTTTTCAAGATTTCTTGAATGAACACATCATTAACCAATGATGTTGGCTGTAATTATAATTATTATTAAGACAGGGTGATTAGGTATGTTTTGGCATGAATACTTGGCCTGGTGGTTGCTTTCTAGGACTGAACGTATCCAGCTCGCTTTAGACTATTTGGTTCGAGGAATGAAGATGCGTAATTATATAGTTACATAGTTACATAGTAGATGAGATTGAAAAAAGACGTGCGTCCATCAAGTTCATCCTATGCTAAATTTAGACGACAAATACTTTATCCTATATCCGTACTTACAGTATATTGATCCAGAGGAAGGCAAACACAAACCCCAGTGACATTTCATCCAATAATTATGAGGCTAAAGGCTAATGATGTGGGAAGGGGCACAGGCATCACCTTTCCCTGAATTCCACTCCATACCTGTGCTCTTTGCCAGCCTTGTTTCAGATCCGCAGTACCTCCCACCCCTTCTCCTTCTCCACCACTTGCCTCTGCATAGCCCTTAGTTTAGGCCCTAAATTTCATTAGGGGAAGCAAAGCCTAATTCCTCAAAAAAATAAAAGAAATCAGCTAAATCCCTTGTTGTCCTTTCCAGTTTGTGCATTCACACAATAGAGGGCTATGGCTATCCTGAGACACCAGTATAACAGAACAGGACTGGCACTAATAGGTCTTTCATATTGACGAAGGCGATTTATTGCAAAAATCAAGGTTTTGGTCCGCCCCAGAACCTTTATCAATGTAAAGGTCACAGCGTGAACCAAAACTGTCTTTTTCTTTTTTCCATAAACCACCATTATTATTTTGGAAGACCTATCAGTGCCAACGCATTTTCTATTACACTATCCTTGCCATTCCAGGCATGAAACGTCAAATAATCATGGGGTGCCCTGTTCCAATACATTTATCCTGAGACATCAGCAAGCCAAACTTTGGGCCATATTGAAACATTTCAAAAGTTTGGGATTCATGGCAACCTCTCCCCGCACCCACAATCACTGAGGCCAGACGCTGATCTAATACAATCATCTTTATTTTAAAATAATACCGCATTATGCACTTATATTTATTCCTACCATTGTTTGAATTATTCCCATCAAACTCAAGGCATAGTGCGAACGCAGCGCAAGGAGTAGCGTGCGCCTGTCGCCTGAGCGATCTGTGGACTCAGATGCGCTCGCGACTGGGAGGCGTGACCGTTACGTCACCAGGCTGGTTCGCCCTCATTGGCTGAGCCACTCATGTGACGCGGCTGTCGCGCAAAAAAAACAATGATTTGTCTCCTCAAAATCCTGCTGCGCCGTCGCGCTTCCTCGCGCGCGCAGCAGGATAGAGGTACTGTATTTTCTTCGCGCTGTTACGTGCACCGTCATCCTCACTATGGCCACAGCCTTAGATTGTAAGCTAAGGGGGTAGGAATTTCCTTTTCATATTTGACACATCTATACCTATGTTCTGTGTATACAAATATATATATACAGTGGTGTGAAAAAGAAAGTGCACCCTCTTTGAATTCTATGGTTTTACATATCAGGACATAATAACAATCATCTGTTTAACTGCACTGTAGCTCACATGTAGCTCACATGTAGCTCACATGTAGCTCACATGCAGTGCTCTGTCACGATCAGGGTTAACCGGCCTACCGGGGAACGTGGCATCCCCAGACACCACACAAGCATTTCATAAACAAGAGTTTATTTAGCCGGAGCTAACAGGAAATCACACAGTACATAACAACACAACTACACGTTACCGGCCCACGGGGTTAATGGGGAACACCTAATCTCACTATCTGGACGATGCAAACTTGCCTTGTTTCAGTTTCGGAGTACTGGAACAAAAAGTTTTTCTTTCCCGCGAGGGAACACATCTTAAAAAAAGACTTACACAGGCTCGCGTCAAGACAGACGCACAGGCGTAGGACCCCCGGTACCACGCAGGTACCACGCAGGTACCACGCAGGTACCACACCGGTACCACACCGGTAACACACAGCCTTTCCAGAGGAACACAGTCTTTATAAGTACTGACAGTCAGGGAACACTGATACTTGGGAGGGGGCCATGGTTATGCCCCTGGTAAATTGGGGAGATTCCAGTCAATTTGGGGGGGGAACAAAGGATGTGATAAGGGCAGGATTGCTTCTCTCGGCGGGGGGCCGATTGTCCTGAGTTTTGCACTCATATTGGATGTGTGTTCGTGCTTCTTTGTTGTATATTTAAGGTCACTCCCCCTGTAGCATTCCAATTGACGCAATGAAATATATACATATATAACATTGTGGGGTTTGAGCTGGCTAATACAGCTCAACCCCGTTATAGCGCGATCCGTTACAACGCGAATCCGCTTATAACGCGGTGCAAGCATGGCTCCAAATTTTTGTATTTATGAATACTTCACCACACGATTATTGGTATCTTAAATACTTTATTGTACAATGCGTACAATTGTACATTATTTCTAACGCGATCCGCTTATAACGCGATGTGATTCTTTGGACCCCAAGCACAGCGTTATAAGGGGGTTGAGCTGTATTGTGTATGCCTAAAGGTTGCAGTATTACCAGTAGCTCATTCCTTTTTCCTATGGCTGCCCATTTGCACGAAGACCGTGTTGTATGTAATGGCTGTCCTACATGCCCACAGGATGCAGATAAGCCTGGCCCGGATCCGCTATACGGACTTCGCGTGCATTGTTGGGTTCTGGTTCTGTCTGGGAAGCGCGAGGTTCCAGAGAACTTCTTCATCGACGCACTAACAGGCAACAGCTTTGGAACCACAGATGAGCACTTCCTGGGGATAGAGAACCTGTGGAATCATGAGAACTACTGGGCCAACATGCAGGACTGTCGCAACGCCTGCAAGGTACCGTCCCTTGGAGGAGATGCATGTGCAGGGCAGAGAGGGTAGGAAGGTGTGATGACCCTGGATGACCCTGGATGGGCAGATGAGTGGGTATCGGTAGGATTGAAAATGAAGGGTGTTTGCTTAGAGCAGCGGTGGCCAACTCCAATACTCAAGGGCCACCAACAGGTCAGGTTTTCTGGATATCCCTGCTTCAGCACAGGTGGCTCAAGCAGTGGCTTAGTCAGAATGTGTGTGTTTGTTGGAGTTGATCTAGAGCAAAAGGGGTTTGGTAGGGCATTGACGGCTGCGACGAGTAATATTGTCCTTGCTAATGATCAGGTGGAGAGTGAAGACAAGGACAGAATGGTTTCATTAGTGGATCTATAGTGTGAAGGGAAGAAAGCCATTCATTTTAATCTATTTTGTTGACCCTTTTGCTGTCAGAAACGCATTGCTCAGCATGCTTAAGGGTTAATGGACAAATGGTGTGATGTGGTTAAAGGAACTGTCTCTCTTAGAATCTAAGAGGGTTATTAATTAAATCGTAGTGGTTCAGGTCGGGGCACTTTCATCAGGAAGTATATAGGAGAGTCTGTGTGATAGTAACCTAGTTGGCACTATCGCAGTCTAAGGCCACGCGTATAGTGCCCGCGACGGGCGACGCGACAGGTGACGTCACCAGTCGTCACTAGCAAAAGTTATATTTTGCTTCGCGGCGGCGGCGGCGGCGGCGGCGCGGGCGTACTGGCATTTGATTGGTTCAGGGGCTGTCACATGAGATGACAGCCTTTGAAAAATCAAATTTTGCCAGCTACGAAAATTTGCGACACAACGTCGCTCCATCGCATTATCAACGTCGCTCCATCGCATTATCTCCGTCGCATTGTCACCGTCGGCGGCGGCGGCGGCAGTGCATTTGTTTTTGGGCGGCGTCGCTGTCGTCACGTCGCAGGCACTATACGCGCGGCCTTGGAGAGAAAAAGTGTATCAATGGTAGTAACATGTTTAAGAGGTTGGATATGGGTAATTAATGCCATTATTTAGTATTTTTTTCATTCTTTTTTTTAAAATCAGTTTGCAAACATAAAATAAAAATCCAAATGTCTCAGACAGGTCTGCAGCCCTGCACTTCCCCATTATCTCTTAGCAAACAGCGCTTCCACTGCAGCCTGGGATTCTGGGTAATGACATGCAAATGAGCACAGTGTGTCACTCTTTATTTCTTATCCATTTAACATGGTGCCCTATAAGCTTATGCCTGCCGCATTACACAGCTTTACATGAGAGCCTGGGTTTAAGAAGTACAGAGCCAGTAACTCTACTCACAGACAGCTGTTTTGACCTTTTGGGTCTCATCAGTGCGAGGCTGGTTGCTGCTTATGCCGCGTGAAACATGGCGAGCTGAGAATTTAGAGTGCTTTGGGTTTTTTCTGGCTATTCCTTTTTTTTTGTGATATTCTTGTTTTCAACAAGAGTTTGCCCAGAAACCCCCCGCTCTCTCCCTCTTTTTTGTTGGCTCTCTGGTAAGAACAGTGTGGGCTAATGGTAAAGAAAACACTTGGCGGACAAACGCTCCTCCTTCATTCAGAGGCCTCTGAGAAATACCGATTTGTAATGAATTTCCAGAGAAACAAAAGAAGCCGCTTTTCTTTTGCATTTAGCATGGTTAGAATTGTTTAAGGAAGCCAAATTGATTGTTCAATGCTTTACAAAAGGTTCTTTAGCGGCTGGTTACAGGGGACTTCACATTTAAGGAGTGCAGTGGTTGTGTCAAGATGTTTTAGCAGGTGGATAAAGATGGTGGGTGACCTTGATAGAAGGGGGATGTTGAGAAAGAACGATTAAAGTTGACGGCCAGGAATGACAGTAGCTATATGATGGAGGATGTGACGAGAAGTGGGAAGTGGAGTTGACCGGATAGGATGATTATTAGGGATGCACAATGCGTGGAATGGTTTTCATAAGGGGGTAGAAGGGTGGTAGAGGTTGCTTGGTGGGTGTATGAAGCCCCTGAGTAATAAATAAAAGGAGAGGTGGTTTGGTAAGGTGGTGGAGAGGTGGTTTGGTAAGGTGGTGGAGAGGTGAGAGTAGCAAAAGAGGTTTGGTAACAATAATAGGGATCAGAAGACAAGCGAGATAAGGTGGCATTGGGAAGTAGTCAGGCACATGGTAGATGGCAGAGGTAATCAGGAAGGGATTTGTTATACCCACAGGACATGACCTTTGACCTGGGTGATCCTGTGTGCTGGGAGTTCATGCTGCTGGGCACTTCCAAGCCTCTGCTCTCTATCCCTGATATGGACGAGGAAGACGAGGAGGAATCCAACGGAGACCTGGTGAGTCCAACAGACGCAAAGCGCCGGGACCAATATTTATATAAAGATACAGAAGCATAAAACAACCGCATCGTTGTGAGCGCCACGCCGTACGTGGTTGTATGAAGATGAGAGCCACGCCGTACGTGGTTGTATGAAGATGAGAGCCACTTTCATAAATACTCGGACTCCTTCCTGAAACATTTCCCATTTTCAGGACTTGGTTCTGCAGCCTAAAACATTTACCCCCTAATAACAAACAATCTGACCCATATCGCTGCCGAACTTCTCCCGTGGATAGTTCATCCCGCCCCAGTATATATCCTGGTTTTGTGTTTTTGGATTGTTTGAGGGTTGGATGACCCACAGCCTTCTCTAAGTCCTTGCATCTAAAACATTGACCAGGCAATAAACATTGCAGAAGCTATATGTCTTTCACGCCAAACGATCGTTATGCCAATAAGTTGATGCTAACGGAGTCATGCTATGTTGCACTTTTTAACAACTATAGACAAAGGCACCAAACTATCACTGTTTGAGACAATAGGTCCTATTCAATAAATTGATAGAATAGTGTAAAATTGCAAAATTGTCTCGCTGTCTAAACCGGAGGAAAAAAATGCGTTTTAGGTGGCTGTTTGTTTCTGGCTGTACAGCAAATTAAAAAAAAACACTTATGAGCACATTCGCACGTCTCAGACAAGTCCACAACCATTCCTTTCCCCATATTCCCTCAGTGTACCATGCTGCCACTGCAGCCAGGAATTCTGGGTAATGTCGTGCAAATGAGAACGCACACTCTGGCTGCGCAATGCCACGCAGTATGTGGTTATCTCCTTACATAACACAACATGACTGAACCTGTTTAACTGGGGGCGAGATTTTTTCAAAGAAGAATTATAAATGCAAAAAACGATTTGATTCTCACCACAAATGGAATAGGTGAAGTCGTTTTAAAGAGAATCACTTGAATAGGTAAAGGAGGGAGGTTTTGGGGGGGTATAAGGATTGAGGGAGAACACTACAGTGGACTTTCTCTGTCTCTCTCACAACCACCACAATATTGCATACCTAGGTGACTGACTCATAGTTGATTATTCATTAAACTGCGATAGTGCCGATCAGGGCACTATCGCACATAAACTCTTATTGAAGTCAATGGGTGTTTCAGTGCTGATCAGCACTATCGCAGTTTAATGAATAACCCCCACGGTGTCAAATTGACATTTGATGCGGAAAGTTCATGCAAATTAGATTATATTTTTTTTAGTGATATTTGTACACAGTAATGAATATGGCAAATACCCTGATTTTTATCACATCAAATTGCATTCTGTTTTCCGCCAATTTTGCATGTCAAAACTCGCAGTCCAATGGAAAGGTTTCAGTGGGTGAAACCGGGAGTAGTTATAGGAGAAGTCAGGAGAGCAGTTACTCGACTCAGAATTCTAATTGGATGTATCTCACTTTGCACCTGCTAGCTTTGATGTGGCATCTCACTGTGCTCCTCTGTGATTCACTGTGGCATCTCACTGTGCTCCTCTGTGATACTCTGTGGCATCTCACTGTGCTCCTCTGTGAGATCTAAGACATGCACTTAGCAGCAGCACAGCCCTCATCATTACTCCCCCAAATGCTTTAGTACTGCACACAGTACCAGGCAGTGCCTGGAGGAGGCAAAGAATACAAATGAAAAAGATAATGTGTAATGTTTTTCTTTTCAATCTCAGTAACATACTAGCAGCATAAGTAGTGATATATAGTGCATGCTGTGGGTGCTGTGATGGCACATGCTAAAGCAATGGGCAAAAATAGCGCACACTAAAACAGAGACTCACGGTCCTAGCGGTTTCAGGCCCACACCTACTGTACCACCTACCTGAGGGACGGCCATGTGGACCTGATGTCTATCTCCTCTTTTGAAATGAAAGGTGACTGTGCACTGCGAGTATGCTTTAAGTACTTTCTTACCTGAGTCTCTGTTTTTAGTGTGCTGTTCCCTTATCCTGTTTTTGCCTGTGTATGGAGTGTGGCCACACTTAGGCCTTGATTATCCCAAGTGCTGCCGAGCGGCAGCGCTATTCTGTGACGTCACCAAGCGCTGCCGCCGAGCAGCATCTTGATTTATACCGGGGAGAGAGAGCAGGGGAGGCTTGGAGGCGTGGCCGTGCGCGGTTCACACTCATTGGCTGAACCGCTCACGTGACACAGCTGTCGCAAGAAAAAAAAACTAATTTCTCAGCCTCTTCCCCAGTCGTCCGCTCTGCAGTTCGGTGCACCGCGACCGTCGCAATCAGTATGAGCAGTTTAATCGGATTTATGCAACTTCTTTTGGCGCCGCGCAGCCCCACCACACGCAACGCCGCGCGCGTTTTGGGGTATAATCACAGCCTTACAGGGATACATGCACCTATTGAAAATGTGCCTAAAGCTTCCCTTGCTCGGTGGTGATATCTGGGAATTAACCTCTATTGACTACATCCCAAAGCTATGAAACATTTGGGCCCAGTGAATCTCATTTCCAAAGTCTTCATAACGTATTCATGCCCTCCCCTGTACAGGACTGCAGAAGGGATGTTAGTGCATATTCCTGTCTCTATCTGTGTTTCTTAGCATAGAGAAGCTCTTAATTCATCCTATGTTTTCTGTATATTACTCTGCTCACAGGACCACGACAGTAACACGATTTTACAGATGCCACCGTCTTGGGTTCTGCCCATTGTGATCACGCCGAAAGGTCTGTATTCATCCTTATTCCTCGTGCACTCTGTTCATTTCCACCGCTTCTCTCCATTCACCCTTCTCAAGTTCTCCCCTAACACAATACCCGCTGCTCCTTCACACTGCTTCTCCACAAAACTCCCTTCTGCCTTATGATTGTTTTACACCTTCCGCTGCACCTTATTCACCCTGTCCTGCTCACCTTATTCACCCTGTCCTGCTCACCTTATTCACCCTGTCCTGCTCACCTTATTCACCCTGTCCTGCTCACCTTATTCACCCTGTCCTGCTCGTCCCTTTTATCCTTTACTGATACAATAGGTAGAGAGGTCTGTGCTTCAGAGAGCTTACCTTATATTTCCGCTAATTTCCTACTGCCTGCCATATACATTCTTAGGTTCTGAATTGTAAATACCTTACAAAGTGCCCAACGACACTGCACCCCATTACATCTAAGCCCTCGTCTCCACATACTGCCCTAAATGTCCCCTACGTTCTGCCATGACCTCTGCCTCTCCTCCGCCTGCCTTCTTGCCTCTTCCCACTCCCACCTACAAGACTTTTCCCGTGCTGACCCCTCTCTCTGGAATTCCCTAGCACGCATCATCAGACCCCCAGCTTTCAGGCATTTAAAATCGCCCTGAAACTCCACCATTATAAGGCATCCTTACACCCCCTAATATCCATAACTGGCCTGTCCATTAGGCGAACCTAGGCGGTCGCCTAGGGTGCAAAGGTCCTAGGGGCGCATTAATAATAATAATATATATTTTTTAATTCCTCTTATTATTTTTTATTTATTTATCTTTTTTTTAAATTATTATTATTTTTCCTTTTTTTGTCCGGTATTTTGGCGCCCTATTATTTTGCGTCGCGCTGGGGTGCGGTCGCACCCCCTGCAGCCCCGATAGCTACGCCACTGTTTATTTTATTTTTGAGGCGCAAATTTTAAGTTTCGCCTAGGGCGCATGAAACCCCCGCGCCGGCCCTGCGCAACCCCAATCCGTAACAGGACCAGCTGTGCAGCCCGACCAGATTCCACCCTCAAACAAACTCCGTCCCACAATGAGCCACAATGAAACCATTTGTTTCAACATTGCCCCTTATTCCCTCTAGAGCGTAAGCTCTCCGAAGCAGGGCACTCACTACTTCTGTATCTGTTTGCGCTTGTTTGTCCTTATTTGGTATGTCATTCTGTTTATGTAATATACATAACTCTGCACAACCCATTGTACCGCGCTGCGGAATTTGTTGGCGCTTTATAAATAAACGATAATAATTATACTGATATATGCACATATACAGTACAGAGGTTGCTCGTGACACTCTTCCCCCTGATGTTGCAACATATGACACCTGAAAGAACAAGAAAGGCTGCTGCACCGGTGCATTAAATATGCTTTTAATTTGCACAAATGCAACGTCACATATCTGTGCAAAGTGCTGCATTAATGCTACAATACATTTGCGTTTTGAATAAATATGCAATGCTATATCTTGTTTTCTGTGCCCGGACTTTTCTAGATGTATGATTTAATAATTATAGCTCTTGTGTGATTACAGTGATTATAGCTCTTCAGACTGACTCATACCAACATAAGTCATTTTTTTAAACAGCTTTTGCATTTCACAATATCTTTTTCACAATATGGTTTTGATTCTCAGCAGTTTAATCAGCCTGTTCCCATACGCCTTGATGCCCCAACAAAGACTCAGTACTATTGAACCATCAGCATATTCATCCTGTATAGATCCTACCTGCACACCTCCCACACTACGTCTCCCCTACTCCTCCTGGAACCCCACTTGGCTTAATTTATTTGAACATTAAAGCAACTTTTCTACCCAATTGAAGAAGTTTTTATTTGACCTTTTTAAACTTTATTTAAATTTGAGGGTCACCGGAGCAAAATGACCCCAGTCTTACCAGCACGAGATCCCCAGGTCCTTGCGTACAACTGTCTCCCCGCTATATCACTGCCAATAAGCCAGTGAATAAAAGGAAAGCTGATTCCATAGGAAGTCCCCTTATTCAGCGGACTGTGGGATTGACATAATCACTTCTCTGAAATATCACCTACGGTGGTGCAAAGACTGGGAACGCTCTGCACATGGGGACCCTGTGCTTGTGGTGAGGTAGAAGAATAAGGAACACACATGTATAGAGCTTGCTGCTTTCATTTTAATATGTCCATAGTATGTTGACATATCCCAAACACATACCACTGACACTATTTTCCCAAAATCCTATATTCCCCGTCCGCTTCTCCTCTACGATACGTCTTAATGTTTCCACTCAGAGTTTGAGACCCGCTGCCCAAAGGGAACGAAAGTCCTGCAGTACAAGAAGGCAAAGCTGGACAAATGGGCCCCCTACTTGCAGAAGAACGGATTAGTATCCCGTCTTGCCACATACCAGGACACAGAGTGTAAGTAGCAGCCTGCAGGGAGAGGGCAAGGAGGGGAGATAAAGATCAGGCGTCTTAGTTCTGTCCTTCCGTATAGGCTCTCAGGAGGTTGACATCCAAGACTGGTTCCAAAACCGACTTGACAAGCTGAACATGAGGCAGCAGAAGAAACAAGTTGGAGTCACAACCGAGTACTTCTCTCCCGGGCGTAGTGATGCATTGAAAGGTAACCGCCATCAGATTTAGCCTCAATCCAATATAGACTAGGACTGTGGGATCAACCAATAAGAATGCTTCTTTTCTGTCTTTATCATGTCTCTGGCTTCCCTGTCTGATTGAATACTAAAAAGGTTACCCCGCATCTAGTAAATAATGGGATGGCGGTCCTCCCTAGGTAGGTATATGAACATGAACTAAGCAAGAAAAAGTTACCTAGTGTGGGCATAATATTTTAAATAATTCACTAATCATCCAGGAGATGGACGAGTGCCGACATTAGGTTACTTTTTCTTGTTTAGTTCATGTTCCCTATCTGATTACCTGTTTCTCACCTCATTCTCTGTCTCAATCCCTCATTATTCTCTCTCCCAGCCCCTCATTATTCTCTCTCCCAGTCCCTCGTTATTCTCTCTCTGTCCCTAATTCTGTATGCTATGAATCGGTCTTCCTCTTGCTTGAGAAGATTTCAGACCTATTTGAATGAATAGGTAGGGGGAAGATGCCTTGAGAACATTTTGAACGGGGCACTCTGTGTCCCATCACTCTCATTTCCATATCTCTGCTTTTTCAGTCTCCAGTCCCTCTGTTTGTACTGTAACTCGTCCATCTCTCGCGTTCCTTTGTCCCTTCTTTATACCCTGAAGAGCTGAACTCTTCTACACGCACTGGAAACCAACGTCACAACATATTTGTATTCCTTTTATCCTCTCTGAGTCTTTTTCTGTCTCCCAGTTCACTTATATCGGATCCCAGCCCCTGGGACAGAAAGCAGCATGATGTTTTACAGTGAAGCTCGTCTGGACGGCTTGCAGAAACGAGACGAGAAACCTAAAGAGATGACAGAGACATTCCACGGCCGTTCAGACTTCCTATATCACAGGCACACCCAGTTTGGGAAGAAGTCTAAGAAAGTGGCAATAGCTGGGGGCCCCTCTGAGGCTACTCCAAGATCAATACTGGTACTGATTGTGACAGAGTAACCCATATTAGAAGTTGCTGGGGGAGTTTAAGATATACTGGTGTTGATTGGGGGGAGCCTGTGTTTGTACTGACCAGGAAAGAAGAATCAATGATGGTAGTGACTGGAAGCGATAGATACTTGTAATGGCTAACAGAGAAGGAAACCATACTGGTACTCACCAGGAAAGAGGGATTCATAGTGGTACTTACTTGGAGAGAGAGATGAGTGAAGCTGCAAAGAGAGGGACCCATTCTGGTACTCATGGAGGGAGGCTATCCATACTGGTATTGGCTTGGAAAGAGATAGTAAACTATTGAATGTGCCCATCCGCTCACTCCACCAACTCCAGGTTGTATGGCAATACATACTTACATACCATGGTAATCATTACAGACTCCAACTGATAGTTTGTATATGTATTTGTAGCTATTTCTCTAGCCTCTGACTGGCTACTTATGTAGCAGCATCCACACATGTTTTTTACTCCATAGATATGGATTTTGAATAAGGAGATATATCCCTGACATGTCTCTTTACTAATTGGATGGCGATGCCACATTATACACCAGCTCTAAAGCTATACTTTAATGTTTACTTATAGACATTACCTTACATGCCTATCCTAATATATTAAGGTGATCCTTTATATATATATATATATATATATATATATATATATATATATATATATATATATATATATATTTCTGGATTTTCCACCTGAGGTCAAGACTGCATATTTGAGCCTTTGCAATACCATACCTGCCATACCTAGCCCCACAATATATGTATACGGATATACCAATGGGGATCATCTATATGCTTATATAGGTAGTATTTGCATTATAGCTACCTTGCCAACAACTGTTGTGTTAATTCCACTACTACTTACTAGTGGACCTAGATAGAGGACATAACTACCTAAAAGAGACTTGTTAAACATATACAATCTACTTCAAGCTGCTGCATGTGTAAGAGTAATATATTTACTATCACACCTAGTGGGAGTCTGTTATACTTTATCTGGATACCAATCGATACTGCTAGACCTATACATTTAGATACTCGCTTACATTTGGGCAGTAGTATTGTTTTGCCCCTCATTGGGGATTTTAATTATCACTGTAAATAATTTCGCTATCTGCCGTTGTTGATGGTTAATAAAACTTAATTATTTTCATTATATATTATTTTATGTCAGTGGTACATATGAGGTGTAGTGAACACCTTTTTTCTGTAGGAACATTGGGATTCCTGATTATTATATCACATCTATATAACTCTATAATATGTACTTTGCGAGCAATATACATGGACCTTCTGTGAGAGCTGTACCTTACATACCAAGTTATTGATTGCTTGGAAAGAGAGACCAATATCGGAACTGGTTGGGTGAGAGGCATTTATATTGGCTTTAGCTGCGAGATCGGGGCCCATACTGGTACTGACTGGGATAGAGGGCCCCTTACTCATGTTGATTAGGAAAGAGCTCCATCTTAGTATTAGCCAGGGGAGAGTGGCCTACACCAGACTGGGAACAGATACGAGCGCGGACGGGGAAAGAAGTATTCATAGTGGTATTGACTTGGACACAGAGGCCTGTAGTAATACGCAGTGAGTTTAAATGGTTTTTACTGGTACGTACTAAGAGAGAAGGATCTTTACTGTCTCTGGTTGCAAGATAAAAACCTACGGTAGTGATTGCTTGCAATGTGCCCAATCGGCTGGTGTTATGGTGAACTCACAGCGGGTTCCTTTCATTCTCTGCAGAAGATCACAGAGCGTTTTCATAGGAACAGGGAGAAACCAGCTAATGAGGATGTGGCAGAGCGCATCTTCCTGATACCTGAGGATCGCATCCAGTTGCGCTGTCACCGGGAAGATGACCACATCACCACCTCATACTGGGAGTACCTGAAGCCCAGCAATCTGGGAGAGAAGGGCACACACGTGGTCCTGACCCCGGAAACCTGCATCTCTTACCAGGTGAATGGTGAGAAGGAGAGGAGAGCACTCAAATACCTTCCCTCATTTTCATATACTCTGCATTAAACCCATTGGGGTTAACCATTTACTAGTTCTATTTAACAAGCTGCATAAATGTATACAGTCCAATATCGTTAAACTTGTATATTTTCTAATTTAAAAGACGAGTTCTTTGAAATGAGAAAATGAGAGCCTGCTCATCTCGCCAAGAAAAAATAATGTGAGCAGGTCTTACACTGACTGGATATTTACTTAGTCTCAAAGTTAAACTTCCCATGCTTCTCTCTTTCATTCGGGCATAAAATAACTTTTGACCAGTTTGGAGTGTCTGCTCCCTCTCGCTTTGATCTCCCAAAACGTAAGTACTTCTCTTAATTTGTTATCAGATATTCTATTGAATTATTTCGTTTTTATGGCTCCACGTCAGTTGGAAGTGGTAAGTCTTCTTAGCCTACAATTCAGTATAATGGGTCTGCCATTGGCTGCTCTTCCATGCCCTTCTCCATACAGGGCCACACCCTAAAAATGATGTTGTGTGCAGCGTATAATTATATTCTGTGAATTTGTCCAATTTGGGATCATGGAGGAACATGTCTCTTCTCTTATGTATGGAAAGAGAGACAGAGAAGGAGAGAGGGGGACATGTCTCTTCTCAGGTGAATCCACGGAGGGTGCGGAGACGAGAGGAGGGACATATATGGACGACGATGAGGATGAGAGTAGATATGTTTCTTACCCTTTGAATGGAGAAGGGAAGAGGAAATAGGAGGATATCTGGCAGTCAGAGGAAAGAGTACGGACATTGACATCTGCGTTTGGAATGCTCCATTTAATTTCAGGAGAAAGAGAGGCTGGGTGAGGCAGACACACACAGGGGCACGTCTTGCTGCCCCTCTTAAATCCTGCACTTAATATCATGTGGGAAAAAAGAGATGGTAAAGAAAAAGAAAGACCTTGAAAGCTTACCAGGTGGAGTTAGAAGGGGAGAATAAAGGAAGCGAAAGAGGAGAGGGGTACGAGCGAGCAGGGGGAGGCATCTTCAAGCCCTAGGACAAGAAGAAAGCATGAGAAGAGGGCTTGAGCAGCTGACCTTTGAAACGTCACCTTACCATACATGAAGATTTATGAGGGAGGATTGATGGGGAAATGTGGCAGTGACTGGTTGAAAAAGACGCGTTCATCCACATGTAGTTCTGCTAAATTGTAATGTGATTAGATACTCGCATTGTAGTTACATTAATTTTGTTCCAGGAGAAAACCGACAATAAAAACCATTGGACCATTTCTATACAGTATTCGGTATATACAGTACCCCGCCTTCCTGATACTAGGAAATGGCAATCAGAATGGCCACCAGCTAAAGGTGCAGTCTCAATGCTTTGCAGTCCTGTCTGGCAGCAAAAGGCTTGTTCTAGTCCAGGAGTAGCCAACTCCAGCTCCTCAAGAGCTACCAACAGGTCAGATTTTCAGGATATCCCTGCTTCAGCACAGGTGGCCCAATCAGTCGAAGACTGAGCCACTGATTGAGCCACCTGTGCTGAAGCAGGGATATCTTGAAACCCTGACCAGTTGGTAACTGTTGAGGAGCTGGCCACCCCTGATGTATACGATATAATCCCATACGATTGTGAGCCCCGTCTTTCTCTTTCAGTGAATGTAAGTTGGTTTTACTGAATAGAATGCGTATTTAATAAAGTCTCCCAGTTGCAAAACTGGAGCAAGACCAGTGCCGAAAACGTGTGCCAGATTTATCAAAGGGGGAAAAAAATCCATTGCTTTCTACAGGGTGATACCTATAATTCTACTTTTCTCCCCAATTTTGCAGCCGGAAGTTTTTGATAAATAGAGCTCTATATCTTCAATCCCTTAATGTGCTTTTGCAACATTCACTGCTTCGTGCGTTTCCTGGGGAGATCTTCCTCACCGCTCCAGGCGCAATAAATGAGATCTGCTGGAGAAGGCAGAACCCCTTTCCAGGGGTGTCACTGTCTCATCTGGCAGGAAAATGGTTAAATTGTTATAGTGACAATCGGGGCACTGCAGCATGGGAACGCCCATTGACGTGGATGAGAGTTTCAGTGCAGTAGTGCCCCGATCAGCATTATTGCAGTCTTATGCATAACCATCAGAGTCGCCCAACACGTCTGACGTCCAGTCTCTCTGTCCTTCCTACAGGTGGAGCCTTCAGAGAAGTTCAACAAGCAGCTGTATGTGTACGAGACGCTCATTAAGCTGCAGCAGGCGGAGCGGAACGCAAAGGACCGAGTCAGAGAGTCTGAGGCAGAGGTATTAGGGAGAGAGAGTAGTGCCCGCTCTCCTTGGGATCTGGTGCAAGTCACTTTATTTGCCGGTGCTTTAGGCACCATAAAATAGATTGTAAGCTCTACGGGGCAAGGGACTTGTACCTGTGACATTCTACATGCAGTGCTGAGTACATTTTTGGGCTATATAACAAAATATTATTATTAAACATATTTTGATTGTCAGACGTAACAGGAGCAGCATGTATAAGGAGGAACAGATCACATACATTGGGCTCTTTATATCATAGGACAAATTCCAACGCTAAGTCTATATTTTGTCGCAAACCTACAATAGACAGCGTCTATGTATTAATCTTCCTTGCGCCATTTCAGGCGCCATCTGCGTCTGTCTGCGACGACATGAGGGACTGATGGAGTACATGGAAGGCGTTAGGGGGGGGGGGTTAAATTTGCATATTGGTGCATGTCTAAAAGAAACTGTGGTTATGTTTACTGCACGGAGGGACTGTATCTTGCAAGGGGGGGTCTAACACAGTCCATCCCTTGCTGGCAGGTTCTGAAGATCCTGTCTGTTCGGGCCCGGGAAGAGGCAGATCCTCAGCTTACCATATCCATCTACGACACAGAAAGAAATGAGAAAAGCATGAAACAAAGAGAGACACAGGTGAGAATCCACACCCCCTCCGCACTGGGATGAGACGGGATGCTCTGCTGGGAGCAGGCATGGGGGGAAGCCGGGATTTGCCATACCTGTTATGAAAGAGATTAAGCATTGCTCAGCAGTTTCTTTTTGTAGGAAAGGGTTAAGTTGGGTGGTTCTTCAGTTGACGTAGTTGAGGTTCTGGTTAAAGCAATGTTTAGTCATCTCTAGGTCAAATTATTGTCCATAAAGCTCTAAGGGGGAGATTCACTAAGCTACAATAATCGGTTTGGGATCTCAATCCCTTGTTAACTGGCATTCAAATCAAAGGCAGGTAACATGGGATCGAGTAATGATTACCCATATGGGAGCTAAGGGAATTCCGGCCTAACAGGGAATAGTTACAATTATGCTCTGTAAGGCTTTAGCACAGGATGGTTACATTGATGCTTTTTAGGGCTCTAGCATGGGATGATTGAAGTGATGTTTAGTAGGGCACTAGCATGGGATGGTTGTAGTGATGTTTAGTAGGGCTCTAGCATGGGATGGTTGAAGTGATGTTTAGTAGGGCTCTAGCATGGGATGGTTGAAGTGATGTTTGGTAGGGCTCTAGCATGGGATGGTTGAAGTGATGCTCTGTGTAGCTGCATCAAGATACATTTTTTTTTAATGTATGGAAAAGACGCATGTGATGCAGGTCTCCAACATGGGAAGTGTCAAGTGATGCTCTATTGGGCTCAAGAGGAAAATGACTAAGTGATGCTGGGCCACAGCTGAGGAGATGATATGATGTCTAGAACTGGAAGGAAAGTGAGGCTGTGTTTAGCATGTAGTAATTGGGCCTGTGTGATGGTTCTAGGCTCATTTTGGTCCTTCCCTTGGAGAGATGCTCAGTGGAGCTGAAGCATGGGACAGTTGAAGTGATGCTCTATAAGGCTCTAGCATTGGATGATTTAAGTGATGCTCTATAAAGCTCTAGCATGGGATCTTTTAAGTGATGCTCTATGTTTTGCATGTATTAATCAGGTTTTGTTGGATATTTCTAGTCTCATTATTGTCCTTTCCCAGGAGCGTGCTATGCAAGAGGAGCGACAGCGCCGTGCCATGTTGGAGCTGGATTACCTTGCTCCGTTCCTGGTTCAGCTGGGAGACCCTGAGAAACTTACCCGCTGCCAGGCGCAGCAAGTGAAGAAGGACTGTCTGAGTGACCTGAAAGAGAGATTAATTGAGAAAGCCAACCTCATCCAGGCTCGGTTTGAGAAGGTACACAAGTCACCTAGGAATCACTGATGAAAGGTCCACATGGGACCTGAAACATTGTCTTTCCAATGTTCTTGGCTGTCACATTAAATGGAGAACTTCATTATGAACTTGTGAGTATAGCTCTACTTTGCAAGTCTCTTCTAAGACAGAGGTACACTTTGAATTGTAACAATATTGCCATAAATTGCATCATTCTTGTGTTGTGCCTGAGCATTAATGTTTTCAGGTTTTTGCTCCCCTTCTTGCCCCATGTGCGCTGGCTCACGATTTGAGGAGTGTCAATAGGTGGAATTACATGACACAAAGATTGTAATGAGATATAAGAAAGTGTGCCTCTGTGCGTCACTTTTCCCCCTTTCAGCCGCATGAAAATATCTGCCTGATCTATGTTGGTCAACTTTATTGTTTAGAAATCTGCACCAGATGTGTAAGGTTGCCAAGTGTCCAGTATTGAACCGGACTGTCCTGTATTTGGACACTCTGTCCAGTAAAAATGAGAGCTAATACTGGGCATGTATGTGTAAACTGGTATTACCTCTCTGGACACTGACCGGCTTGGGGGGGCCGCGGGTTTTACCCGAGCTGGGAGAGAGCAGGGCTGTTGCTAGGGGGCTTGGTAATGCCGCCAATTGGGAGGAGGTGTCAGTAGCCTAGGAGTGAGGCCAAGGAGAGGAGGAAACAACATGGAGAGGTGTGTGTGTGCATCTCGAGCACGTCAGACTTTTCACCATTGTGTCCAGTATTTGTGGAGAAGCTGCCCGGCAAGCCTAGATGTAAGAGTCTGGCTCAACAAACTTGTTACAGATGACACAATTTGGAAGAAAAAATAATGCAGGGCGTCAACAAATTTTCCAGTACGTTAATACAGAGGCCCCAAAAAATACTGTCAAGTTGCCTTCCCCTTGCTCATAACGATTTAAACTCTGTGGGATGTAAAACTTCCTGAGCAATAGAAAGACGGCTTCACAGCATATTGGGTAGAGGAAACACAGCCTCCTTTTTATTATGCTGTGAAGTTCCTTCCACATGCTGCAGAAGAGATCAGTTCTATTCCAATGAATGGGACTAAAATCTTCTCCAGTACATGGGAGGGGGTTCACAGCGTGGTGAATCAGGACCACGCTGCCTTCCTAAAATGCCGTTGTGTTTCTCTGTCTACCCCTCTCACTTTCTTACACACAGTATATCTCTCCTACAGGAAACACAGGAGCTTCAGACGAAGCAGCAGTGGTACCAGCAGAATCAGATGTCCATGAGTAAGGACGATGAGGAGATTTATCTAGAGTATTGTTCAGAGGCCATGTTCCGCATCCAGATACTGGAAAAGCGGCTCAAAAGGTACTTCCAGAGACTTCGTCGAGATCTGCATTAATGTTCTAAATTCAGTATTCCAGGGTGCATTCGGACAGCCACAACCACCATGCTGTGTGCAAGTAACTTATATATATGCGTCTATATATACAAGTTCATGTTGTAAGGTACTCAAATTTACACATAGATACTCGCTTAGGAACACAAGAAAACGATTCATAAGCCTTATAACTGATTAATGCTGGCACTCTCAGGGACTTTAGAAAAAGCGAAAAAAATATTTATTAGTAATAATAATCAAGTTTTTTCATATACAGGCATACCCCTGTTTAAGGACACTCACTTTAAGTACACTCGCGAGTAAGTACATCTCGCTCAATAGGCAAATGGAAGCTCACGCATGCGCCTGTCAGCACGTCCTGAAGAGCAATATCGGCTCCCTACCTGCACCGAAGCTGTGCGCAAGCGGGGAGACTATAGAGCCTGTTACACATGCGTTATTTACAGCAGTTATGCATGTATGTGACGATTGCCGTACAGTACATGCATCGATAAGTGGGGAAAAGGCAGTGCTTCACTTTAAGTACATTTTCGCTTTACATACATGCTCCGGTCCCATTGCGTACGTTAATGCGGGGTATGCCTGTAGTACTTTTCTCCCAATGGGACTCAAAGCGCGTCTTAATTACAGTATGGTGCGCGGTACGCAGCACATAGGAATTTTACAGATGAGCTTGCAATCCATGTTTTTGGTGCCTGACGCACAGCGAGATATAAAGTGACTTGCCCAAGGTCACAAGGAATTGAACCAGGTTCCCAAACCAAAGGTGATTCAAACGCAGTGTCATTGTTTGCAGAGTCAGTGTCTTTATTCAATAAGACACTCTAGTGCATTAACATTTTAGTGTGGGACGGACCTTGATAGAGGACCGAAACATTGATGTACATTGATATATACTGTATCAATGTGAATATAAATTGCAAAGCCAGTGCAACCAACCTCACACTGATGAGACCCAAACAGTCGAAACAGCTGTCTGTGTGTGGTTTGACTGGCGTTGCATCTAATCCCATGCTGTGTTTATAAGCTGTGTGAACAGCGAGCATTTGCTTATAAGGGTTCCATGTAAAAATGCATTTCAGGCAAAAGGTGACACATAGTGTGCTCATTTGCATGTCATTTCCCAGAATCCCTTGCTGCAGTGGAAGCACTGTATGCTGGGTGATAATGGTGAAAGGCAGGGTTGCAGACCTGTCTAAGACGTGTGAATATGCTCACAAGTGATTTTCTTTATTGGCTGTATATATACATATTCATATAGATATTTTTTATTCCTGTCTAGACACAAGGATCTGGCACCCCAGAAATATCTGGCAATGGAGGATCGACTCAGCAAGGACCCCCGTTTATGTGAGCAGTTCCTGTCCCCTTGATCTGGACCCTTCACTTTGCCCCCTCCTCTTACCATCTCGCCCCAGGATCTCTGCAGTGGAGTGTCTCAGAGACACCTCTTCCTTATGGATTCATTGGGCCTATTTCTAATGGGACTCTTTCCTCCGTCAATAAAAGTGAATATTTGCCAGAAAAAAACCTGTCTAATCATTAATCCCTTTGGAGCTCATAACTTACCGCTGTACAGAAAAAGATGCAACATTCCTCGTTCATTCACACCAGCAAATGATGCGTTTTGTATTTTTGACCCCGTTAACGCTACTCAACTGATAAAGTGGTCGGGATTCAGGAAGTTCGGAGACACTCTGATAGTGGCTCTTCTGTCATCATAAACGTGGAGGCAGCTAGAAATAAAGCACTGCGCATATTATAACGGGATGTAATGCTTTCCCCATCTCTCTCTGATCTGATCAAGTGGCAAAACTCTCTGCTAGTTTCGGAGTGGCCTAAACCTACAAGCCTAACGTCTGAAACGTAAGAAATGGGATTCACCTCGTTGTTGCCAGAGTGTCCTGCAAAGCATTCAAGGGTTTAAGACAGTGGGTGGCCAACTCCAGTCCGTAAGGGCCACCAACAGGTCAGGTTTTAAAGATATCCCTGCTTCAGCACAGGTGGCTCAATCAACGACTGAGCCACTGATTGAGCCACCTGTGCTGAAGCAGGGATATCTTTAAAACCTGACCTGTTGGTGGCCCTTGAGGACTGGAGTTGAGCCCCCCAGTTGGCTCAGGGGCTTACAACAATTTTGGCCAAAAATATTAAACTAAAAGACCATTTACTCGATATTTATACATATATATTCAGGCACTGTACCGTGTATGAGTTTCACTGGATGTGCTAAAAACTGAGCTCTGTCTGTGTTTTATGTTCTGTCTCTGATTTTAAATATATATTGCCAAGCTCAGTAGCACTCCTCTGTGACACTCATATGCTTATATACAGTGTTCGACAAACCTATACATTTGCTCGCCCCGGGCGAGTGGATTTAACCCCCGGGCGAGTAAATATTGGCCCAAGCAGCACACGTTTGGTACTAGGTGGCGAGTAGATTTTTTTGTGTGGCGAGTAGATTTATTGGTGATTTGTCAACCACTGCTTATATATATGTTGTGGTTATTTTGGGGGTTCAATAGGAGCTTGTTGGGTGTCCAGTATGTTTCCCCCCTGGTTTAAGACATTTCTGATACGTGGTGCATACAGTAATAGACTGTATAGGAAATGTTTGCAGAAATCCTGAGCTTCCTAAATATGACATCACATCTCTTTGTTTTTATGTCTACGGGGGAAAGTGTATAAACTTGAAAGCAGCCGTTTGGGGGAGGGGTTTTGGCTGAAAACCGCTTGACCGGCTGCTTTGCTTTACATACCTCTATCCCCTATGTGTCTATGCTGCTGGGTATAATACAAGTTTAGAAATGGTGAAGTCATGAACCAGTTTGTGCTGTTCAAGAACAAACAGAAGCGAGATGTGGCGACAGGCACTCACTGGTACACCAATGGGATTTTATTGCAGTATTGACATTTCAGCCCTAACCTAGAGCTGTGTGAAGATGAGTGTTGTGATAAAAATCCACGTTAGGACCAACACATTTACGTTGGAATAAAATCCGATTGATATACACATGCAGTGTTGGACTTGGTTGCTAAAATCCACAGAAGGAAACTGTTATAGGGCCCACTGTCTGTAAAATCAGATTTGACAAGAAAAGTTATAATAGGGCTTGCACTCATCCATAGATACATGTGCATACAGTGGCAGATTTGCCATTAGCCCCCGGCGTAGGGTGGCAGAATTTGGGGGCGTGGCAGATGCTCCCGGGCGTCACAGTCCTCCGGCTACCCGCCGCCCCCGAGCCTGGATTGGAGGAGACGTCTTCATGGATGGAGCCTACTACAAGCAACTGCACAGCGCGGGAACAATGTTACAATTCTGTCTGAGCACCGCTGGGTGAGGAGAGGGCGGCAGGGAGCAGAGCGGCAAAGCAGCAGAGCATCCACTTAGTCTAAGGCCATACAGCCTTCGCCTGCGCGGAGGGGTGCGACGTCACCCGCGTGAAGCGGGTGCGTTTTCTGTCCATGGTAGACACGCCGTGGGGGGCGTGCCTAGGGGCGTCACACAGCTCGTTAGCCCTCATTAGGCGAACCGCTCACGTGACCTGCCCGTCGCGCCCAGAAATAAGTTTCAACTGATTTCTTGCGTAAACGCGTGCCCCCTCCTGCTGTCGCCCGCGCGGTCTATGGGCGCGATCAATGTCTTCAGGCAATGTGATCGCGCCCCGTGCGGACGCCTCTGCACAGTCTGCGGCACCACGGATTCTCTTTTGTAGGGGGAGGGGGACAGATTCTGTTTTGCGGGTGGAGGGATTCTGTTTTGTAGGGGGACAGATTCTGTTGGTGGGGGGGGGACAGATTCTGTTGGTTCCGTTTAATGGGTGTGCTGGGATAGAGGTGCCATTTTGTGTGAGATGCTAATTATCAGCTAGGGGAGGGCATTTAACACCACTTCTATTGTGTGTGTATATACTGTAAATCCATAAATACACAGATTTTAGTGATAATATATTTGCATGTAGTAAATTACGTGTAATTGTGCCTCCTCCTGAGGGGTGACCTACTTGCAAGCTCCTCTATACCACACTGACGGGGCGAATAAAGTGTACCTGTGTTTATGTGCCAAATGTTGGAGGGTCTGTCTGTATATAAGGAGCCTTCATAGGAGGTGAACTCGTGCTTGTGAGAACCTGTATCCCCAGGGACATAAATATCATACATTCTCTTTGCATTTACTTATATGCAGATCCTTTAGTATACTTTTTGTTTGCGGCGCCGGCTGAAGTTTACAGCAGGGATTCCCAACACTGCAGCTGTATATAAGGGTGTAAGGTAAGATCAATAAGGCTGCGCTTATACTGCCGGCGACGCGACCGATGACGTCGCCTTCGCGATAGTTGTAAGTTTAGGCGACGTTGCTGGCTACAAGGCCAGTGACGTCAGAAAGGGGGAGGGCAGAGGGACGGAGAAGCTCTCTGATTGGCCGCAAGGGGAGACCGTCGCCGGAAAAAAATCAAATATCAGTGACTACCAGATTTTTGATAGCGCTGTCGCTTGGTCACGCCGTCGCGTGGACTATAAGCGCCGACAACGGCGACAATGCATTTGTTTGACGCGACGCTGCCGGCACTATAAGCGCAGTTTAAGTAAGAAGTTTTTTTTTTTTACAGGTGCTGCACATTAATGCCGTTCGCGCATGCGCAGACAAGAAGTGCCGATCGCGTATGCGCTTTCGGCAAAGCGTTCTTCGCGCTCGCCGACTGCGCATGCGCGCCCTCGAGTTTTGCCGTGACAAATGTGTACGTTTTACATTTTACCCTCTTGTTTCAATTGGGGAATCTTGCCAGTAACAAACATGGCCGCCGTACGCCTCACAGCCCAGTTGACGTGCTGAGCGCGTTGACGTATGCGGCTAACGCAACCCTCGTTTCCAGAGGGGGGGGGCGGGGCTTACAAGTGGATTTGTTTTGAAGCTGGTTGTTAGGGAGCGACCAATCGGAGCCCGCCTTGTAAGGAGGTTCCCGGGGGGAGAAGTTACTGAGGTAACTACGGAGAGGCGGTGAATGGGCTGTAGTGGGAGTGGGGGTAGTTTATTAGAGGTAAGTGTATGCGAGGGAGTATTAATGGAATATTAATGGAGTAACAATGAAGTGGGAGGTATGGAGATGGTGTATTAATGAAGTGGAGTATTTAGATGTAACAATGGGGTATTAATAAAGTATTAATAAAGGGATGCTATGTGGAGATAACATGTGAATATGGTGTATCAATTGAGTATTAGAAATTGTAGGGAGTTTATAAGATGAGGGAGTATTAATAGGCAGATGGAGTATAAGTGGGAGGTATGGAGATGGTGTATTAATGAAATGGAGTATGTAGAGGTAACAATGGGGTATTAATACAGGGAAGCTATGTGGAGATGACATGTGAATATGTTGTGTCAATTGAGTATTAGAAAGTGTACCGAGTTTGAGAGGAGGGAGTTGGGTTATCAATGGAGTATTATTTAATGCAGTGGGGAGTTTGGAGTTTAAATATCAACTGAGTATTAATGGACTATGGAGATGGTGCATTAATGGCGAATTAATGAAGTTTAGGGATTGTGGTAGAAAGGAGGTGGTTTATTAATAGAGTTTTGAATTAGGGGAGTTTCCATTATTGGATATCAATGGAGGAGTATTAATTAAATGAGGGGGTGTTAGAGGGGGAGATGGGGGTATCACTGGAGTAATTGTTACATTGGGGGTATGGAGAAGGCATATCAATGAGTATTAAGTGAGTGGAGTATGATAGGAAGTAGATGGTGTATTAATAAAGGGAGAGGGGATATAGAGATAATATATTTATGAAGTGAGGGTACCATGGATATGGTGTATTAATGAAGTGAGGGGAGGCAGATTGTGTATCAATGGAGCATTACAGAAGTAATATATGGTATCAATTGACTGAAAAGGAGGAGATTGGTTATGGGTATTGCGGAATGCTGTTGGGTATTACACGGGGTGATGGAGAATGCGTGTAGTACTGGTGAAGGGTGCCGGTATAAGTGGTATTATAGGAGGGAGGTGGTTTAGAAGTGGGATATGAGAGTATTGAGTTGGAAGTGAGTGGATATTTAGGTTATGATGTATAAATGGGGCAGGAGACAGAACATGGTATATTAGAGGTGGAAGCTGGGTCTGAGCAAAGTATAAGAGAATGATCCTGGTGTATCATTAGGGTAATGGAAAAGGAGACGTGGTTTGAGTGGAGCATGACAGACAAGCTGGTATATCAATGAGGTATTAAATGACGCATCAGTTGACTGAAGAGGAGAGGCCAGTGCTGGGAATTCGTGGCTGTTGGGTCTGACTATTGGTTATGGAAGCTGAAAAAGATGGAGGGTATTCGCTGGTAAGGTTCACTAAACCATTGAGGGACATGCAACCATGGTGATAAAAATGTGAGGACAATGTCCTTGGTGTGTGTTACTGAAGACCGTGTGGTATGAGTGGTGATTTAGAGCAAGGCACAGAAGAACGTGTTCATATTGTTGCGGTGTCCTATAAAGGAGAAGAATGTGGGGTGCGTAGTGAAGGCGCCTGAGGGGAAAATTGTCAGGACCCACAATCCCTTCCGTTTCTCCTCTCTTTAGCTCTCTGTTATAGCGCTGGGAGAACAGGAGTAGATTACGCATCTGATAATATACAGTTGGGGTGGTTTACCCAGGGGCAGGTAACATTTGTAGGAAAAGTGTTTGGGGTTTTATTACTACACTCTCTAACCTCTGTTATCACTTCCTATGACTTTTAGGGCCTGGGATTGCTCTCTGG
Source organism: Ascaphus truei (assembly GCF_040206685.1). NCBI lineage: Eukaryota > Metazoa > Chordata > Amphibia > Anura > Ascaphidae > Ascaphus > Ascaphus truei. The sequence goes on from NC_134501.1 coordinate 10,980,367, forward strand.
TATCAGTCTGGAAGCCATAAATCTCAACACGGCGACTTATTCCCAGCTGTTCTGTGGGGGTTGAACCCCTCTGAACACGATCCGGGTTTATCGCTTTCCCAGACACCCCTCACGGCACAGACATGGCAACTTGTGGACCAACAAAAACATCATGGAAGCTGCGTGAGTCCCTGGAGATGAGCGTATGGACCTTTTTATGGAACTGGGGTTGATTCTTTTGCGGTCGTTGTCTGTTCCTGAGCTGCTGATCCCTTATGATCCCATTGCAGATGTGCGCTGATCCATCTGTGATATTGTGTGCATCCAGTGAGCTCTCAGATCCCGTTCTGTGTGTGTGTGTGTGTGTGTGTGTGTGTGTGTGTGTGTGTGTGTGTGTGTGTGTGTGTGTGTGTGTGTGTGTGTGTGTGCGCGCATGCTGAATTTTTCTCTCATCATGTTCTGGATGCTGAACCTTTAGTGTTCTTGTGCTCTTTGCATGCTGATAACTTGGTTATCCTTTGCTGTGTGCACACAACTTCTCTGATTCTGCATGAGCTGACCGATATGTGATCCAATCCTTTGTGCACTTGAGCAATCAGTGTGTCGACCTTGTGTGATGCCATCACTATTTAAATCGTGTGTACCCCTAATACATTGACACCTGTGTTACTTTGTTCCCTGACCATGTGTACTCCTCCCTGTATGATCCTTGTTACTTTCTCTCACCTCCTTGCCTCATTGTTTCTCTTACAGAAGAGATCATCGCCCATGCCAGCAGTGTGTCTACAGTGGTATTGGGGAAGAGTTCAGGCCGTCTCGTGGCAACAGGAGGAGAAGACTGTCGTGTCAACCTGTGGTCTGTTAACAAACCCAACTGCATAATGGTGAGGACCCCGTCTACACCGAGCCGTTTGTGTCCCTCGAGGTTTATCTGTATCCACACGTGTCCATAAATTCTCCTCCTCCCTGCAGAGTCTCACAGGACACACCTCTCCTGTGGAGAGCGTGAGGTTTAACACCTCAGAAGAGCTGATTGTGGCTGGATCACAGTCTGGATCCTTGCGGGTGTGGGACCTGGAAGCAGCCAAGAGTAAGTGTTATACTTGAGGCTTGTAGAACTGTCAGTACCTGGGTGACCAATAGCTAAAGGTGCAGCCTCCATGATTTGCAGTCCTTTCTGGCAGCGAAAGGGTTATTCTAGTCCAGGAGAGGCCAACTCCAGTCCTCAAGGGCCACCAACAGGTCAGGTTTTAAGGATTATCCATTCTTCACCACAGGTGGCTCCATCAGTGGCTCACTCATTGTCTGGGCCACTGATTGAGCCACCTGTGCTGAAGCAGGGACATCCTTTATAACCCCACTTGTTGGTGGCCCTTGAGGACTGGAGTTGGCCACCACTGTTCTAGTCCAAACTGCCCTGATCATGTGTGTAGATGGAGGTGACATTCACACACACAATCATGAAATTGGTGACTTTTCGACCGTTATAAAATTGGCAGTTTAGCCAATGAGAACGAACCACCCTGGTGACGCCTCCCCATCGCCTCCATCTAAAAAGCATACATCGCTCGGGTGACGCCTTGTGCTCCGTCGCGCGTACCTAGTACAAACGCAGCCTTAAAGTGTAAAAGTGAAGGGCTGATATCTCTGAATTGCTGTCTCATAATAAGAAAGGTAAAATTAATTGTGAAGCGTAAAAATGTTTGACAAGGTGACGGCCTAAAAATGTGGGGTTTTTTTTTCCAGCTGTGGATGGTAGGACTCTGTCAGCGAAAGGGTTACGTTTGGCATGTTTCACTGCATCTTTAACCCCTTCAGTGCCCTAATGACGTACGGCGTGCATCAAGAAATAACGTCACTGTCCTCTGCTAGTTTTGTAGGGGCTGTATGCGGTCAGAGCGCTGCTGGCATTCCGCACCCTCTCCAGTCACATCCGGCCCAAGGGCTGGAACTGAAAAGGCATCACGTAATCGCTCCAAAGAGCGGTCACATGATGCGGAAGTGCCGGAAGGTCTGGGGCCACGGAGGTGGCAGTGCTAAGGGGGTCCTGCTGCTCAGCACTCGAGTCACTGCCTCTTCTGTTTCAGTTCTGAGGACGCTAATGGGACACAAAGCGAACGTCTGCAGTCTGGACTTCCACCCCTATGGAGAGTTTGTTGCATCTGGCTCCATGGACACCAACATCAAGGTAAAGTTAGGCCAGGAACCATCCTACACCAGGACGCATTGTAATCTAAATAACAGAGGTCATCTCAATCCTATAAATACTACCTATACTTTGTATTCTATACCAGCTTTGCAAATAGGATTCCAGTTCTTCGCTGGGAATAAGTAGTGGTGCACACCCATTTTCTCAAGAGTTGTTCAGTTTCAGAGTACACAGAGGTCCACATGTTCCAATATCCCGTATAGTACAGGGGTGCGCAAAGTTTTTGACCTGTGCCCCCCTGTCTCGCAGCCTCGACATTCGCGCCCCCCTCTCCTACGACCGGCGTCAAATGATGCCGCGGGTCATGTGATGTCACATCATGTGACCCCACAGCATTATTTGACACGCGTTGCCATTGCGAAACGTCACGTGACCCTGCGGCGTCCTTTGCCGTCGCCAGCAGGTAAGGGATGTTGGAGGCCTCACGTCTCCCCCGGCATTTAATTTAAATGCCCTGGGGAAGGGCGCGGGGCCTCTGTAACCGCTGCGCCCCTCCTAGAAAATTGACAGCATTTTATGTAATCTTTCTTCATACATTTGTGGGTGTACAGGGATTTTTTACTAAAGTCTTCCGGCTGCAAAACCAGCGCGAATGGGTAAGAAGGAGGCGGTCTACAGGGTTGAACCACATTCATTTTAGCTCCAGGGGCCTCCTGGTTTCCGGGATACTTACATGGTAAGGTCCCGCCAGTTTTGCGCCTCAACGGGAAACAAAATGGAGGTGTGAATCTCTGGGTCATCCGTCGCGGTTTTTTTTCTGGTCCGTGTGATGTCAATATGTGTCAGCAGGCACGAGTGCATGTAAACATTACAAAATTAAAGCAAACTTAGTAAGGCACTTGTTTTTGAAGGGTGTCCCAGTGCACAAGTTACACAAATCCTCCATATTTCAGTTAGCATTGTGGTCCTTCTTCAGATGTAGCAGATATAAAATATAATTTTTGTCTGTGCGCCCCTGGGTGCTGAGGGTGTCTGTGCGCCCCTGGGTGCTGAGGACCATTTCGAGTTTTTGTGCTTACAATGTTCAAAACAACAAAACTCTTAATACAAACCTAGATAAATCATGTGTTTTTCAGCAGAACATGAAGAATATAAAAATACTCATGTTTTAATGTTTCTTTTCTCATATTACAAAAAGTTCAGTCCAAATGCAAAGAAAAGTGAATAAGCAAACAAATTGAATGAAGCTAAATGACTGTCTGTGTCTACATTCTTCATTCAATGTCACACTTACACAATCTATCTATATATCTATATATTTGTGTTTCCTGCCCTTAAAGCTGCCAGAACATACAAACATATATCATTTGTAAAGAAAAGTGTTTCAGCATCAGCAGTATGGAAGCACCGGAAACTGTCCGGCACATCCAACTGTAACATTAGCAATATGGATTCAGCATGGTATATATATATTTGTAAAATATATTTTATTGATGCATTTAATAAATGCAGCAGTCCCTTGCAATTATCTAAGCTGCTGATGGATTTGGTGAAGCGCCTGCTTCCCAGGGCACACAATATGGCCTAGGATGCAGTAAGAATGATCTAATACTATGCAACTGATTTTAACAAAAAACACACAGGATTGTGAACAAATTCCCCAATGTTCTTGCCAACCCCGCAGTTTGCTGCCATTAATAGAGATTTGGAAGTCATTGAAGAAACAGGCACCAGGGAATTATGGGATTTGAGGGAATTCCTAACCCAGTATCTAATGACTGATGTTTCCTTTTTAAGTTTGAATAGATGGCCATCCCCTCGTTATGCAGCACTCTGGGGGCTGACGTGTTAAAACCCCTTCGGAAACCGATGTAAAATGTGTAACCAGTGCTGTGGCACTGGGATTAATAAAACTGCTCTTTGCTGTCTGATGGGGTACATGCAGTGTATCCGAATGCTAATAACCTTGTTCTGTGCCTTCTAACGTTTATCATTCTGATCCTAACCTTGTCTCTCGTTGTATTATAGCTTTGGGACGTGCGCAGAAAAGGCTGTGTATTTCGCTACAAGGTACATGTTCTGAGTAATTGCGAAGCTCATTGTTATGGGGTTGCCTCTCTGTGTGGGTCCCACTGTGTATTTCAAATTAGTTGGGAGGGGCAGAAGCCTTATTAAGCTATGCATAGCCACTGTGCACGTGTGGCATTACCATCTATATTCTCTTCTTTTATTTATTCTTTATAAAATGTTTCATCGGGAAGTAATACATTGCGTTACCTCTCGTTTTCATGTATGTCTCGGGCACAGTTATGACAATACATGGTTCCATTAAATGAACAGGGTTTTGTCTTGGTATAATTGCTTAATTTATCCATGACTTTGGATAGTATTGGGAGAAGAGAGATTGGCCTGTAGTTTGAGACCCTGTTTTTATCCCCACTTTTGAAGGTTGGGATAACTCTCTGGTAGTTTTCCGGGTTTTCGGGATATGACTTGTGCCTATGTCACTGTGCGTGGAGTAGTTTTAAGGACATTCAGTCTTATTTCACGGTTTGTGTTTTTAAACCCATGAAAGTGGTTATGCTACCCACTTTGTATGTTTTTAAGTGTACTTTTAATTAAAGCATATGTGTATTAGAATTGTGTGCAGGTTATATGTGTCTGAGTTTTGTGTTTCACTGTGTGTGTTTTTCAGGGTCACACACAGGCTGTTCGCTGTCTCCGGTTCAGCCCAGATGGGAAATGGTTAGCATCGTCTGCAGATGATCACTCTGTAAAGGTAAAGATTTAAGCAAATGATCCTTTCAGGTGGTAAGAAGTCTGTGAAGTCCTGTTTTATACTAATATAAGTTACGCACAACAGGCTTCCACAGGAAAAACACCTGATAATAATTAGTCATCCTTTTTTCTGCTCTGTACATTGCAGAGCAGCAAATAAAAGGCTATCTGCCAATAACAACCCGATTCTAGTCACTTGCAAATAAACCGTCGTCTTCCACCTCCCTCTTATCTATACAGTTTTAATCAATTGAATTCCTAAAAAAAAATCACAAATTAAGATAAGTATTTAACATTTTAATATTGGGAGAAAAAGCAGATGGGCCGTTTTAGTCTCCGTAAAAAGAAAATGCTTGCAATGTCAAGAAAACACATCCAATTTTTATTTCTGCTCATTACCGTGGAAATGATTAGGAACCAGATTCTTACATTTGATGTAGATCTGTTAAACAGGGAGGTTTAAGCTATGTCAAAGGTTGTGTTTTT